>NW_026592118.1:12802372-12807588 GCF_907164565.1 Psammomys obesus
AATAATAATAATAATAATAATAATAATAATAATAATAATAATAATAAACAGATATAGAGAGAGTGAGAGAGAGAGAAACAGATACCATATCTGTCCTCATCCACAAAACCTTCCTTCGAGTATTTTAACACTTCAGGTGGTGTCTTGGGACTGCTCACTCTCATACCCACTTTAGATCTGTTTCCCCAACCAACAGAACATACAGAAAAACAGGAGGGTACACAGGCAAACAAATGACAAAGACAAGCAGAGATGACCACCACACAGACTTAAACCATGAGTTCCAGTGATGTGGATCCCAGACACTAGAATTAGGGCTCTGTCCAGCCTTGCATAAGGCTGTCCTTCATAGCCAGCAATTGCTACTTCATGTCTTCCACCCTTTCAGTACCCTAAAAAAGGAGAGAGAGAAAAGGAAAGGATCCTTGGATAAAGTCAGGGTTGGAAAGGGGTTGACGGTGACATTATAGTTAGACTTCTTCCTGTTGATTAGGGACATTGAGTTCCTTGGGTCAAATCGGGATATCTAATTTCTTCTTGTTGTTTCTTCTTTGTGCACAATTACTTAACAAACCTCCACCAACAGCAAACAACAACCCACCTCTCGGGGCTCTAGCATTTACATGCCCTCTGAAAAGACCCCAGAATTCCAAATGTCACCCAACCACAGAAACTGTCTACAGCTGGCAAAATTGCACCTCTGCTAGAGCACGAGGTAAATCATAGTCAGCTGCTGTGAAACAGCCTCATATCTCATAACTGGGATTAAAATGAAAACATGTTTCCATAATGTTTCTGTGTGTTCTTAAAGAAACCAAAATTCCAAAATTCTCACTGCTGTCCTTATTTCCTAAGATTTCCTATTCAGAAGGTTCCATAAACAGACTACCTCCAGAGGTGACAGATTCAGGCAGCTTTCTGTGATTTCCCATTTTAGGGTGGCAGCATTAGGAGCCTCTAGTACCCTAGGGGCAGGAGAAGTTCATGGGGCGCTAGAACATCTCAGGGTGTGCATCCTATAGCAACTTGTCTGTTTTCCACACTATCACCCCAGAGGGGGTCTAAGACTCCAGTGTCCCAGATTCTCAGTCTCTGGGGATCTGGCTGGGGCTTCCAGGATGTTGCAAGGTAAGCCCACCAGAGACCATCACATGGACACTGTGTGAAAGCAGAAAAGAAAATCCTCCTTTCCAGCATGAGGAACTCTCTCAAATCACGCACTCAATACAGAGCCTTACAGCTCTTTGTCTTTTATGCACAAAAACCACATCCTGGTTGACACACACATCCTGGTTAGCAAGAAGTGCAGCTACAGAAACCAAAAAGCAAGGTTAGTGCATTTAGAGACCTTTTACTTGGAGAACTACCTAGAACTATGGACTAGGTCTTTGTTCCATTTTGGCAGGTGTTTGAACCTGTTTTAAGGCCATAATGTTGCCTCTAACATGGTATTGATCATGGTAAGATCTGATCGCCTATTATAACAGAAGCTAGAAAAAATAAAGGTCTGTGAAATCAGAAGTTAATCGACTTTATTAACCTTCTAAAAGCTTTAAAGTCTAGATGACAAATGAAGAAAAAAGCAAAAAGGACACAATTTCTAAGCTCTTTGGTGAGACAGATGCCTCCAGCATAGCTATAGGTGTTCAAAGGGTAATAAGGAATTAATCATAACAAGTCAACCTTGTCTGAATAAAGTTGATAATTAGGTGAAATGGATGAATCCCTTGACAATCACAAATTTTCAAAGCTCAAACAAGAGGAAACAGACAACACAAACATCTCTATAAAGAAGACATTAGTGCCAACCCTACACAAGTTCTTTCTGAAAACTGAAGAAGCAGCCTTTTCCCATACATTCTGCCAGGCCAGGACGACCCAGATACAAAACCAGACATAGAAATTACAAGGGAAGTGCTCAGTTGATAAAAGTGCATGTAGTGTGAGGACCTAAGTTCAAATCCCCAGCCTCACATGAAAACTAAGTGTAGCACCATGCTGTAACTCCAGCACTAGGCAAGGAGTATGAATGGAGACAGGTGGGTCCCTGGAGCTTGTTGGCCAGCCCACTTAGCCAAACTCACGAGCTCCAGGTTTAGTCAAAGACTCTCCAAAAGTTAAGTGTCTAATGATTGGCCTCTGGCCTCCACATGTTCACCCAGGAATACATGCATACACCACACAGAGAGAGGCTATGTAAACGGGGAAAGAATAGCTAGATTAACAGTCATAACAACAAACTGCTAACAAATCTAATCCAACAACATGTACAGACCCAATAGACATAACCAAATGAGGTCAATCTGTGTAATTCAGGGGGAAAAGCTGAAGTGAGAAGCCCACACAATAGGATCATCTTGGTAAACTCTAAAAAAAAACTTTTGAGAAAATGTATTATCTGTGTAGAAATAGAGCTTATCTGCACACCAGGAAATGAGGAAACCCTCAACTAAAATCCTGTAGTTACCATTATACAAAGCCTTGAGGACAAAGAGGAAAATGATGCACAAAGGGAAAATTATGTACAAAGCATAGAAAATGAAAATCAGTATGTAAAATCTGCATGATATCTATGTAGATGGAATGAACTAGGGAGTAAAATAAATGAGGCTTTAAAGTTGGCAGATTAAAAATCAGTTCTGTTCCTATGTGCCAGTAAGGAATCAAAAATTGTTAAAACTTAACTCTCATTCATAATAGCATCAAAATATTAAGTGCTTTATATAAATAAGTATATATGTACATATACATATATATGTATACACATGTACATTGAAGAGTACTAAAAAGTGCTGAGAAAAAATTAGATTAAATAAGTAGATGATTGTTGTATTTATTTATTATTGGTTTTTTGTTTTGTTTTTAAGATTTATTTATTTTATGTATGAGTGCTCCATCTGCATATACATCTGCAAGCCAGAAGAGGGCACCAGATCTCAGTATAGACTGTTGTGAGCCACCTTGTGGGTGCTGGGAATTGAACTTTTGAAGAGCAGACCGTGCTCTTACCCACTGAACCATCTCTCCAGTCTGATTGTTATGTTTATGAATAAGAAGAGTCAAGATTATTATATTTTAAATTTTCCAAAAACTTGATTTCATAGATTCAAAATTATTAAAATAATGGCAGTCACATTCCTGTTAAGCCGGGCTGGAACTGTGGTCCAGTGTGGTAATAGTATTTGTTGATCATCCAGAGGACACAGGCTCAGTTCCTAGCACCAACATGGTGGCTTACAACCATCTGAAACTCCAGTTCCATGGGATCCAACACCATCTTCTGACTTCCAAGAGCATCATATACACATGTGGTACACAAACATACCATAGGCAAACACTCATATACATAATCTTTAAAAAAAAATCCTGGAAAGCTTTTTTTTTTTTCAAAGAAAATTCTAAAATTCATATGGAAATATAAAGGACCTAGATGATCCAGCTAAAACATTTCTGGGGGGAAAAGCGGTTAGAGATATAAGCTATCTGATTTGAGGTTGGGCTATATCTCAGGGGTAAAAAGCATTTGCTTAGCGTGCTTGTGGCTCTGGGTTTGATCCCTGACACCACACACACACACAAAAAGATAAAATTATTTATCGGTTTTCAATGTTCATTATGAAACTACAGTAATCTTGAGACTACAGTATTGATATAAAGACACACAAATAATCAATGGGACAGAAGAGAGTACAGAAACAGACCTGTGCATATATGAACAATTATTTCTTTTTGAGCAGGATCTCCCCATGCAGCCCAGGTAGGCTTTGGTTTAAGATCCTCCTGCAAGCTGCTATCAATGGAGTGTGTGCAGGAGAGTTGGCCCTGCCCTCACCTGCCATGTGTGGTGTGGGCTCAGGAGAAATGCACCACCTGCAGGCAGCAGGCAGAAAGAGAGAAACCTCAAAGCACCCCCTACTCCAATGAGGCCACCCCTCATCCTTCCCAAACAGTTCATCAGCTGAGGAATAAGCATGCAAATATATGAGTCTATGGGGGCCATTCTCATTCAAACCACCATAGAAGGTAATTAAGGTTTTTTTTTTTTTAATGGTGACTGGAAATTTTTTCAAATCACATAAAACCAGTAATTCACAACTTGGAAGTTCAGGAAACTTTAAATAGCATAAAAAAGCAAAGAAACTATGTGCAGAAGGTAGAAGGGAAATGGTATAATGCACACAGAGACCCTCTCTCACATACTAGGCAAACTACTGAACACCAAAGATAAAGAGAAATGTTGAAAGTACACAGAAGCACATGGAGAGGATAGCTGGTTCCTCATCAGGAAAAGGAAGGCTGGAAGGAAACAGGACATTGGTTAAGATGTGGGAAGAAAACACAGCAGAGTCTACCAAAAATTCTATATCTGACGACAACATGTTGGTATTTATTTAAAAATGATCCACACACACAACACATATTATATGAAAGGGATTTATTGGATGGAGGTGGAGAAATAGAAAGAAAAAGGAAAGAGAGAGACATGGTGGGGTCCCCAGGAAAGAAAGTGAGGTGGAGAGAGCAAGAGAGAAGAGTAAGAGAGGAAGGTAAGAGAGAGACAAAATGGCAGGTTGGTCCTTTTATAGATTGTGCATGTGCAGCTGAACTGGGTCTGCCACACACCTGGTGGGTGACACGTGATGACATCATTGGTTACTAGGCAACCCAGAAGCAGGTTGCCTATGCACTAACTTCGCCCCTTTTTCTATAATTAAAAAAACAAAAACAAACAAACAAAATGGGACTGCTTCTCATGTAAGTTAAAGTACATAAATGTAGGTTCATTGAAAGCAGCTCTTTGTCACCATGCAAGGGGAGAAGAGAGAGGAAAAAAGTAAGAGCTCCAAAATGTCCAGATTACATGGTGAGAAGGAGGGGAAGTCCCTGCCCTAGAAAGTTCAGGGTAGAGGGTGGAGTTGCCAGCCATGCCCAGCAGCAGATAGGGACTGAGGAATGCTGGCAGAACCTGGAGCTGTTGGTCCTGAACCTAAAGCACACCACAATATCTACTTTCTTTCAAAGATTTATTTTTATCACTTTTCTGGGTATGTGTCTGTGTGTGGATATATGCATATGAGTGCAGGTACCTGCAGAGGCCAGAGGTGTGAGGGCGCTTGAAGCTGGAGATATAGGTGGTTGTGAGCTGCCCATTGTGTGGGTGCTGGGAACTCTTCTTCTTCTTCTTCTTCTTCTTCTTCTTCTTCTTCTTCTTCTTC
>NW_026592118.1:12807598-12823829 GCF_907164565.1 Psammomys obesus
CTTCTTCTTCTTCTTCTTCTTCTTCTTCTTCTTCTTCTTCTTCTTCTCCTTCTCCTTCTCCTTCTCCTTCTCCTTCTCCTTCTCCTTCTCCTTCTCCTCCTCCTCCTCCTTCTCCTTTATTGAAATACTGAGTTTATCTCACATGTCTATTTTTGTCTCCACACCATTTCCATGTCTGAGCACCACTATTACTATGTCCTGTCCTAACATTCCATATCTACTTAAGACCAAGTGAAGGGTAGAATTCTATCCTTAAAAAAATGATAGAACCAGCATTTAGACAGCACATTCTTGGCTATGGAAGCTTGGACAACATTTAGTAAATATGGAGGTTAAGTACTCACAAAATGACAGTCAGGAAGTAAGCTGGAATCTTTCAGTGTTTAAACTGTTTTCTTAAAGAGACTTCTGCTGCTGCCAGAGATCTTGAAACTCCAGTGAGGAAATCGCCAGCTAAAAATACACAAAAATCAAAGCAGAATGGAAAAGACTTAAAACCATCAACACTGGAGTTCAAGGGTCAACAGTGCTTCAAAAAAAGAAGGGGAAACTCCTAAAACACCAAAGGACCTAGTTCTGTAGAAGACATTAAAGCAAAAATGCAAACAAGTGTAGAAAAAGGTGGCTCACTTCCCAGTGTGCAAGCCAAGTTCATCAATTACGTGAATTGCTTCTGGAGGACTGACCAGGAGGCTATTCAAGATCTCTGGGAGTGCTCACTATTAACCATGGAATCATCTCTCCAGCGCTGAGAAGAGGAAATAAAAGGTTAGGACAAGGAAAGGTTTTATGATGACGTAACTTCCTAAATCTGAACCATGAGAGAGGTTATGTGGATCTACACCTGTAGTAAGATTGAAAGAAGTGTGTACATAGACACACACACACACACACATCTACACACGCTGCTGAGTTCTAAATGTGACATAAGGAACTCAATCTTGATGTTACCTATACTTATGCGACATGTTGAATGATATTACATAAGGCCTTCCCGTGCTATTTCTTAGCTTGTATGTAAATCTGTACGTTTCTAAATAAAATAAGACATTTTCAGATAGGTAATTTGTGCCTAAGAGACTACAATGAATGCTGAGGAAATTCTCAGGCAGAAGGGAAATAACATAAAAGATTACTTCCCATTGCATAAGAGCAGCTGAACACAGAGGCTTCCTGCCGAAGAGGACAGACTGAACAGGACAGAAACAGGGGCAAGGTCAACCTGAGCATGTGGCACACCTAGCCAGGTGGTCAAGGTTAGCCTTCACTGTGTCGACAGTTATGAAACCATAAAATGAAGCCAGGCTGTGGTGCTGCACACCTTTAATCCCAGTACTGCGGAGGCAGAGCAGAGACAGGCAGACCTCTCTGAGTTCGAGGCCAGACTGTTCTACAAACTGAGTTCCAGGACAGCCAGGGCAACACAGTGAAACCCTGTCTCAAAAAAAGAAACAAGAAACTATGAGATAGGCAATACCCAACATTCTGAGCACTCAGCACTGAAGAAACTGCCGTGACTTCACTGAAGTGACACTTCCGTACCTGTCATGACATGCCACTGTCACACAGATCAAGTCATAGAATCGTGACCAGTCCATACATTATATAATAACAAAGACCAATTATTTTATGTTGAAATAAAAACATTTTTTAAAATGCCTCATTTTTTTTTTCTTCTTGCATCCTCACAGAGGTTTCCCGTAGAATGGTGGCTTGGAAGAAACGCAGTACTGAGCCAGCCCTTCACATGAGCTGAGCCAGTGCTGACTGCGCACCCCAAGTGTTGATGATGTCTTTCAATGGCTTATGAATAGCTATGACTAAATTCTCATCTAAGGCACATTTGAAGGGTATATGTAATCCACACTAGACCACAAGCCATCACCTGTTTTACTGGGAAGGATCAGCCTCCTGGCTTTTCCTAAGCATCTCCAGGTTCTTAGGAATGAGCATGCCTTCTGCTCCAGCTGCTGAGCCAACAACCTCTGTAGCCTGGCTCTGTGTGGGTCAGCAGCCTTTTGTTGGTGAAAGCTAGAAGCTTTTGGTCTAGGGGCCCTGGAAACTAATAGGTCTTTTGAACTGATGAAATGAGCTAATTCAAGGCAGGTGCAGTGTCGAAAGCCTGTGACACCAGTACTCAGGGAGGCGGAGGCAGGGGGTTCTCTGTGAGTTCAAGGCCAGCCTGGTCTACAGAGTGAGTCCAGGCCAGCCAAGGCTACACAGAGAAACTTTGTCTCAAAAAAAGCAATAAAGAAATGAGCCAATTCAAGTCAGGTTAAAGCAGAAAGGCAGGTTTATTGCTTGCAGCTCTTGGGTGGGTTCACTGGTCCCAAGAAAGGAGGCCAGGGAGGCCGCCAAGGGGAGGGAGATAGAGACAGGCCAGCCATGCCAGTAGGAACTGAGGGATGCTGGGAGAACCTGGAGGCCAGGTCCACTTTGGTATGTTAAATATGCACCTCAGCCATTCGGCCCAGGTCTGAAACCCAACAGAAAACACATTCAAACTTAGAATTAAGATTGCTGGCAAGCCAGGTGTGGTGGGGCATGCCTGTGATCCCAGCACTCAGGGAGGCAGAGGCAGGCAGATTGCTGTGAGTTCAAGGCCAGCCTGGTCTACAAAGTGAGTCCAGGACAGCCAAGGCTACATAAAGAAACCCTGCCTTGAAAAACAAAAACAAAAACAAAAACAAAGACAGATAAAAGAAAAAAAAAATGGGGGAGTGAAGGGCAGAGATTGCTGTCAATCTGAGGAGAGTTACTGCAATTCCCTGTGACTGCAGTGATGAAATATTGCCAACTAGGTTGCTTTAAAACAATGGAAATTTATCCTCAGGACTCTAGAGAGTCGTAGTATGAAATCTGGGTGTTGACAGAACCATGTTCTTTCTGAAGGGTCATGGGGAGTATATTTCCTCACCTCTTCCAGCTTCACACAATCCCAGGAGCAATTTAGTCTCTGACACAGTGACCATCTTCCCTCATGCCTGTGTCTTCTTGGTTTAAAATGTCACTCCTTATACTGGCTTGGGGGTCACTATGGCATGACCTCATTTTAACAAATTAGATCTGCAGTACTCCTATCTCCAACTAAGAGTGTTCTGGTAGGGATTGAACTTTCATAGGCCCTTTTGGGGGAGAAGCAAGTCAAACCCCAATGAAAGGAGAACAGTTTACAGTGACTACATAGCCTAGACCTGTCTCCCTTGCCTTGCTAAGTCAGTGTCCTCTGGTACATGTGTCTTCCTCCAAGGACCTGGAGCTGGCCCCTTCCCTTTTCCTTTTCTAGGAGCATCCCATTAATTCCACATCTCAAGAGGTACACTGGGTTGAGCCCCTGCTCAGGGAAGGCAAGATTTCCTTCCCAGTAAAAGGTGCATGGCTTGCCTTCTCCAATATGATGTAGCATCCTGAATGCTGAAGACAGGACTGTTTTTCTGCTGAGGAGGCCCTCTCTGTAGACAGAGGTAAGAGCTGACCCTCTGATTTCAACAACTTGTCCACATCATAGACGGGCTTGGCATGTTCCCTCAAGTCTGCACTGAACACCTTCTCTGTACATCACAAGTCAGTCAGATTTGAGTT
This sequence comes from Psammomys obesus, assembly GCF_907164565.1. Lineage (NCBI taxonomy): Eukaryota > Metazoa > Chordata > Mammalia > Rodentia > Muridae > Psammomys > Psammomys obesus. The sequence goes on from NW_026592118.1 coordinate 12,811,181, forward strand.
TTGCGAGATTACAATGAGTCCAATTCACCTCCACCCCTTTGTCATCAAATATTTTAAGCAAAACACTAGGACTCTTAAATGTCTACTTCAGTTAATGTCAAGATTTCCCGTGAGAAGCAATTTTACAATTTTCTTTTGGTAACCGAGGGCTTTTCTCATCGTCTGATCCAATAACGAGGTGGGGAAAAGGGGTCTCAGGGAATACAAACACTGCAATGCAGGCAGGGGAGATGCTCGGAGAGTAATAATACTTTCTACTCAAGTGTAGACTTGAGTTTGATTCTCAGGACCCAGATGGTGGAAGGAGAAAGAAATTCCCAAAGGCTGTCCTCTAGCTTCCAAATATACCTTGTTATGTACACACACACACACAAATAAATAAAATGTAATGAAACTACATCACAACTATAAATCTGGTATCTTGCAAATGTTCACAAAAAGCCATTAATAAATACTACAATAGAAGGCTGGTTGTTTTAAACAATAACCACCAACCCCAGAAGTGGAGGCCGGCAGAGACTTACCTGCCCAAGACACATGTTTAGCATGAGTACCTCAAGGGACATGGTCATTAACTGAACTAATTATGTTCTCTCTCTAGAGATGTAAAGGGAAGGCTTCAGAGTTTTAGGGCACACAGAAGAGGAACGAAGTGAAAGAACATGGAGGGAAAGGTTGGCATGCTGAGGCTGTGTTAGGGGAACCTTGGGGTGCTGATTGAAGACGGCCACTCTTCCAGGTGCTTAAAAGCGTAAGGAGTTTTTTCAGCTGCTTGTGCCGCTTTAGATACGACAGAAAGAGCATTTCTCCTGAACTTGCTCCTGTCTGGTTGTCATCAGATATTTCTGAGTGCATACCATTGGTATCTACCATCTTAGGTAACCTGAGCCATGTATCTTGCGTTGCATGTATGAATCTGTGCACCATACGTATGTAGTGCCCACAGAGGCCAGAAGTGATGTCAGGTCCCCTGGAACTGAAGTGATAGCTGGTTATTAGCCATCATGTGGGTGCTGCAAACCAAACTCTAGCCTCTGCTGAAGCAGTAATTGCTCTTAACCACTGAGCCATCTCTCCAGCCTCCTGCGCCATCTATGAAAGTGAATTCAAGCCACTCTTGAATAACGGATCTTCTAAATTCTCAAATCTGACCTCAAAGAGCTTTAAGACAGCAACTAGAAAATTCTTGAACTTTATAACTATTTTTCTGATTACTAATATTCCTATGCTAAAGCAGTATTTTTAGACTTTTTGAAGGAACTCAAAGGAAGATATTTTTGAGCAGATATCAGAACACAATAGCATGTATGTATAAGTATACATAATAGACATAGATCCTAACTATACATGGCCTGATGTTTCATGTTGTTTGTATCCTTTTGTTTGTTTGTTTGTTTGTTTGTTTTTTGAGACAGGGTTTCCCTGTATAGCTCTGGCTGTCCTGGAACTCGCTCTGTAGACCAGGCTGACCTAGAACTCACGGAGATCTGCCTGCCTCTGCCTCTCAAGTGTTGGAATTAAAGGTGTCACCACCACCCAGCTCTCCTGCTCTAATTATTATTAGTAGTACTATTAGTCGTAGTAGGTGTGTGTGTATGCGCATGCACATGTGTGCAGATGTGTGGGTAAAAAGAACAGATGGAGAGGTCTAATAACAACCCTTGGGAGTCTGTTTTCCATCTAGGAATCTACAGCTCAAAATCAGGTTGTGAGGCTTGCACAGCAAGTGCTTCTACTGGCTGAGCCATCTTTCTGGGTTTTTTTTTTTGTTGTTGTTTTACGGTAACCCTAATGATGTTACATTCACCAAGGGATTTAGTGCTTTGGGTTTAGGAATAGTGGTGGATTAGGACATCTGATAAATATAAATTTATCCAAATCTGGTTTAAAAAATAAGATGGGGGTGGTGCTGCATGGCTTTAATTCCAGCACTCAGGGAGGCAGAGGAAGAGGAAGGCAGATCGCTGTGAGTTCGAGGCCAGCCTGGTCTACAGAGCAAGTCCAGGATAGCCAAGGCTACACAGAGAAACCATGGTTTGGAAGCTGGTAGTCCCAGCACTTGGGTGAATTGAATCGGAAGATCAAGGTAGCAGGGCAGCCTTTTAATTCCAGCGTTGGGAAACAGAGGCAGGTGGATCTCTAGGAATTCCAGGGCAGCTACATGAGAGCCTAAAACAAGTCTATCACGAAGGACAACAGATGAAGGACAAGAGCGCTGTTCTCTCTTAGCATCTTCATTTCCAGGCCTAGCTTTTCATTTGGGCTTCCATGAACTGGGCCTAGGGACTGGCTCTCCTCCCTGCTCTTCAATATGGGGACGTCCCAACTCTAGTTCTCCAGAGACAAGGGCTCTCTGCCAGTACGCCTTTTGTCGAAACTATGCCAGCCTTCCCTTTTCAGGCGTGGCTCGCCCACACCAGACAGCGGCGCCTCCGGCTTCTCCTCAGCGTTCTTGACAATGGCTGACTTTCACGTTTCTCCAGAAATAACCTCTCGGGTGTTCGGCGAGAAAAGACGCGCTGATCTGGCATCAGGGCTCCCACGCGTGCGCTTCCCTACGCGAGGCGCGCGCTGCCCCGCGTGTCGCCTGAGTCCCCCCCCCACCGGGGACCGGCCGGCTCGCGCTGCTTTCCATGGAATTTCTGACATCTGGAATCCGCGCAGATTCCGTCCTTCCCACCGCCCCTCAGCCGCGGAGAAGGCTCAGTCACCACCCACGTGAAGCCCGGCCTAACGCTAACAGAGCGGGCCGGTGATTTAAAACATAAACAGGAACCGAGGGAGAGGCGACAGCCAACCTGCAGCCCGCCGGCCGGGGCCACGCGCCTCGCGCCTTTTAAGGGAGGGCAGGCGCAACTCGGCCAACGGCTGAGCGCTTCACCAATCACCGCGCTCCTCGCCGCTGGTTCCGCCCCCGCGCCCCACATCAGCCAATCACCGAGGGGCTGCGTGGCCTCTTCCCGCCCTCCCTCCTCCTCCTCCCGCCCTTCTTCCCCGCCCACCCACCCTCCGGTAGAGCGACACTTTGGGACCAGGCAGGCGCCCCGCGGAGCAAACGCAGCCAGAACGTATTTTTAGCTCCCCGCTGGGCGGCCTCTCGCCTGGGCTCCATCCACTCCCAGTCCCCCTAAAAGCCGGGGTTTCCATCGCGTCAGCGCGCGGCAGCCTGGGAGCCGTCCAGTCAGCGCCCGGGCAGCACTGTCGTAATTAAGAAGCGGCGGAAGTAGGTGGGAGGGTCATGACGCAGCGAGTTTCGGTCGTGACTTTTCCGGGGGCCTTGGGGCGTCTCCGCTTTTTCCCTTTAAAGTAAAACGTTCCCCCGACGCACCCCCGCGCGTTCCGGGCCGGGAGGCGGCGGCGGGAGGCGGCGCTGACGCGGCCGCGCGCGGTCACGTGGGCGTGTTGTGGGGGGAGGGCCCGCGCGGTCGGTTCTGGGCGGTTGAGCGAGCGAGCGAGCGAGCGAGCGAGAGGCAGCCGCGCCCGCCGCCGCCGCGCTCTGTATGCCGCGTTCCCCCGGCGCCCCCGCCGCCGAGAGCCTGAGCCGGAGGAGCCGCCGCCGCCGCGGTTGATGTGGTTGGGCCCGGGCTGAGAAGGCCGCCGAGATGCCGCAGTCCAAGTCCCGGAAGATCGCCATCCTGGGCTACCGGTCTGTGGGTGAGTGGCGGCCCGGCGGGGCCGGGCTCGGGGCCCCAGGACGCGGCCGGGCCTGCGAAGTTTGGGGCGGCGCGGCCATGTGGCGGGCGGGCGGGCGGGCGGCGCGCGTTTCGTAACCTCCATCTTGAGCGGAGGCGGCGGCGCCCTCCCCGTCCCCGTCCCCGGGCGCGGCGGGCGGCGGGCGGGTGGCGGGGCCCCGCGGGCCGAGGCAGCCGGCCCCTGCCCTGGGCGTAAGAGTTGCGGCCCGCGGCCCTGGAGTCCTGCGGCCCGAATCTGTCCCGCCCTCTCTGGAGTCCGATCTCTTTCCCCACCCGCCACCCCAGTTGAACAAGCCCCGGGCATCTCAACAAAGGAAACCTCTCCATGTGACCTTTCCGTCGGTGGAGAAGTTAAACCTTTGAAAGAAAACGGGGAAACTTCCCGGAGCTTCGGCCGCAGAGGGCAAGTTTTCTGTCTCGAAGAAACCGAGGCTGAGCCCCTCGCGAACCGGCTAGGTAGCAGCTGACCGCCAGCACAGGAAAGGCGAGAAAGACATCTCTTGAAGTCCGTGTCCTATTTTTTTTTTTTTTCTTTTGAGGAGAAACAAGGCCAGGCACTCGGAACCAGGCTGTTAAAGTAATCCAAAAGTCCTTTTGTTTTCCCAGCACCACCACCAAGCGATTGACATACATTTGAAGCTGCTCCCAAGCAGTTACCTTTGGCCGAATAGAAGTGGGCCTGGGTGGGGGTGAGGAGGGAACATGGTAGTATTCAGTCCATCCTGTCTGAAACAGGACGTTTGAACTTAACCATGCTGCTTTATTGGCTTTGACCGAACCTGGGAATATATCACCTTTGAAAGATGTAAACCGTCTTTCGAAAATGTGCACTTGCCAGAGGGAGGACCACGGAGGAGCGGTGAAGCAAGTGGGAGGTGGGGCGGCTGATTGTGGACAGAGGTGCGGGAACAGTGACTAATTGCCTTAGGAAAGCCTTCCCCACTGGATGGACCCCCACCCCTTTGGCTTTCCATTCTGCCTTCTCACCCCTGCTTTTCACTGCTGGTGCCGTGGTCTGTGCTCTTTTACCAACACTCTGTGCCTGCTTACTCATACTTTCACCATCTCTCCTTCGAGAGCTGTGGAAAGCCCTTAGGGAGGAAATGGAAGATCAGAGACAGTGTGAGGTGGAAGTGCCCGCAGTGGACAGGCCACCAACTCCAGCATGGTACAGTACAGGTGTTCGCTTTCGGGAAGAGTAGGTGACTGACTTGCCATTGCAACCCTAGAGTTAACATGAATGAAATTGAGGTTTCAGCGACTCCTTAGAGACCATTTACTAAACACCATTATGAAGAAACTCTTGATAACAACCGTTGTTGGTTGTCTGGATCACCATACTGTTGTCTGTTTTTCGAATTCCCTCCAAATATTTGAGCACCCTCTAACCAGATAAATATACAGAGTGCTAAGATAGTAATCCTGAGGGCAACTCAAAAGTAGCCGGGCTACCCGTTTTCAATCCAAGAGAATATTCTAAAGGTCTGGATCTTATTCTGAAATTTTTTGAAATGGCAGTGGATTTCAGTAAGTCTAGTGTTTTGTCTGCTTGGCCAAGGAACTTCTGTGCAATAGAAAGCCATCCTGATTTTTTAGTCAAGGTCTTTTGTAATCCAGGTGGTCCTGGACCCATTGAATAGCCTGGACTGGTGTAGGCGTACCTGGCTACTCCTAGCCTTTTCCTCACAGACGTTCGTGCTAGGCTGCTATTAGTGCAGTGCTAGCATGCAGAGGAACACAGGGTTGTAGACCTATTTGTGGTGCCTCCAGTGTTTTGTTTTGTTTTTTTAAGTGTAATGATTAAAGTAAAACATACTTTGGAGAGACTCTATTGCTCCCAGTGTTGCATTTGACTTGACTTTACTTTCATATGAGCAAGAATATTTTATAGTTTCTGGATTCTTTGCAGAGGAGTGGGGTTGGCCTTTTGCCAGCATGCTTGCACGCACTAGCCTCTCTTCCGGGAATTACCCACTATTCAGACTTCTCAGAATTTAGAGATGTGTTTGGTGCCAAAATATAGAAATTTCAGTGTTTCTAAATTGTGTGTCTGTTTGTGTGTGCGTATTTCTAGGTCGTTGTGTTGATTGGTAATAAAGCATAGAAATAGGCTCTACCAGAAGCCATGCCTTCTATATAGTGTTCTCTTGCTTACATGCTGTTTACTATTTTGACTAGACTGCTTGGCATTGTTACTTTTTCATGCCACAGACTTAAGTTTGTCTTCAGCAAAAGCTGAAATGTGATTGTTTTATTAGGCTTTCAAGTTTTCATTTGTTTTGAAACATTGATAAACCACCAAAAGGGTTTAAAATTGTACAGCTTCCTTCCTGCAGTATTTTTCTGGTGTTTGCAGTAGGGGAGCTTTTAAGGACAAGTCACCTCAGTGTCACGTGTAAGTCATTCTAACTTTTAGGGCGGTCCTTTGTGTTTATTTTGGTAGTGCCCATACGTAGCAGCTTCCTTATGGTGAATTGTTGCTGCTACAGCTGAGGAGTCTTAGTAGTGAGGAGCCAATCAAAACCATCAGAAAGTAAATTGTCTTCAGTCTGGTCGAGTTTCAGAGTGTTGGTAATTGAGTTTGTCTTTAGACCATCTTTCCAAGAGCTTATTTGTTGTGTGTAATCCTCATATTGCTAAGAGGAATGTGATCATAGGAATGTGGAAGTTTGTAAAGTGAAATGGTCATGGTTTGGTGAATGGCAGTTCAGCAAGAGTAGATGAATTACTTTGTAAGAATGAGACCGATGCTGTTGGAATCTTCATAGGGAAAGGTATCATGACATGCTTGATTGTTCTGAATAGAAAACAGTCGCATTGGATTCTGCCCCATTAAATTACCCTGTCCTTTTCTGATACAATCCGAGAAATGTGAGGGTTGGGAGGATAACGCAGTGAGTTAGGGTACTTTCAGTGCAACTGTGAAGACCTCAGTTCCAATCCCCAGAACCCATGGAAAGCTGTGCAAGGCAGTGTGCTGGTTGGGTCACAGACTGGACACTTGTTGGCCACCTGCCTGTCTAGAAAATGGAGAACTTCAGTTTCCCTTGAGACCCTGTCTCAAGGGAATAAGGTGGAGAGTGAAGGAACACCTGACATCTCTTTGGCCTCTGTGCATGCTCATACACACTATACAAATGTTGAGGATACAACACTCACAAAAGTTCAGTGCCTCTGCTTTTGTCTCTGTGTGTGTTTCTTAAGAAATTGTGGCTTAGCCAGGCATAGTGGCACACGCCCTTAATCCCAGCTCTTGGGAAGGCAGAGGCAGGTGGAATCTCTTGAGTTTGAGACCAGAGTCCAGGACAGCTAAGGCTACACTGAGAATCGCTGTCAAGAAAGAAAGAAAGAAAGAAAGAAAGAAAGAAAGAAAGAGAGAAAGAGAGAAAGAGAGAAAGAGAGAAAGAGAGAAAGAGAGAGAGAAAGAGAGAGAGAGAGAGAGAGAAAGAAAGAAAGAAAGAAGGGGGAAAGGGGGAAGCCTTTAATCCCAGCACTCAGGAGGCAGAAACTGGCAGATCTCTGAGTTCGAGGCCAGCCTGGTCTACAAAGCAAGTCCAGGACAGCCAGGACTCTGTAACATAGAGAAATCCTGTCTTGAAAAACAAACAAAAAATGGTTTAGACATTACTTGCCATGTACAACCCTACCAGTGTGTGAAACTGATGTGTATTTAGTGTGTGATGTGTATCTTTGTGAGCAGAGTAGTCCAATAACTTGTGAAGCATTATCAATTCTATTCATTGTTCTATAGAATAAGCACAGCTCACACTTATGAATATGATTTTATACAGCCAAATGTTATAAACCTTTTTAAAATATGGAAGGCTTCACTGTATGGTTCCAATCTTAGTACATGTGCTGCTGAAGTGAACACTATTTTATTCATTTGCTGGGAGAGCATGCTACATCAGGCATATTGGAGGTCAGGGGACAGCTTCCTTCTGCCACATGGGTTCTGGGGATGTCCATGTTTATCCATATGTACTGCAAAGAAATCCTTTGCTTTTAGCAGTTTTCACCGTTCAGCTCCCAGCAACCACTAATTTGCCTTGTTTTTATTGATTTACTTACTCTGGACATTACATGTAAAGGCATCATACCTTGTTTCTGTTTGTTGCTGAATAATATTTCATTAATATGAGTTTGTGCTATATTTTGTTTATTTCCTGTTAGATATGTGAATTGTTTCTATTTCTTGGCTCTTACAAATAAGCATCTCTTTACAAACATTCCTGTGTTTTCATTTTTCTTGGTTGTTCTCTAAGAGTAGAATTGTTGGAACATGTGGTATCCCCATTTGACATCTTAAGGAACTGTCAAACTTTTTCTTTAACATCTCAGTTTACATTCAAATAGTAATGTATGAGGTTTGGAATTTGTCTTCATCTTTACCAACTCTTTGTCTCTTTGGCTTTAGGCTTCAAGGATATATATGATTTATAAACAATTTCTTCCATCTGTGGTGGTGAAATTGTTTCCATTTTTCCCTTGGTGCTCAGGATTGAGTCCAGGGCCTTGCATGATTTCCAGTTTTACTGTTCCTTTTGCGTGTGTGTGTGTGTGTGTGTGTGTGTGTGTGTGTGTGTGTGTGTGTGATATCTAGGGAACTCAACGACCTAATCCAAAACAGTGTAGCTTTTTATTCTCAGCACTTGCATTTAGGTTTATAACTTGCTTGAGGTTAATATATGTGGTGTGAGAGAAGGGTACAACTTGTCCCAGCCTGTTAGAAGACTGTTCTTTCCTCAGTTCCTAAAGGAAAGTGAAATGTGCATAGATTTCCTTCTGCTGTTCATGGCTGATCTGTTTGTCCTCATAGCAGTACAGTCTCTCTTATATTACTGTGGTGTCGTAGACAATAGGATATAGGAGTCTTCTAACTTGAGGGTGTTTGTTTGTGGGAGTTTTGTTTGTTAGTTTGTTTTGCCTATTTTAGTCCTGTGTATGTAGGACTAATTTGCCAATTTCTGCCCATAAAGCAACTAGATTTTGATAGATTTGAAAGGATTATTTTATTTAATTGATTTATTTTGTGTCTGAGTGTTTTGCCTGGGTGCATGTCTTTAAGACAAGAAGAGGGCATTCCTCAGGAACTGGAGTTGCTGGTAATGGTGAACTACTGTGCTGTTGCTTGGAAATGAACCTGGGGCCTCTGTAAGAACAGCAAATGCTCTCAGCCACTGAGCTAGTTCTCCAGCCACCATGAAAGAATCTTAATTGATTTTTTTAAAGCAGTGACTTTTCATCGGCTCCTAATTTAATTCCAGTATGAGGTGAAAATTAGCCTTTAATAAATGAATAGTTAAAAATGGGTGATGGGTTTTTTTGTTGTTGTTTTGGTTGGTTGATTTTGATTTTTCTTTTTGGATTTTAGAGACAAGAGTTTCTCTGTGTTGCCTTGGCTGTCCTGGACACTCTTTGTATGCCAGGCTGGCCTCGAACTCACCTACCTCTGCCTCTCTGAGTGCTGGGACTAAAGTTGTGTGCCACAACGACCTGGTTGAAAACTGGCTTTTTAATAGCTCTTTGAGATGTTAGTGTATTTTTGGTGTGCACTAAACCTCTATAAGTAATAACCAATAGTGTCTTTAGTGTCTTCTATTATTGTATTTATTTGAGGTAGGGATATATTTGAAGGTAAGAGGACGGCTTGTGGAAATTGGTTGGTTTTTTTGGACCATGTGGACCTCAGGGATAAGTTTGTCAGAAAAGATCTTTATACCCTGAGCCATCTCACCTGTCAGTGGTTAGTCTTAGGTCAGTACTTTGTGTAGTCTGCAGTCCCACCCTGGAAACGTGTTTTTAAAAAACTTTTAGATGAGAGGGGTTTTTAATGTATATGGGTATTTTGCCTGCATGAATGCTTGTATATGACATATGTGTGCTGCCTAGGGAGGCCATAAGAGGCCACTGACTCCCCTTGGAACTGGAGTTAGATCCTGTTGTGAGCTGCACTTGGGACCTGAGTTTGCTCTTGTTCCCTTTGCATTAAACCACATTATTCTGCGTTACACTCAGAATAGCTCTTATACCTGACTGATTCTGTACTGTGAAACTTAGGTCTTGGTCCACTGTTATGAAGATCTGTGTTGATACATTTAATGTGCTGCTACTTTAAAATTACATTTGCTGCCAAGCATGGTGTGCATGCCTTTAATCCCAGCACTAAGGAGGCCTAGATGCAGGCGATCTCTATGAGTTTTAGGACAGCTATGGCTATTTCACAGAGAAGCCCTGTCTTATGAAAAAAAAAAATTACATTTGCTAATGCTGTCCCCAACCTCAGAGAAATCTTAAGTACAGAAGTGCTGTTAAAAGCTTTTCCACGGGCAGCTCACATCAAGCTGTAACTCCAGTTCTAAGGGGATTCAGTGCCCTCTTACAGCCTCATCAGGCAGGGCACATATATACAAGCATCTATGCAGGCTTTTGAAAATACTTTTAATCTAAAACAATTTTTTTTAACACTTTTCCAAGCTGGAACAGTGCAGGTCCGTTAATCCAGCTACTTGAGAGTCTAAGGGAGGAAGATCACAAGTTCAAGGCTGGCCTGGGTAACTTGAGAATAAAAACAGTCCAGGAACTTAGCTCATTGGTAGAGCATCTGCTTTTCATGTTCTAGGCCCTATGTTAATTTCCAATACCACTAAAAGGGGATTGGAGGGTAGCTTTTCAAAATTCTGATTTCTTCTTGACAGTTGTAATTTTGACATTGTACTACCAGTTTTTGCTTGACTTGGTGTGCTCCTTTCGCCACTCAGAAGGGTGGGAGGGGGGGCAGTAGGGGAAATGGGGCCTTAACTCATACCTGCAACTTTAAGTAAACTTCCCTGCTTCTGCCTCCAAATGCCGAAATTACATGAATACTGTTACGCCCAGCTGAGATCTTGTTTCTCAGAGCTGCCAGATTTAAACTAATGATTGTTATCATTCTTCTAATTTAAAAAGATAAGAACAGCTGGTGCAGACGTCTCGTAGCCTGTGCTTGTTTTAGAGACGGTCGTATTTCTGTGTATGGCAGAAGTGCTTATTCAGACATTCCATTTCATCATACACAATGGTTGTTGTTTGGGGGGATTGTTGTTTACTCTGTGTGGCAGGGCACCGGCCATGGCTGTCAGGGTCAAGGAGTTTCATCAGGAGTCTCTTATTTCCTTCCACTTTCTCATGGGTCTCCAGACTTGCATAGCAAGCACCTTTACCTTTTAAGCCATCTTGTTGACCCTCTTGGAGAATACTAAAAAGATGTGCAAGGGTCAAGACCCAGTAAATTTAATCAGTCTTACTGTATTCTCAAGGATGTTAGTAGGTGAAAGTGGCTTCTTTTCCCCCTGTGAGGATGTGGTGATAGAGAATAAAATGATTCACCATTTGGCTTATATATACTGTCTTGTTTCCTGCTGAGCGGTGCCCACACAGGCATTATCATTGCATTTGCATCTTTTGTACAAATGTGAGCACAAATGCAATGGCTGACTTGGTGATGTTTCCACCTTATGAGTCTTAGAGAAGGTTCCAGAAGTCCAAAGAGCACAGCATGGGATCTTGCTACTCACTGTTGTATAAAGTTGAATCAGAAGTGGGTGCATTGTACATACAATTGGCAAGAATATGTCTAAGAGCCACCTAGAAGAGATTCTCTAGCACTAAGAGGTAAGAAGGATATAGTGAGGCAAGAAAGATCTTGGCATGATTGAGAACGGAAGGAAGCTGGGGGTGGTAAAGCATAATGAAGTGAGAGTAAGAAATGAAATTGGGAAGGCGGACACAAGATGCAGTGCCTCAAAGGAACTTTGTAAAGTCATTTATGCTGAGTAGTAAGCAGTGAGTTGCAAAAGGAACTGAATCAAGCTCCCTTGGCCTCTTGTGATACACGTTGGATATGTTGTCTTTGTACTTGGTAATAGTGAAGTTTCCAAAGATTAAATAAAATTGCTGGTAGCAGCATACTACCTTTTAGTACCAGTGTACTAAAAGGTGGTTTTTATAAATACAAGCCTCGCTGAAAGCTGGGGGAGCTACAGAAATAAAAACAGCAGCTGCATCACAAAATGAGAACCAGGCTACCTGTTGTAGTACAGGAAATCAGTAATGTGCAGTGTTTTTCTTAATTGAAGGTACAAAAGAATGAACTGTTAACCTCTAATATTGTCCATAAGTGGATTGTTACCTAGTTCACTAAATGGAAGCTGAATTTGGTCATGGTTTTTGGTCTTTGGTTTGTTACAAAGTATCACATTAACTCTAACACTTGATAAACTGCTCTCAGAATTTCTTAGTCAAACTAACTGAAGCCAACTGCTTGGTACTTTTATGTCACATTGACAGCACAAAACACAAAGAGCTTTGGATTTTGTTACTACATTTCAAGTTTGCTGAATTTTCTTGGGCTTCTAAAGTTCACGATAGTATTGCTGGACTTTCTTGGACCCGTCTACATTTAAATAAAAACAGACATTTATTAATTTTTATATAGCTTAGGCCTTAGCTTGGGTTGCCTCTCTACTTAATTAACCAACCCACCATGTGGCCCATTACCTCTCTCTCATTCAGTCCCAGCACCTATCTCCATATGACACTGGTGAATCTTCTCACCCCTCAATTCTCCCAAAGTCCCTGTCTCTGCCTACAAGTTCCATCCCCCCCCCCCCCCCCCCCCCCCCCCCCCCCCCACACCCCCTCTCTCCGCCCACAATTCCCCCCCCCCCCCCCCCATCTTCTGCTTCAGCTATTTGCAGTCAGATCTTTATTTAACTAATCAGCTACTGTGGAAGGAGTATGTTTACAAAATACTGAGGCAGGTGATGAGCCATAATAATAACAATATCAAAATTCGGACACCACTCAGCTATCTATTAGTATAGAAATAACAACTGAATAATACACAGTGCAATGATAGGGCATGAGAATTTTCTTTCTTTCTTTCTTTCTTTCTTTCTTTCTTTCTTTCTTTCTTT
>NW_026592118.1:12823839-12890381 GCF_907164565.1 Psammomys obesus
TTTCTTTCTTTCTTTCTTTCTTTCTTTCTTTCTTTCTTTCTTTCTTTCTTTTCTTTTCTTTTCTTTCTCTCTCTCCCTCTCTCTCTCTTTCTTTTTCTTTCTTTCTTTTCTTGGCGTAGCCCAGGTTGTCCTGGAACTCACTACGTAGACCAATCTAGCTTTGAACTCACAATCTGCCTGCCTCTGCCTCTTGAGTGCTGAGATTAAAGATATGCACCACCATACCTGGCTAGGAATTTTAAATCTAAATTAGTTCAGACCACGAAGTTTCTAGCCTTTGCATTTTCCTGTGGATAGTCAGAGCAGAGTGATGGGCTCTTGATGAAATAAATTCCCACATGTCCTGATGATGGCTTTGTTCTTAACTGTAATGTACCCTGTATTGAGCCCAACCTATCATTTCTCTTTGTTGTGCTTGTCTGTAGAGACTCCTGATGGATTTGATTTTTTCTTTAAACAATTTTGTTAAATTGAAACAATTTTTTTCAAAGTTAAGAATTGAATGTTAAATACATGATGGCATAATCAATCATTTGTACACAGAATGCAAGTATTGGCTTTTACCTTTAATACTTTTCTAAGTATATGTCTTTTATATTAATGTGTCTAGTTGATATTTAGCAGGAATGTTTTTAAATTGTGTGTGTCTGGGAACATGTACATACATATACACCTTTAGTCACCATGGTGTGCTTGTAGAGGTCAGAGAACAACCTAAGATAATCAGGGTTTTTTTTTCCCCTTCCATCACGTGGGTCTTAGATGAAATTTGGGTAAACTGATTTAACACAGTCTGCTCTATGTGCTGAGCCCTGTCTTGGAAGCTCCTATTTGGCTGGCTGGTTTTAAAATCTATATTTGAAACCTACTGTAAAGAGATTAAACTATCGGTTCATTTTACTGTCCATAATTTTTATAAGTGACTGAATTAAAATGTACAGTGCCAGGTGTGGTGGTTCATGCCTTTAGTCCCAGACTCTGGAGACAGAGGCAGGTGCATCTTTTGAGTTAGAGGCCAACCTAGTCGCCCATACAGTGGCTTCCAAACTAAAGCTACACAACGAGAGCCTGTCAGAACACACACACACACACACACACACACACACACACACACACACACTTACCAAAAGTTCACTCATGATGACTAATCTCCATGGCATGAGTGACAGTGGGGAAAATAATCTGCATTGTCCAGTCCATCTGTTGAGAAGCTTCTTTAGTGTGATTTAGGGAACTGCCATGTGCTTTATGATCCTGGATACAAAGAGAAATGTCTGGTGCTGATATTTGTGTGCTGGATAAAGATTTGAATCATAACATCATTAAGAATGCTCCTGGGCCAGGCAGTGGTGATGCATGCCTTTAATCCCAGCACTCAAGGAGGCAGAGACAGGTAGATCTCTTGAGTTTGAGGCTATCCTGGTCTGCAGAGTGAGCTCCAGGACAGCCAGGGCTACACAGGGAAATCCTGTCTTGAGAAACTAAAAAAAAAAAAAAAGGGGGGGGGGGGGGGGGGGGATATTGAACTCTAGAGGGCTTCTCTACCTGTTCCCAAATACTTGAATAATTGAGACAGAGACCTTTTAGATTTATAAAAGCTTTAAAGCACCATAACTGTGCAGGTATCAACTCTCTGAGCTATTTTGCTATTTTCCAGCTACACACCCCAAGTTACTTGCCATAATTGTTCCTGCCTGGGCTGTTTCTGTTCCATCAGGCCACATGTTCATGATCCATACTGTTCCATGGTGACTTCCTTCTCTCCTACTTCCTCTTCTGCTTCTCCCTCCCCACCCTTATTTCCCCACCTGACCCCAAGCCCAGGAACCTAAGCTCTCAGCAACTTCATTTAATCAGTCAGAGAATATTGGTGAGCAGAGTTTACCACCACTTAGTATTTGTGAGAATGGCCAGTCTGGACTGTACCCAGATCTTGGGGACCAGTATTTAACAACTGAATGCATAAGGCCAGACCAACTCACAGCAATGCTCCTAGAGAGAAGGCCCACAAAATTCAAGTGGCAGTATAGTCTAAAATTTATATTGCATCTACACTAGGGATTGGCTGATTTTCTGCAGCAAGCCAAATAGTAAATAACCTAAAGCTTTACAGGCTAGATGCCTCCTGTTGTGACTACTTTGCTTTGCCCTTGTAGTGTAAAAGCAGAGGAAGACAGTACATCAACAAATGGCTATAGTTGTGTCTCAGTGAAACTATATCATGGGTTTGAAATTGGAATTTTATCTTATATTTTGATATAAAATACTAGGTTGTTGTTGTTTTTTTTTTCTTTTTTTCTTTTTTTTTTTTGCAGCCATTGAAAGGTAGAAAAACATGTGAACCTGCGTTTAACTCATAGGCTATACAAAAACTAAACAGATTCTGAGCCAAATTTGGCCCTGGACCATAATTCGTTTTACATTTCCAGAAATATCTCTTGTACTGTGGGAAAGTGAGGCAGGTAGGAGCAGAATCAGAAAGAGTTGTGAGCCAGTCAGTACAGGGTGTCCGAGGGGACCAGCCTCTGGTAAGGACTGTTAGTGTAATCTGTGTGCTGCTAGTATGAAGTGGCACTGTCAGGACCAGGGCTAGAGGCTGGAAAGGATTCATTTTTACACCTACCAAATCATGTCTGCCTGCCTTCTGGTTATAGAGATCCTAGCAATAACCTCACAGCTCTGTTACAGGTGGCCATGCTGGGAACTAATGTTTTCCTCTTCTGGTTCTTTAATGTCAACCAAGGATTTATACAAATAGGACACTACTGTCCCCTGAGGCCTACAGCGTATCACTGACCAAGAGCAATACAGTATCAGCATAGGTAATGTCAGATTTCTCATAGTCAGTTGAAAATAAAAGGAAACCAGTGAGATTTAATTTAGCCAACTATGTCCAAAATATTATTTCAACATAAAATTTAAAAGTATTTTTCATACTAAATCTCCAAACTTTTATATGCATATGTCAGAGCCAGAGCTACCTGCTAGTCTTCAGATAGCCATTGTTTCCGTGTGGCTCCTGGACAGTACTGAACAGCAAAGGTGTCTAGAGAAGTAAATTGATGTTAGAATAAAATTGGTTATAGTTTTTGTTGTTGTTGTTGTTTTGGTTTTTTGAGACTTCTGTGTAGCCTTGGCTGTCCTGGACTCTCTTTGTAGACCAGGCTGGCCTCGAACTTCTGTCACATCCATCGATCTGCCTCCACCTCCTGAGTGCTGGGATTAAAGGCTTATGTCACCACACCTATCTGGTGTAGATTTTTTTAAATAACATTTTAAGAAATTTATTTGTAAATGTGATTATGTTTAGCTGACAAATGGGTATTTTAAGAATTTTTCAGTTTTATGTTGTTTAATACATCAAAACTAGTGTTTTAATTTTTGTCTTTTTTTTTTTTCTTAACCTGTATGTGTTTGCCACAGCACAGATGTGGAGATCAGAGGGCCATTTGGAAGAGTTAGTTCTCTCCACCATGTGGGTCACAGGGATGGAACTCAGGTACTCAGTCTTGGTGGCAAGCACTCTTACATCCTGAGTTACCTTGCCGACCTCCTTTTTTTGGGAGGAGGGGCTCTTTTTTCCTGCCCACTCATAGCTTGCCTACCTATTTTGGACCAAATCTAGAAATGTTTATTCTTCTTCATTGACAGATATTTAATTTTCTGTAGTTTATCAAGTCTGTTACTTGTCTTTTTATCTTGGCTTATTTGTAAGTCATCTTAGAGGATAAATACTCTATTTCAGAAATCTTGAGGGAATCAATTCCCTGGCCTTCCTAAACAGCACTTTTTCTCCCTTTTAGTTTAATAACTGTGACAATAAAAGTCCTCATTTTATTAACTCAGTCATTCATGTAAGGCATGCTTAAATATATTCTTGTTCTCCTCAGAAGCCTTTTATAGTAGTGTTTGGTATACTGTGTGTATGTGTGTGTGTTTAATTTTGAGACAGGGTCTCTGTTTTATGTGCACTGGTGGTTTGCCTGCATGTATGTCTGTGTGAGGATGCCAGATCCTCTGGAACTGGAGTTACACACAGTTGTGAACCTCCATGTGGGTCCTGGGAATTGAACCCGGGTCCTCTGGAAGAACAGCCAGTGTTCTTAACCACTGAACCATCTCTGCAGCCCCCACACAATGGTATTTGAATGAATAATTTTTTTGAACCGGTTTTACTTATTTTGTATTGTATTTATCACAAATGATAACCATACTTTAACACACACCCCCTCCTTTTTAGCCCCTAGCAACATCTATTTTTAAAGTTTAGGAATGGGTGTGAGAAAGCAAGATGATGTCCACTTAACTCATAGAACAAGTGAGATGATTCATGTGAAAGTGTTTTGCAAACTCTAATAAAACAGTGTCTCACGTGAGTTTTCTGTTAAACAGTTTGGGTTGAGGTTGTAGTTGCTAGAGTACTTGCCTGCCAGCATAAAGCCCTGGGCTCCACCCCTCAGCATCACGTAAAATTTGATCAGGTGGTGCATTCCTGTAATCCCAGGATTTGGGAGGTAGAGGCAGAAGAATCAGATACTCAAGGTCATCCTTTTTTGAGGTGAGACTAACATGAGACCCTGCCAAGGAAGAAAGGCGGGCAGGCCTTTTATTTATTTAAGCCAGGCGTGGTGACACACACTTACAATCCCAGCACTTGCCTTTGCACATCTGCCAAAAGTCAGTTCATCAAACCTGTGTATGGATTTTTCTAGACTCTTTGCTCCTTAAATCTTAATGCCTGTTTTATATCAATACTACTTTAGCCTTGATAGTTGTAGGTTCCTGGACAAACTTTTCTCCCCCTCTCAAGTTGTATTGGTTATAATTTGAGGAAAATCAGGGAATTCTGTACTAGAATTTAATAACCATGTATTGAATATTTGGTAGGTGCTATGCTTTATACATGATATTGCCATATTTGGAGTCCTGAAGAACTTAACTTTCATCTCATGGGATTCATACCGTAATCTTAAATTCAAATCCTAAGCCTTCACCCACTGTTGTATTTCTACTAATTAAAATGTTTCTGAAATCAGAATGTTTTACAGACCTTATCATCAGTATTCTCTGTTTGCCTCCTGCCTCCCATCCAGCCACCACTAACAGGTGATGTGAGTGGATTCCTAGAAATGGGGAATGACGATAGACATAAAGGATTGGTTTTTGTTTGTTTTGCTCTGTAAAAATTGCAAAATTATTCCATTTTTACTTGAAACTCACATTGATATATTTTTAAGATGTGCTAGGCAAAGAACTTGTTTCAAAAGATGCCTTTCTACAAATGAACCTCAGAAGCCAGCCTCAGGTGTCACTCACACACGCCTCACTCCCCATCCACCTTGTCATTTTTTGAGACAGGGTCTCTCACTCCCTAGAGTTTGCCAAATAGAATGGGTAGTCAGCTAGCCAGGAAACTGCAGCCAATAACCTGTCTCTGCCTCTCTAGTACTGGAATTATACAGCATGCCACCACACTTGGCTTTCTGTTTTTTGAGTTGGGGGTTTTCTGTGTAGCTTTGGCTGTCCTGGAACTCACACTGTAGATCAGGTTGGCTGTTTTTATTAGTAATTTTCCTTGTTTGTGAGGAAAGAAAGATTTATTTTGGCTCACAATTTTAGGACACAGTCTGTAGTGGAAGAGAGGGGGAAAGAATGTGAGACAGCTGGTCATGTTATCTGTGGTCAGGAAGAGAAAGATGAGTGTTTGTGCTCAGTGGGGCTTTGCCCTTTTTTTCTTTTACTCATTCAGGACCCTAGCCAATGAGATGGTGCTGCACACAGGCAGGGTGAATACTACATTCTCAGTTAATCCTCAAAAGCACCCTCATGGGTATAACCAGGGCTACGTCTTCTAGGTGACTGATACCACCAAATTGACCATCACTCCGTTTTGTCTCAGGAGTGGAGTTTTCATTTGTCTAAGAATATAAAGGGAGGCTCATAATGTTTGGGTTTTTCTTCCTTCCTCCAGATTACCCCGTCTTTATTTTTTCATCAGCCTCTGACTCTCCCTACCCTATATTTCTAGTGGGCAACTTGGTTCCTGTGTCTCTGACTTGTTCTATTCCGTGTGCCACTCCTGCCTCAAACACTTAAGGAGCGTGTCCCTTTGGGCTTCTGACTGTTCTCTGCCTTATAAGGTCACTCAAGCCAGTACTATCCGGCAGTACCAGTTCCTGTTTCTTTTACAAAGACCTTTAAAGTTTACTGAAGGATGAATGCAATGTTCGAAAGCTTGGAACTACAGAAATACAGCTAGTAGAAGTAGAACAAAAATAGATGGTGTGCGAGCTAACCTTGGTTACTGAAGCATTTCTGACTATAACTGCTGAAAGTAGGAGTGAAAGTTGAAGCAAATGCGTAACAGGAAGAGCAGACAGTTGCAGTTCTGTAGGTATGTCAGGCCCTTGTGGCAAAACAAGTGAACAAACGAACACAAACCAATGTGGTGTCCTTGTGTAGTGAAAGTTGAGAATTAAATTTTTTTCTGTGTGTGTGGTTTTTTTTTTGTTTTTTTTGTTTTTTTAAAAATAAAGACAACTACTTTATTATTTGGTTTTTGACACAGGGTAGCTTTGGCTGTCCTGGACTCAGGGAGGCAGAGGCAGGCAGATCACTGTGAGTTTGAGGCCAGGCTGGTCTACAAATTGAGTTATAGGGCAGCCAGAGATTCACAAAGAGAAACCCTATTTTTTTAAAAAAAAAAGATTGTTTCCCCCTCAGGTTGCACAAATTTAGATCATGGCCATCTTTGCAGACTTGTCTTTGGCAAGTAGCTAGTGTTTTTAGAATCTACATTTGTTAGAAACAAAAGCCAAAGTAAATGTTAGGTATTGTGAGGGGTAATTGTAAAAGGTGGTCATGGTGAAGAATATAATTTGATTTAGTAGCTGCCATTATACTACGCACAGAACTTGACTTTTCCACAAGAGCCAAACTGCTGTTTCAGTGGTATCCCTGGAAGCTAAGGTGCAATAGCAGGGCTGAACATGGATGTTGTGTTTTAGTGACAAGGATGACCATTCTGTGTTGATGAGTGGAGATTTAATTGACTGTTGTCTACTGTTCTACTCTCTAATGAAGACAGCAGAACAGCTAAGTGTATCCTTCCTATCATGGTTTCAGTAATTAGTGATCTCCCCCTAAGGAGGAAAGTCCAAGGGAGGAGAGACCCAAGGGAGACCCAGCTGCTCAGAGCTCCATTTCTCCTAATGAATAATACCTTTCCTCCAGGGGCCAGGTGGAAGGAGAAATTGAATTAACACCCTAAAGAGCTAGGGTTTAAATTCTGTTACCCAGCTGACTACTCAGGACAATAGTAATGGACTGCTCTTTGTTGGGATTTTGGCTAGACTACCTCATCTACCTTTACCAAAATGACTTGTTACTGTATCAGGTTAACTTTCCTCATTAGAATGAAAATAGGGACTTCTGAATATGCAACAAGAAGTGTTTTTTAAATGGAGTGTCTCTTCACAACTGGTCAAGATGCAGAGAATAAGTGTCTTTAGAGCATTCAGCCATAAATGGAATATCTATCACATTCTGTCCCCGGGAGAGTCAAGGAACGTCTGAAAGAGAGGGAAGAAAGATTTAAGATCCAGAGGTCAGCGAAGACTGATACAAAACTGTCTCTAGACAGATAGGACCTCTGCCTTCAGGAACTCACAGCTGCTGTGGTTGCCCAAACAAGAGCTGTACAAGATCAAGCAAATCAGCATTCTAGCACATGATCCCAGACCCCAGCTCAGGAGCTCTTGATAGCTGGTGGCTGCAGGGTGGGGATGTCAGGTCTGGGTTGTTTTGTTTTGTTTTGTTTTAGTATGGTCCTTGGTAAGTTGACTGTGCTTCTGTGGGTAGCCTCATACCCGTATGTATTTGGGCAGCACTGATTGGACTCGGGAATTTTTCTTTAAGGACCTAGAGTTGAGAAGTGAGGGGAAACCCAGGAGGAGTTAATGGTGGGAGGAGGTAGATATGATCGAAATACATTGTGTACATGTAAGAAGTTCTCAGATAATATATTTATTTATGTATAAATAAGCGTATTTTTTATCTTCTCGAGCTCCTTTTTCCTCCCTGTTTACTCAGCCTCTAGAATGCTGATTACAGGTGTACATAACCACAACTGACTCTCTTCCACTATTTTAATCTAGCTCTACATCTAAAATTGCAACAACAAAACTTTGTAATCTTTTTTTTTTTTTTTTTAATTTGTATGTTTTGACCATTTAACTTTGGAGACCATTTAACTTTCCATTTGTTAGGAAGCATGTAGACTGTCCTCTCCTAAGAGTAAAGTACCTTAAGGCCTCTTAAGAAATGTCTGGAACTGGGTGGTGGTGGTGGTGGTGGCACATGCTTTTCTTAATCCCAACACTTGGAAGGCAGAGGCAGGTGGAGCTCTGTGAGTTCGAGGCCAGTCTGGTCTACAAAGAAAGTTCTAGACCAGGGCTACATAGAGAAACCCTGGCAGGGGGGAGGGGGCCACCAAGGGAGAGAAAGAAAGAAACGTCTTGAGCAGAAGTAATGACTCAGCAGGTAGAGGCACTTTTTTCACCAAGCCCAAGAACCTGAGTTCCATTACTGGGACTCACATGGTGGAAGGAGACAGCCAGCTTCTCAGGTTGCTCTGGCCTCAATACAAGTACTTTGCCATGTGCATGCCTGCACTCACATGCATGTGTGCAAATAGATAAATATAAGGACTTTTTTCTCTTCATTCTTTCTAATTAAAATGCTCTAACTCCCTGGCGCTTTGATCACTTCCACTTGAGGGGGGAGCAGCCTTACCAGTCCACAGAGGAAGACAAAGAAGCCAGTCCTGATGAGACCTGATAGGCTAGGGTCAGATGGAAGAGGAGGAGGACCTCCCCTATCAGTGGACTGGGGGGAGGAGCGCAGAAGAGGGAGGGAGGGCGGGATTGGGAGGGGATAGGGGAGGGGGCTACAGCTGGGATACAAAGTGAATAGACTGTAATTAATAAAAAAATTTTTAAAAATTCTCCAACCCCAGTTGGTTGTATTAGATGTAGATATATATAAGTAAGACTATTCTTTGCGGGGAAAGCTGGAACGATAGCTCAGTGGCTAAAAGCACTAATTGCTGTCCCTTCCAAAGGAAGAGTTTGATTGCCAGTACCCACGTGACAACTCACCAACCATCTGTAACTCCAGTTCCAGAGGATCAAAGATCTTCTTCTGACCTCTGAAGTCATAGGCTTGCAGGCAAAACATTCAAACATGAAATAAGGAAATGAGTTTTTTAAAAAGATTTTTTTTCCAAACTTGTCAGCTTTACTAACATAAGAGGGATTTTTTTCCCCTTGCTGTCTTTGTTCATTGGTAGCATGTCTAACCTGGTCTCATTTGGACACAATCCACTTAGCTTTGTAGTTCCTGAGCTGCTGTTGTATTATGGTCAGATCCATGATTTAGTAGTGCCAGTGAATGCTAATGAAACTGTTTTGTTAACCTATCTGAATAGAAGAGATGAGGCCTGAGCCTCGGTTTTGTTCATTTAAAATGAGTGTCTGCAGGGTGTCAGGCTGATCTCAGTGGACTAATGGTGACTGTTCCAGATAGCTCGGAGTGCTGAGAAGAGATGACAAATAGCCACAGGAGGACTGTTAGGAACAGGTGCTACCTTAGGTGGGGTGGTTTTCAGGATGTCTTCTGGAGAACTGACATTTGTGCTCATGACAGAATGACAAGAATGAGTCATACACTCAGAAATCTGGGAGTGGTGGTGGCTGGAATAAAGAGGTCAAGGCAGCAGGAGGTTGGCAGAGGAGAACAGTGGTCACTGGACCTGAGAAGGTCATAGGGTAATCGATGAGCTAGCTCAGAGAAGTGGATTCAGCTGGCAGCTCTGGTTCTTTGTGCCGTGATGGAATTGGGAGCTCATCCTGACTAGTAAGGACTGGGCCACTGGTGGGGAGTAAATGAGTGCCAACTGGGAGGTTTTCTGTCTTTCCCGTGGGTGGTGGTGCTACTTTTTGTGAGTTAATTTGTGTTATAGCTCATTGGTGTGAAGATACTCCCCAGCCTGTGAGCTGTGCAACTCAGAGTTTGATGCAGGGAACACGAAGCACACCCCTACCTGCAGTATAGAGTTGGAGTTGAAATGCCTATGGGGGTGGGGGGGTTAAACCTAGCAAGCCTGTAGAGGACATGTAATAATTTCTGTGGATTGAAAGAAGAGTGGGGCAGTGTCATGAGCAACATACAGCTTCCTAACAAATAATCAAGGCTCTGCTTGTCTTCATGAGTTATGGACCCTGTACTAACATGTTCCAGGAAGTATTAAGGAAGCAGTCGGGGAGTAAGAAGTTAAAGTTCTAATGCTTGATATGTCAACATACAAGTTCTGTACTGGTGATCCTGTGGAATTCATCACCAGTTGTTTGGACATCCCTAGGCCTGTTCCCACCATTGGAACAGAATTCCATATTAAAGGAGTATTTTAAATAAAATGCTTGTGTGACAGTTTTTTTCAGATTGCTTTTTAAAAGCTGATAACTTAGTAACATTGTGACAGCCATCTGTAAAAAAAAAAAAAAAGCACACATGAAGTAAGACAGCAGGTGTCAGGGACAGCATAGCATTTAAAGCTTACTTTAAGAATTTACAGGGCAGCCAGGGTTACATGGAGAAACCCTGTATTTAAAAACAAAACGAAACTAAAAGGATTTACTTTCTTGTCCTGGGTGATGCTACACACCCAGCATTCCAAAATGAGCAGAGCAGAGCCTACAGATCTCTGTGCCCCTGTTCCAGCCTAGTCTATAAAGGAAGTTCCAGGACAGCTGTCTTGAAAACTGAAAGGGGTTGGAGAGGGAGAGAGAGATAGGAAAATAGAAGGGGGACTGTTTAAGAGGAAGGGGACTACCAAGAGGTGGGAAGGGGACAAGAGAGTGAGAAGAGGTAGGAGTATAATTAAAGTACATTATATACATATTAACATGAATGTTGTAATTTTGAAATTTTTTGTATTTTTTTAACTAATATACACTAATAATATAATTGGGGTCTGGAGACTGGCTGCTCTTCCAAAGGTCCTGAGTTCAATTCCCAGTAACTACATGGTAGCTTACAACCATCTATAATGAGATCTAGTGCCCTCTTCTGGCCTGCAGGAGTACATGCAGGCAGAATACTGTATACATAATAAATAAATCCTTTTTTAATTAATATGTGTGTATATATATATATATATATAATTGGAGGGTCTGGGGAAACAACTCAGTTGGTAAAGTACTTTGCAAATTCCCTCAGTTTTCTTTTTTGTTTTGTTGTCTTTGGCAACTGTGATGGCAAGCACTTGTAATCCTGAGTATGGGGAAGTGGAAGACTGGTAGAGCCTTGGTCCAGCCAGTATTCTATAAAAGAGAAAAGGTGGGCAGTACACGAGGACAGCGTCCAAGACTGTCCTTTGGCTTTCATAGCCCATGTAATGTATACATGCATTGGTTAATTACTGAAAGAAAAGAAAATTTTCAGGAATTGCACCTGCCCATCTTTCTGTTTTTGTTTGCCTGTTCATTTAGTTCTCTAGTTAGATTTTTATTTTCAGATTATGAATGTTTTGCATATGTGTGTGTTTATCAGTCGATGTGCCTGTTGCCCACCCAAAGAGGTCAAAAGAGGCTCCAGATAGTTGTCAGCCTCTAAGTGAATGCTGAAAATCAAACCTGGGTCCTCAGGAAAAGCAGCCAGTGCTTGCTTGCTTGCTTTTTTTTTTTTTTTTTTTTTTTTACCACTGAACCATCTTTCCAGCTCCTGCTCTTTTGTTGTAAAGGATTGTCCCTGACTATTGCATATGCTTATTGGTTAGTAATACTTAAGAATGTCACAAAAAAAAACATTTACATGGTAATAGCTTAATTGGTTAAGCTCATAGAAAGCAAATTAATTCTATTTCACCTTTGAAATTACTAAGATGGGTGGTAAACCATGATATCTTCAGTTTCTTCATCTCCTGGCTTTTTGCTTTGGGCTTTGTTTGTATTTAGTTATCAACGTTTTCTTTTTACTGCTTGTATGGGAGGGGAGCTGGACATACAGGCAGTCATGAGCTGCCCAACTTTGTACTTGGAATCAAACTAGGTTTCAGTTCAGATGGCTTTTAATCACTGAACCATCCCTCTAGTCCTAGAGTGGCTTTTTGTAAAACAGTTCTTTTTATCCAAGTGTGCCTATAAGTCTAAATGTTCTCTTTTACAGGAAAGTCCTCACTGACAATTCAGTTTGTTGAAGGCCAATTTGTTGACTCCTATGACCCAACCATAGAAAACAGTGAGTATTGTTTTCAACTACTTAGGAACTGAGAAAGCATTTTTTTGTACACAAATACTATTTGTAGAGTCTTGAAGGTCTGTTAACTTTATATTTCTCCAGTGGGGGAGTTAAAGAAAACTTGGAGAAATTTTAGTCAGTGTGCCTTGAATTCTTTTTTATTCAGTTCCTATGTCCTCTCATATGACGAAAGTGATATATCAATCAATAGGAATCTGCTCCCACACTGGTAGAACTTTCATATACAGAATCGGCTTTAAGAAAAAGGAATTGAGAACAGTCTTATTTTTATCCCCACCCCCTTCATTCAGCAGGAACTCTTTGTATAGGTGTCAGGTTTGAAAATAATGAAAACATTCCAAACCCTTGTACCTTGAGGAGCACCCTGCTCTCTGAGTCCTAAAGACTTGAAAGAAGCTGCTGGGAAACATGCTATTCTGGAATCACAGCAGGTGCTACAGCATTGGACAGAAGTTGTCTCTAAGTCTGTTGCATTTCATGTCACATGCAGGAAAGGGCACATATAGCCAGAACCAGCCACAGCCTTTACTTGTTGCCTCTGACGCTCTTAAAGATGCTCGGAGTGGAGTCTGTGTTTGTCATCAGTGCATCCAGAGCAGCTGCTTTGTTGGGAACTTGGGCTGTCCTTTTTCACTATTTTAGAGCCTCCTGCTAGACTCTGGAGCTAAGGTGTCAAGTACTTGAGACCAGGACTGATAGAGGGTTTGTCATTAGGAACAGATTTAAATGGGAGTATATCGTTGGCATGTTAGGGTTTGTCATTAGGAACAGATTTAAATGGGAGTATATCGTTGGCATGTTAGATGGAAGCAGATTTAACAACTAGGTTCTTAGTGACTAGCATGTTGGCCTTTACCTCCTGAGCTTGCAGCAGACACACTGATGCACTCTGACTCTTTACTGAGAGTCTACAGGACAGTGGGAAGAGTATATGAATTAAAAGTTTTGGCCTCTGGAAATATGGATGTTTGGATGGGTTTTATGGGTGGGGAGTTAGTTGGGGAAGAGTGTGTTGTGTGGTGGCCGTGTTTGTTGCCTGAGTTCCAAGTTGATCTCTGCCTATTAACTGATTATTCCGCATGAGAGCCTTCTGAGCAGTTAGGAATACGGGAAAACCAGCTTGACTAGTTGAAGGGTGTCAGTATCACACTTTATTGTGCCTTTGGGTTTTTCCTCTTTTGGTGTTCAGCAGTGAAGACATTATCATTGTAAAGTTAAATTCATAATGTTTAATTCAGTAAGGTCTGCAGGCAAGAGCAGAAATGATTATCAAATTGAATATCCCTTGAGAGTTGATGGGGGCTTATTTTATCACTGGATTCTATTTATTGTATTTTCATAGTCCTGTCAGGTAGAAACCCTTATTTAATTCCTCCACTATTTGGTAAAAAAGCATTGTTTAGTGGTATCCATGAACTGGAAAGAGAAGAACATGAACTGGAAAGAAAGGAAAGGTTCTATGCCAACCAGAGCTACATATTGAGACTTGGTCTCAAACCCCCCAGCACCACAAACAAAAAAAAAAGGTGGAAAAAATCTGGTAATTATTTTATACCTGCCTTTATCATTATAGGATATATAATGATTATATATCTTTATAGAATAAGTTATTAATAGCAAATGTTCATAAGTGGCACATTTGTGACATACCTACGTCTGTAAAATAAAGTTTTGGGACTTCTTCATTTTCAATAGTTACAGGAAGCCAGGCATGGTGGCACACAACTTCAACCCTAGCATTCAGGGAGGTATAAGACCAGCGGAGCCCATAACAGACAAGGCTGCACAGAGAAACCCTGTCTTGAAAAAAAAAAAATACAAAACAAAGCAAAAAAAAAAACAAAAACAAAAACACCCTGTGTTTTCCACTTCTGTAGACTAAGCTGGTCTCCGAAGTGCTGGGATTAAAGGTGCACACCACCACCGCTTGGCTGTGGTTAGGAAATTCTGGTGAAGAGTATCAGTGTTACCAAGCATGGCCTTGCTGGGAGCTGTCTTGGTATATATGAATTAAGGATGCTTAGCATTCCTTAGTGACACTGTCTTACTTTGTAAATGCCAAGTAAACCCATTACTTTTGTTAGCATAAGACTTCCTTAGTAAATAGTCTTAGCCTACTTGCTGGCTTCACCTGGTCAGGGGCAGAGGTGAGACAATCTAGACTTGTATCCTATGCTAGTCTGGGACTTTTTTTAAGATCACCCTGCCTCTGTTTTCTGAGTGCTTGGGAGGTGAGTACTATGCCCAGATTCCCTGTGTTCAGTTTTACTTGTTTTTCACAACTTTGCTAGCATATTTTAGACTGCCTGCCTTAACTGGGTTTTTTTTTTTTTTTTTTTGGAGGGGGTGTCTTTTATTTCATATATGTATAGAATGTGTTTTGGTCATTTATATCTCTGTTATCTTCTCCCCTCCCCCTTGACTTTTTTGGTTTTTTTTTTTTGTTGTTGTTGTTGTTGTTTTGTTGTTGTTGTTCTTTTTTTTTCCTTTAATACAATTTCTTCCTGGTGCCATTTTCCTAGACACAATACCAGGTTCTATGGTAGTTGTATAGGTTTCCCTTCTTTACTGAGATGTCAGCTCAAGGTCAGGGACTTGGAGCATCCAGGCATATAGAACAGTGCTGCTGGTACAGTAGTACCCAGGAGGTATTTGTAAATAAATGAGCCTTTGTTTTTCAGTAATCTGATCAAAACAATTGTGTCATACCTTGTGACAACTACAGCTATTTAGTTCTAATTAAGTGTAGCTGTTTTTTTTCTCATCACCAGTGTTTCTTACATCATTTGCATCAAGCCTGGGACATGACTTTTTAATTCTAGCTGAACAATTTCTCATAGATATATGTCACTGCCCCCTGACTGACAGTGATTGAAGGCTCCTACAGTTGTAGGTGATCCCAAGTTTTAGAAGTCAGAGTACAACTCTTTTTTTATAGAATAAGAGAATTTTGTTGTTGTTTTAAGACAGAATCTCACTGTGTAGCTCCAGCAGGCCTGAAACTTGCTATATAGACCAAGCTGGTCTTAAATCTGCCTGCCTTTGCCTCCCTAATGCTGGGATTTTTTTAATGTGTGGCACTACACCCAGCTATCAGTGAATTTATATTGCATATTTTCCATCTTGAATTAATCTTGTTCCATTTTCATTTGGTTCACCTATTTCTTAATATGACCATTTCCAGAAAAGCATCAAGGCTAATGTCTGAACCTGCCCATCAGCTTAGGACTTCCTTCTTCAAGCACCTAGAATTTGCATGGAATCCCCTGCTTTTCTCATTATTGTTTGGTTTTCTGAATAGTTTCCATTTGTCTCTTGCTTTTCTTTTTGGTTGTGAGACATATTGAGATCTCTTTTTGCTGCAAAAGTAAGGGATGGCTTCTGCTACTGGACCTGTATTGTACAGGACAGACACAGCCAGGAGAATGGCTGTACTTCCTTGTGGGGCTACAGATGGTTACTTGGCTAAGGTTTGTGGTTGTAAGTAGCCCTCCCTCTTGTGTTTGGAAGCATGTCCCCTTGAAATTCTGAACTGACTTTTTTCATTCTTACTGGAAAGAAGATTGTGACAAATTGCTTAGATCTTTAAGCTGAAAAGGAATGGTGGACTCAGCCTAGAACATCTGTTCCATTGCTGCGTCATCTTTCCGTAAAATTGTTGGTGTGTGTTTGTTTGCTTTTTCAATGGACTGGAGCTTCTTAGCACTTCAGTTATTACTAGTTTTTTGTGGTTTTGGTTCATTTTAGACTTCAGGCTTTACATAGCATATTTCACTTGTTTATAAGAGTGAGTGAGGGCCTTAGAGGTCAAGAGCACTGGCTGCTCTTCCTAAAGGTCCTGAGTTCAATTCCCAGCAACCACATGGTAGCTTACAACCATGTATAATAAGATCTGGTGCCCTCTTCTGGCATGCTGACATATATGCAGGCAGAACATTATATACATAATAAATAAATCTTTAAACAAAAAAGAGAGAGAGAGAGTGCTCGCTCCACAGCACAGCCATTTGGTTTTATAGAATGTGAATTATTATTGCCTGACTGCAAGTTCCTTTGGAAAGGATTCAAGGTTTCCCCAAGCTTGATTTTCATTAGCAGTTCCTAGCAGGCTCATGGAGGAAAGAGACACTGTACAGATAGAAGCTTGTTCATTTTCTATTAATGCCAACTTCTGCCAAAATAATAGGGACCCAGTTTAATCAGTAGTCATTGTTGAAATTTGTAAGTAATCCAGAGTTAATGTATATAAACTAGTATTTCATTCTCTTTTCCTTTGTAGCTTTTACAAAGTTGATCACAGTAAATGGTCAAGAGTATCATCTTCAGCTTGTAGACACAGCGGGCCAGGTAAGTGACCCTCAGAATCTCCTTCGGCAGGTCTGCCAGTCTGCCCAGCGTTCCCCACACACACTCCAAGATCTCCGGCTGTGGATGCAGCAGAATGTTAATGATCTGTCTGCCTGGCCTTTTGTGAGACCACATGGCACATCTCTGAGGAATTGTTTTTCTACTTTAGAACTGTTTTAACTTTATTATTAGCAGAGTGAGGGTTAGCACCCACTACAGAATAATGGTTTTTTGAAATTTAATTCTATATTAAAAAGTCATATTACTTCCCTTCCTCTGACCCTCCATGGTGTATATTTTCCTACGTCATGAGAAAAATATGTCTCAGGGAACTGGCAAGAGGTAAAACTTGTTTCATTTTATGAGGACTTCAGCCAGGAAACATCAGATTAGTTAGATTTTATGACAGTCAGATTTAATTGTGGATTTGATTTGATGAGTAATTATCAAAAGTTAAGTTCTTCCATATCTCTCTGCACAAAAAAGGAAAAAAAAGCCCTCAGGCTAATGAGGTTAATCAGTGAGGCAGCGATGTATGGAATGCATTGCTGGGGTACTGACTGGGACAAAGGAGAAAAGTAAGAGAACTCCAGGGAACAGAAAAGCCCTTTGACAACTTAGCTGCCTTGTTTCCATGGCACCCAGCTCTGCCTTTCCTAGAAACCATTTGTTGAACTGAATTTGTCCCTGTTCACTGGAGGGTGGGGAGTATAAAGAGCTGGGCTTTCAGCTCTAACTCTCCCTGCCCTTGCAGCATAGAGTCACAGAGGGTCAGTTCAGCAGGTGGGTGAGCGGTGTGATCACTGCAATGGTGGAGGCTTTTTTTAATGGGACCTGGGCATATTGAAATGGAGCTAAAATATTGGGATTTATCCTGTACTTAAACAAAGCAGAGGAAATTAATTTTAAGTACAGGATATGTTTGAAGTAAGCATAAAAGGATGGTATGAAGCAGGAAGTAGCTGAACTAAGTGCTGTTAGCTCTGGAGAAACCCGGAGTTTTTGTTTTGGAAGCAAATAAACCCTGGATGTGTTTAACTCTGAGTTTCTAGAGTACTGTGGCATATGCCTTTTATTCCCCAGCCTGTGCACCCAGAGCCTGTGATGGATCGTGCTGCATCAGTCAGACACTAGCAGTTCTAATCCCACAGACCCATTCCAGTTTCTGAAAGAGTATGCAGTGGGCCCTATTCAAACAAGAGATGCTAACAGCCTCTGGCAATGGCATAGACAAACATAACCTCTTAGAACTAGAAGGGGGAATCTCTGAGTAGGATTAAGTAATTTTGGGGGCTTCTCTCTGTCTTTGTGGCTGAATAGACTATTTATTACCTGAAAGAAGACACATTTAGTGTGAAGGATACTGCTTCTGCTGTTTGTAAACCAGGTTTAAACTTGGGGTCCTGGGCAAAGATGTTTAGAGTGAACTCTGACATTACCTGACCTTTAGTCTGCTTTTGTATTTTTGGAACCTTTTTTTTTTTTAAGTCTATAGAAAGTGGGGGCTAAGTCTGGAGCTAAGTCAGGTGGGGCATAGTAGCACACATCTTTAATTCTAACACTCAAGAGGCAGAGGCAGATGGATCTTTGTGAGTTTAAGGCCAGCCTGGTCTTCATAGTGAAACCCTGATTCAAAAAGGGGGGAGAGGGCTTTGAGTCTCAGCCATTCTTACTTACCAGTGAACTGCAGACAAAGGATAAGTTTTACTGCCTGCTGCTTTTCTGTTATCAGCCTCCACAGGATGGTTAGGTTGAGGTTTCTGTAGACGTGATGTCCCTCAGACCAAAGGGGACATCTAAGCAGAGCTGGGGAGGAAGTGTCTTCCTGTGGCTTTCCAAATCAACACAGGTGCATTCTTCTAAGGAAGTACTTTGCTCTGAACATAAATGTACAGTTGGACATCAAACAGTAAGTGTTTTTAATGATCTGATAACGCAGCTAATAGAACTGACAGGATCCTAGCTCAGAGAGGAGTGTGTGTTTTGTGGGTTGCCACTGTTACTCTAGTGAGCTCTTTTGTTACTGAGTAATGCATTCAGATTTAACTACTTTGAATAATTCTCACTTTTAATAATATTAATAGTTCTTTAAGGTTATATTGGATATTGAATTTGTAGCAGTGAAACAGGGCATCTCCAGCAGTTCATCCTTACTCTGTAAAAAACTTAGATAATGAATCTCCTACCTCTGCCTTCAGGTTGATCAGTTCTGGGGTCTGAGTCTGGCAGTAAATAATATGGGCTGATGATAAAGGCACATTCTTTTTTATTTTTTTATACTTTACTTTATACACATGGGTGTTTTGTCTACAGGAATGTCTATGTACCACATACATGCAGTATACACAGAGACCAGAAGGCAGTAGATACCCTGGAGTTAGGGTTTAAGACAGTTGTGAGCGGTCGTATGTGATTCTGAGACTTGAACCAGGTCCTCTGGAAGAGCAACCAATGCTAGTAGCCACTGAACCATCTCTCTGGCTTCCCAAAAGACACATTCTTTAAAAGTAATTTGTAGCCAGGCCCACTAGTATACATTTGTAGCCTCAGCTGCTTGAGAGGCTGAGGCAGGAGGATCACTAGAGTTAAGGGTCAGCCTGAAAAATTTAACGAGACCTTATCTCAAAGTCATTGCATAATAAATTTATACAGTAGTCTGCATATTTGAGGAAAAATGTACACCGTAGATATTCATAATAAATAGCAAGTACTTTTTACTTTGTACTTTATATCAGTACAGACTTTACCACCCATCACTTAATAACAACAAGGATACATTTTGAAAAGTAGGACTTTAGGACATTTCACCATTGTCAAGATTATGTATCAGGGGCTGGAGAGATAGTTTAGTATTTAAGACACTTGTTGCTCTTCAAGGATCTGAGTTTTGTGGTCACATTGGATGGCTCACAATGACCTCTGGCTCCAGTTCCAGGGGATCTGACATTCTCTTCAGCCTCTGTAGGTACCTGTACACATGTGATGCATTTGAACTCATGCAGGCACAGGAACACAAAAATAGTAAGTCAGTGTTTAAATGTTTTAAGAATTATGTATGGTATGTAATAGGGTATAGTTATACACACGACACCTGTAATCCCAGCATTCTGGAGACTGGAGCAGGATAGTGAACCTTGCCTCTAAATAAAATAAATGTTGCTTGGCAGTGGGGTGGCCCATACCTTTAATACCAGCACTCAGAAGGCAGAGGCAGGTAGAGCTCTGTGAGTTCAGGGACAGCCTGGTCCGCAGTGTGAGTTTCAGGACAGCCACAGCTACACAGAGAAAAACCCTCCTTAAAACGATAGATAGATAGATAGATAGATAGATAGATAGATAGACAGACAGACAGACAGACAGACAGACAGACAGACAAGGCTAAATGTGCCTACGGTACACATAATTGTCCTATACTTTCATATCACTAGACTATATAGTCTTCTTAAACCTCTAGCACTATTACAAACAGTGTAATGCACTGTGCTGCAATGCTAAGATCCCACTGCAGTAGTGACATTAACAGGCAGTGGGAATTTTACAGCTCAGTTAAATTTCATGAGACTACCATTGCTGTAGGGTTCATTGTTAACCAGAACATCATTATAATACATTATATACACTACATGACCATCATTGTGGCTTAGTTGCCTAATTGAAGAAAATGATGCATGTGGTTAATATAACTTGCTAAGTTTGCATGAAACATAATTTGGTTTTGCTGGGAGTGGTGTCCCACTCCTGTAATTCCAGCACTCAGGGAGGCATAGGCCGGTGGGTCTCTGTGTGAGTTTGAGGCAGCCTGGTCTACAGAGCAAGTACAGGACAACCAAGGTACACATAGAAACCTTGTCTCCAAAACAAAACAAACAAACAAAAAAACCATTTAGTTTGACCTAATTTTGAGTAAACCTAAATTATCTGCCATGCCTGGCACAGGCCTATACTTCTGACCTTAAAGAAGAGAAAGTTGAAAGATCCAGAGTTCAAATGAATCCTTTGCTACATAGAGATTTCAGGCCATCCTGGGCTACATTGAAACTCTGTCTCAAAAAAAAAAAAAAAAAAAAGTGTGGGAGCTTTAGAAGAATGTATTTAAAAGCTATAGAGTAGATACATTTGGCAGTTTTATAATATAACCGTTTTTATCATTAAAAGTTGTACTTTGCCAGGCTGTGGTGGCACACACTTTTAATCCCAGCATTCAGGAGGCAGCAGCAATTGGATTTCCATGAGTTTGAGGACAGCCAAGGCTATACAGAGAAACCCTGTTTCAAAAAAAAAAAAAAAATCTCTAAATATTTTTGTTTGTTTTTCAAGACAGGGTTTCTCTGTGTAGCCTTGGCTATCCTAGACTAGCTTTGTAGACCAGGCTGGCCTCAAACTCAGATCCACCTTTCTCTGCCTTCTGTCATTTTGGGATTACAGGTGTGAGCCACCACACCCGGCATTGCTTTAAATATTTATAGTTAAAAATGAAATTTTACCAAAATAAATAATAAAACTTAAGGCACAACACAATGAATATGCAGGTACAGTATTTTCCTCTCTTTATCCAAAAAAAAAGAGATAGATCTCCATCATGGAGGTTATTCTATAAACACATAGCCCCTGGTGACCACAGGCAGCTATTGGCTCTATCATAACTGTTGACCTATTACGTTGTCAGTATTGCTGCCACGCAGTGCTGCAGTGAAAGTCCTAGTGTACCATTGTAGTTGATGACTAGTATGTATGGAAGGAAATCTTGTGTCAGTGTGTGGGTACAAGTAGGTGAGCACACATGTAAAGACCAAGGGTTAGTGTTGTGTGCCTTTTTTAATTACAGTTTATTCACTTTGTATCCCAGCTGTAGCCCCCTCCCTCATCCCCTCCCAACCTTACCCTTCCTCCCTCTTCTCCTCCCATGCCCTACCCCCAGTCCACTGATAGGGGAGGTCCTGCTCCTCTTCCATCTGACCCTAGTCTATCAGGTCTCATCTGCACTGGCTGAACTGTCTTCCTCTGTGGCCTGGTAAGGCTGCTCCCCCCTCAGGGGGAGGTGATCAAAGAGCCAGCCACTGAGTTCATGTCAGAGACAGTCCCTGTTCCACTTACTATGGAACCCACTTGGACACTGAGCTGCCATGGGTTACATCTGAGCAGGGGTTGGCTTTGTCTTTTTTGATGACATCTCTTACTAAACTTCCAACTCAAGCATTTGGCTTGCCTGTGTCCACACACAGGCCAATACTGGGTTTACAAGATGTATTCTTCCACACTGGGTTTTATGTAGGTGCTAGATCTCAACTGGGTTCTTGATGCTCTACAAGGCAGGCACTCTACCAGCCACACCATTTTTAACTTTAAATCTTTGATTCCTGTATAGAATACATTTTTAACTTTAAATCTTTGATTCCTGTATAGAATACATTTTTGCTGAAGTACATATTAAGAGATCATACCGAATCCCAAAAAGGCTTTGTAATTG
This sequence comes from Psammomys obesus, assembly GCF_907164565.1. Lineage (NCBI taxonomy): Eukaryota > Metazoa > Chordata > Mammalia > Rodentia > Muridae > Psammomys > Psammomys obesus. The sequence continues at coordinate 12,845,972 of NW_026592118.1, forward strand.
TGTTACTTTTTATCCATTTTTTTGTGTGTTACTTTTTATCCGTGCTGATTTGAAGGGCACTGTTGTGTACCTAATTCCCATACATAATTGTGTCTTTTTACATTTTTTCTAGTCAATACATTCATGAGCCAGTATGAGTTAGTTAAGTACTGTAGCTTTATGGGTTCATTCACATGCCTGCAGGATTGTTCCTTTCTCAAAAATATCCATTTTTATTAATTAGTCTGTTCAGATGTGAACTTAGCATTAATCATTGACTGTCCCATGATCATGCATATTTTTGTTTAAGACCATGATACAAGTCTTTTGGAAATGTTAATATTTTCTTCATAAATTAAACACTTCCCCCTCCTCTTTTTCCCAGGCAGGGTCTTTCAGCTCTATCTGGCATAGAACTTATTTTCTTTGATTTAATCTCTTAAAGTAATACATTAAAAACTTGGGGTAAAGATCGTTTGCTCTGCTCTGTGAAGAGTACTCAAATGTAATTAATTTTTTTCCACAGGATGAATATTCCATTTTTCCTCAGACATACTCCATAGATATTAATGGTTATATTCTTGTGTATTCTGTTACATCAATCAAAAGGTAAGACTCTAGCTGCTTGCTTGAGTTTATTTACTATACATAGATAGACCCTTTTAAAAAGATTGTGATAGAATTAATAGTAACAGTTAGAATTGGTTATTACACTAAATGATTTTAGTGATTTTCTTGTGAAACAGTCAGGTTATTTACAGGAAATAGAGTCCTCAGAAATTCCATTACACTGATAGGATAAAATCTGTTTTCTTGAGACTGCCTAGGTGGTAACTGAATGTGATCCCAGCTTTCCTGCTATTTGAAAGGGAAATAGTGAATTGGTTTATGTTTTCTGTGTTTTGCTATATTTATATGGAATTGACTTACCAGTACAATGTAGGGACTTGAGTTTGTTTGAATGTTTTGTTCTTTGGATTTATGAATCGAATCGAGACCTTTGAATGATAGAGTTTTACTGACTGAAAAAATGCAGCCACTGTTTTGTTAGTGAGAATTGATTTTGGTTCCTTTAGCTACACGTTTGTTACTGGGGATTGCATCCATTGTAGCATAAAGGTTTGTTGGAGGAGACAAAACAGATGTGGCTGAGTATGCAAGGAGAACTCATAACAATGGAAATAGTTTGTCTTTGAAGACTTTATGGAAATACCAGTGTTGGTAGATACCTTCTTGGTGTGTAGAATGTCAATTTATCATACTGTCTGCCTTTTGGTGATGAATTACTGATGCTGGGGAAATGGCTCTGTTGATAAATATTTGTAACTGCCCGGGTGTGAAGACGTGGATCCACAGCATCCATGTAAAACAGCAGCGTGGTGGCCTGTGTCCGTCGTCTCTGCACTGGGGATTCAGAGGCAGGAGGATTCCTAGGGCTTGGTAGCCAGCCAGTCTAGCCAATCAGCGAGCTCCAGGTTCAGTAACCCTGTCTCAAAAGAAATCAGAGAATGATTTAAGGAAGGCATCTGAGGTCAACCATACTGCATACACACCCATGTACACAATAAAGAAAAAATTTAAAATAACCCTTCACTAACTGTTACCATAAGTAACCCTTCTTAGATGCTTTGTTTCTCACCTTCTATAGAAAGAAATTAAAGGACCAGCTGGTGAAGTAACTTGTCCAAGGTTGCTTAGGCTATACATGACACTGACTCATGCCTGAGTCTCCCACTCCACAGTCAAGGCCAGCTGTACAGTAAACTTGACTGCAGTGATAGAATTGTTCCATAGCCTTGCTGAAGGTAGCTACTAAAATCAGCTCAAGGGGTTAGAGATTTAGCTCAGTGGTACAGTGCTTGCTAGGCCCTGGGTTCGGTCCTCCGAGCTAGGAAGAAAAAAAAGACAATAAAATCAGCCCAAATGAACAGAATTGAAAGTTCAGTTTCTTAGTTAATGAAGCTCCAGTTCGTGTGCTCAGTTGGCCTCCTGTGGCTGGTAGTTTTCTTATTGTGCAATGTCTAGGGTCTTAATTACTGCACACTATTGCCAACAGAAATTACAGTTTTCTCCTCCATGTGTGAGTGTGTCTGCATTTTTCTCCATGGCAGGAATTCGTACCTTGAAGTATTGATGTATATCTGGAAACCAGGTACTGTGGCAGCTCTGTGAGCAGACCCTTTGCAGCTGGTTACTGCTTATACTTGAGTTAAAACAAACCTAGCCAGCTCCGTATTCCTGGGAAACAGTTGGAGAAATGTAGAAATAGCTCTGGGGACACCCAAGAAGCTATGATAAACACTGCATTAATCCGTATTTTTTTTTTTTTCACTAAGCCATTAACTTTTTTTTTTTTTTTTTTTTTCATTCTCTGCTTACTAATTTGGGACCTGATTTTTTTTTTTTTTCTTTTTTTGAGACAGGCTTTCACTGTGTAGCTATGATAATATAGTATTGAAACTCACTCTGTAGACCAGTCTAGCCTTGGACTCACAGGGATCCACCTTCCTCTGCTTCATGAGTGCTGGGATTAAAGGTGTGCCACCATGCCTAGCTGATCTTTTCCATTTTTAAGAACATCCTAAATAGTTACGGATTTAGTACTCATTTTATAGTGATTACAAAGATTTCGGTTATGTGGTTTTAGAATAACTTATTCAGAGCCCTCATCTGTTCAGTAGTGGATTTGTTTATTTGACAAATGGTCTCACTGTGTAGCCCTGGCTGGCATAAAACTTGTATTGTAGACTAGGCTGGCCTCAAATTCACCTGCCTCTGCCTCCCAACAGCTGGTCTTAAAGGTGAACACCACTATCCCCTGAATGACAGGGGATATGTCATTCATGTCATGTCTGAGCAGAGCCTGTGTGGCTCAGACCATGTTTCCCTCATTGCACTGGAATATGTGCTGATAGTTTTGTTGTTTTGTTTTGGTTTGAGATGGGCTTTCAAGTAGCCTAGACTAACTTCAAGTTCACTCTGTAGCTGAGAATGCCCTGATCTTCCTGCCTCAGCCTTTTAAGTGCTAGGCTTATAGGCGTGTGCCACTCTGCGCAGCTTGAACTATTGCTTAGTGAGTAACCTCAATGACTCAAATGAGAAATTAAAGAAAAAAAAAAGTGTACATGTCAGAAATCTGTAAACTGAATACATACGATTTACGAATTTCCAAGAGATATATTAGTAAAACTTGTCTTTAGCCAGTTCATTGCTCACAATTAAGTTTTTAAGCTTGAATTTTTATTTTACGTACATGAGTGTTTGAGTGTTGTGCCTACATGCATGTCTGTGCCCCACATGTGTGCTGTGCCCTTAGAGATCAGCAAAGAGTGTCAGACCCCTGGAACTGGCAGACCATTGTGAGCTGCCACATAGATGCTGAGAAACCAGGTTCTCTGCAAGGACAGCAAGTGCTCTTAACTGCTGAGCCATTTCTCTTTTGTTTTTTTAAGAGAGGGCCTCTCTCTCTGTGTAAGAAGCAGTCCTCCTGACTCATCTTCCCAAATGCTGGGATTATGGGCAAGAGGCAGCTACCATGTGGGCAGATCTATCTTTCTCTCATATTGTCTGTTTACCTATCAGTCAGAACCATTATTATTATGTGTCGTAAAGTAGAAGTCTTACATTATTTCTTTACATCATGAAGTCCCTGTAGGATTGGTGGGTGGGTGGGTGGGTGGGTGGGTGTGTGTGTGTGTGTGTGTGTGACAGCATAAAGCAAAATGTTCTCTGTTCCAAATTCCAGAAATGGGGAATGATTATAGATCAGAAAGAGAATGAAAGCTTTGGATTTTCACCTAATCCTTCTAACGGCGTAGGGCAGGCCACTTGGAGAGCCATAGTGTGCCATCTTCAAAATTAGATCCATTGTAGATACCCTCTCTTGTCTAAAACATTGCTTAATGAGAGCTGACATGGTAACACATGTATAAACCCAGCACATGGGAGGCTGAGACAGGTAGGAAGTTTGAGGCCAGCATCTTGGGCTGCTTGAGACTTGGGTCACAAGACAAAGATTGAATTTTGAGCCTCAGGACCTGAGGTGGAGTGAGAGAACTGACTCCCAAAAGTTGTACCCTGACAACTGTACACACACACACACACACACACACACACACACACACACACACAAAACAAAACAAAAAAAAAACCCACAAAACTAATGCTGTTTGGTTTTTGTGTGATAGAAATGAAATTATTTGAAGACAGCAATGGTTTATTTGCTTTTAAATGAGATTCTGTCCTGAAACATAACCAACAACTTAAATGTGGAAGCTTGAAACAGTTTAGAGATCTTAGTTTTCTGGCTCAAGAATATGGGTGTAGCATAGCTGGGTCTTCTGCTTCAGGCCTGTCAGGAGGGTTGGTTAGGAAAGGGTGTTTCCAGGATTGTCAATGTGGGCTTTACTGGATGCTGTTCTTACTTTTCTGGCTGGAAACCATTCCCATTTTTCTACTAAATGACCCACCTTGTCAGGACTTACACACAAAATAAATCAATCTGCAGCAAGATGGAAATAAGGATTGTTAGATCCTAACCTCATGGCACTCAATACTATTGGCATATTCAGCTTATTGTTTTTTTAACATTTTATTTATTTATTTTACAGTATTATACCTTCATGTACACCTGCAGACCAGAAGGAGGCACAAGATCTCATTATAGATGGTTATGAGCCACCTTCTGGTTGCTGGGAATTGAACTCAGGACCTTTGAGAAGAGCCAGTGCTCTTAACCTCCGAGCCATCTCTCTATTCCTCAGCTCATTGTTAAGCAATCACAAGAGTCAACTGTCACCATGAGGAAACAGAAGGTGCAATTACTAGAGAGGTTCCCACTGGCTCTCGCCCAGTCCCAGCCTTTCAGATATTTCTCATGTGACTGGCTACTGTAATTCTTTCAGAGTAGGCAAATGCAACAAGTGCACTTTGCGTCCAAAGTCAGCTTATAAAAATAGAGGTGCCCTTATTGGTGAGCTTCAGCGGGGTATAATGTAGCTTGTCTTTTCTACTTTGTGGGTTCTTCTTTTCCGCTTTCCCACTCCCATTTTACCCTTTATCATTAGATAAGAGAGAAAGAATAGAGGGGAGAGAGAGATCCCTGAATCTAATTTTTTTCCTTTATGTTTCTTCTTTGAGCACAACTACTAACAAACTGCAAACAACCTCCCTGAATGACCAACAACCCTACCTACAGAGCCCTAGCTTATATAACTTAGCCCTGTAAAGTTGACAGAATTCTATAGTCACACCATCGCAGAAACTATCTGCAGTTGGCAAAATCATGCCTCTGCTAGAGCACGAGCAAATCATAGTCAGCTGCTGCAGGCACTCTGAGGCAGCCCCATATCCACACACCTGGGATTAAAATGAAAATATATTCTTATAATTTTTTTTGTGTGTTTTGTTTTTGTTTTAAGAAATCAGAATTTTCAGTATAATAAAATTTAATTTAATTTTTTTTGTTTGATTGTTTTGAGACAGGGTTCTCTGTAGCAGTGGCTGTCCTGGAACTCAGAGTAGACCCAGGCTTGCCTTGAACTCAGAGAGCCACCTACCTCTGCCTCCCGAGTACTGGGATTAAGGTGGTGCACCACCACTGCCTAGCTTAGTTTTTTATTATTAACAGTGTATGTGATGTGTTCAGCAGTCTTTGTTCAAAGCTTGAGCCTTTTTGAGTTTCTTATGTCTGCCCTGACATTGGTACTGTGATACCACTGCAAAGAAGGGTGTTAGAGCTATGGAAGTTTGTGGGTTTATGTAAAAAGTCTAGGAAGTGCTATTGAGGATGGAGAAGGAGCATGGAGAACTGCCCAACACATGCATGGCAGTCCACATCATCTTATAACTTCAATTCCTGGGATTCCATTGCTCTGTTCTAGACTATGCAGGTACCCACAGACAAACACACATATATACATATATACATAACTTAAAAGTCAATCTGAAGCCTGTGGTAGTGGCACACATCTTTAATCCCAGCACTCGGGAAGCAGAGGCAAGCAGATCTCTGTGAGTTCAAAGGTCAGCCTGGTCTACAAAGCGAGTCCAAGACAGCCAAGGCTACACAGAAACCCTGTCTCAAAAAAAAAAAAAAAAAAAAAAGGAGAGAGGAACCAGGAACAGGGCTGATCACTATGGAAAACCACCTCAAAAAAAAAAAAAAATCTCCAGATTTCCATTTAAACATTTTGTTCTTCAGTAGATGTAGTTTGAGGGTAGATATTCTTGTGCTTTGTCAGCCCATGAACCTATCTTACTTTGAGTAGTCTCAATAAGTATACTGAGTATCATATGTGAAGAGAGTTGATAATCCCTTCTTCTGAATCTGTGTTGTATTTTTTCCTACTATAAATGTAAGTTTTTAAACTTCTCCATTAAAATGATATCTGTTTCTATGCTTTTTGTCTTGTAGTTTTGAAGTAATTAAAGTTATTCACGGCAAGTTGTTGGATATGGTGGGGAAAGTGCAGTAAGTAGCGCTGTGTCTCTCTCTAGAGATGTGTATTATCACCTCCTAAGCTGGAAAGGCTGGGTCAACTTAACCTCTTGTGTTTTCTCCTAATAGGATACCCATTATGTTGGTGGGAAATAAGAAAGACCTGCATATGGAAAGGTATGTAGCTCTTAAATCCAAGGACATTATAGTCACCAAAATGCCATTTTAAATTCTGTCCTCATGACAAAAGTATTCCCATTGTGTATAGCATAAGCAGTATACAGTGTAAATGTCACCCTTATTTACAACAAGGAGTAAACTGGGAAATTCTCTTGGGGTTAAGACAGGTACTCAGTTTTCACACAGTACCTTTGTGTGCTAGTTGTGATCCGGTGATGAGCAGGGCCAGCGACACCATGTCCAAGGAGCCCAGTGGCAGAACATTGGGAGGAGGTGAGAGTAGCCTGGGCTGGTTGATGCTCAGGTGAAGTGGGACTTTCCCAGGTCCTGAGTTACTTAAAACCTTGCCGACACACAGGCAATTATGGTCAGTACTACAGTAATGAAAAGTCACTTTCCTTAACCTGCTGGAGTTGGTTGGCACATAGATGACCCTCAAGACTTACCCTTTCTGTTCCTAGCCTGGGCAGAACTAAGTCCTCCTGTATGGCTTCCTGATTACGCATAGCGCATTGTTCTGCTGATAGGAAAGTTGATCAGATGGGGCCTGTTTGATATATTAGTTGTAGCTTTTAAATGACAGAGAACAAAGAATCAAGAGTTTTCTTCTCCCTTTAGGGTGATCAGTTATGAAGAAGGAAAGGCTTTGGCAGAATCTTGGAATGCAGCTTTTTTGGAATCTTCTGCTAAAGAAAATCAGGTATGCAGGGTGGCGGTGGTACACACCTTTAATCCCTAGACTGCAAAGTGAGTCCAGAACAGCCAAGCTACAAAGAGAAACCCTGTCTCAAAACAAAACAAAAATGAAAAAGAAAATCAGGTATATATTTTCTAAAATTAACTTTATGTCAGGCTCATTAATTATAAGCATATATATATATTCCTCCAGTTGGGATTTTACTTGTCATTTTTAATCTTGCTTATTTAATTTTTAGACTTCTGCCATTTATAATACCAGCCTCAGAGTGTTTTAGAAAGATACTCATATTTTTTACGTTTGAGAAATACTGTACTGTGGTGAGCCACTTGTAGAGCAGGGACATACAGCTCCCGTGGCTCTGTGTCCATAGGCCAGAACAAAAATAAGGCACAGACAAGGGTGCTTAACTGTGTTAATTAACTCTCTTCCTTTTCAGTAGAAAGTAGATCAGATGCATGGCTTTTGTTTTGTTTGTTCTGGTTTTTTTTTTTTATAAATGATTCCTTTTATTGTAAGTAATGCACTGTCTTGGCTTTGCACTGCAAGCTCTTAGTCAAGATATGGTCAAATAACTATGGCCGGCAGGTTTTTCTGCACAATCCACAGTTCAGACACAGTTGGGTGACTAGGAAGGGCAAGAGGGTGACAGCGTGCACCTGACCCAGGCCCTTGTCGGGTTGTCGGAGGCAGATAAACCCCATGGAAAGAAGAACAAATGGTGGCATAGCATCTTTGCACAGCAAGCAGAGGACAGCCAGGAAGTCATCATTTAAAACCTTTGAGCACAGGCCATTCTAGAGGCCCACAATCTCTCATTTGGATTTTTTTAATAAGAAAAATAAGTTAATAGATTGGTTCTGAGAATGATGAGTGAGCATATCCAGTTTTTGTTGGGGGGGGCTTTTTCTCTTTGGAGTGCAAGATTTGTTGGCTTACTTTTAAGTTCATTTTAGAAAAATTTTCTATGAGGGACCCCCGCCCTTTGGAGTATAGGGATCTCTGTGAGAGCCTGAGCCTGTGACAAGCAGAGTTCATAAAACATCTTGTCAGCCAACCAAGCTCTATTTCCTCTTGGGGTTGCATTGTTATTTTTAACACAATAATTAAGAATTGTTTTATTGCCAATTTTAGCCCTGGGACTCTCCCTTTAAGAAGAGTGTCATTTCTGTGCTAGAGAGTTTCGCAGTACTGCTGCTGCTTTTTATTCATAGCTTCAGCTTAAACTTGTTCTTTTGCCCAGACCTATGGTGTCCATGCTGCACTGGTGCCTCCATCCCCTCACTTTTCTGCCCCTTTGCTTCCTGACCTTAAGCTACAGACCTCACACTTTGGCCTCTTCTAGAGCGTGTTCAAGTCCTTAGCATGTGGCAGTGTATGCTATTCTTTCCAGTCCCTCTACACAAACCTGTGCTTCTTTAAGCACGAGGAGGACATTTCTTAAGTTCAAAACATCCCATTGTCCCCTTGTATCCTCTGGTGGTTCATAGTATTTAAGTTTTATCATTGTTTGATCCACTACTAAGATGGCTTTACCATTCTGTTATAAAAATAATGAAAACCCCAGCTGTTCTATTTTACCAATGAAGACTCGAGCCAGGTGCTGAGGTGAAAGCCTACTAGCTCAGAGAGACAGAAAGCACCCAGTTGATCTTCCTACTCGGCTCACGTCCCAGAAGGAATAGGCCAAAAGTCTAAAGTTAAAAGCTTGTTAGCTCAGCCGATGGCCCAGGAAGAAGGCCTGCTAGGTCACCCAACAGCCCATGAAGTAAAAGCCAACAGCTAAAAGCCTAAGAGCTAGAAAGCTGAAGCCAAGGAGCTGGAGAGCTCCTTCTCCACAATATCTTAAATACCCTTCAACTCTGGGCTGAAGAGATGGCTCAAAGGTTAAGAGCACTAGCTGCCCTTCCAAAGGTCCTAAGTTCAATTCCCAGCCATAATAACCTGTTTACAAAAAAAACAGAAAGTTCTTGGATTAAAGGTGTATGTTAGGGCTGAACCACACTAAATAAGAAACAGATTTTTATGGTTCACAATGGGATCAAATATTCTGCAACATCATTCTAAGGAAACTCCTGGCTCACTGGAGTAGCTAGTTGCACTTGTCAAGGCCAGGGAGCAAAGAGTCTGCCCAGACCATTTCTGCCCTGCTCTGCCTTTCCCATGAAGAAAGTCCTCAGCCTCAAGGTCTAATCAGGTCCACTCCTCCTGACCCCTTCCTTGTTGCTTCAGCTGAAGCAACAAGGCCCTGTCTGCTCTCTCAACCATTCTTTTCGATCTGAGATGAGCTCACTCAACCTTTATGCCTCCTTGTTGGGTCTGTTTATTTCCATGCTCAGTGTTCAATCTGTGTGCATAAGCTCAGATCACAAGCAGTGAAATCCAGGTATCAAGAGTAGAGGTTAGTCTCTGATGGTGCATGCAGTTTTAAGTATTTATTACTTGTCTACTCTGTTCTCAGAATTATCTGTTGAACTATCCCTTTTTAGAAATGAGAAAAATTAACATCCAAAAAAGTTAGAGAACTTGAGGTCGCTATAATTTATGGTCTAGACAGTAGAGCCACAGACCCATCCAGAGCACTGCCCTTTTCCTGAGCATTGCATTCTGATTAAGCAGATAAGCCAAGCCGATGACTCTCAAGAGAGATGGCCTGGGTCTGGCTTGCAGTTAGATGCACAAACTTAATCGCTGAGCAGGATAGAAGCTGAGGGTGAGTGTGAGTGGTGTGGTGGAGAATGTGGTGTTCTCTTGGGAAGGCAGCTTCTGTTTTCCAGTAATAGAGCAAGTGATTAGCCATGAGCCAAGGTCAGGGAGAGAGATAAGGGCCAAGGCTTGAAGCCTTCTCTGGTGAGGTAAGCTGAGAAACTGTATCTAGGTGACATGATTGATACAGGATCAAGGGCCCCTGCCATGTTCCTGCAACAGGTCCAAAATGAGCAGCTGCAGCACATGGTCCCCAGGGCCAGCCAGTGTTGATGTATTGATAGACACTGCTGAGTAAGGAGGTTCAGTGCTGTGAGATCAAAAGCTGATCCAGAGAAAAGAACAAAGTGGTTAGCCAAAGGACAGGAACAATGTCAAAGTAGTCAGGCACCAGGTCTGCCAGGTTGAGCCTCCTATGAGCTAGGAGGTTAGTGTTGGGACACATAAAATAGATGTTAGAATTGACTCCTGGTAATGAGGTGTTCTTCTAAAAAACAATAGCTTTTCATTTCCATGACTATAGTTCTTGTATTTAAAGGGCACCCTCCAGAAAAAGATCTTTCTAAAGTGGCCAGAGAAGTTTGACTACAGGACTAAGATTGGGATGAGAGTCACTAGAAAAAAGAAAGTCAGGACTGGAAGGAATAGGGTTTACTAGGAACTTGGCTAGACAGGTTTGTAATTGGTGGCATGGTGCCCAAGAGGACCAGCTCTGGGTGATGGAGGTCATGCAGGCATCTGTAGAAGCAGCCCGGGGAGACAGGGTGAGAAAGGAGTCGAGTCAAGGCTGGGAGTTTGGGAATGCCAAGAGAGTGGTGGATGTGTAGGAGCAGGAAGGGCAAGAAATGCACCTCCCCTGCTGGAGGCCTCTGGTGCTAGGGGGTCCTGGAGTGGTGGGGGGAGACCTTTAGGAAGGAGCCGCAAAGAGAAAATGAAGTCAGAGTTGAGCAGTAGGGCAGGACCCCACATGTCCAGAAAGCATTGTGGAAGAGTATGGGGCAGAGCAGAGTGGAAGCGCTAGTTGCTGTGAGGAAGACTAGGGGTTGTGAGGCTTCTGGGAACCCTCCAGCCTCCATCTGGACCTGAATACCAGTCGGTGACTACCCTCCACAGTCGTGTTGGCCATGAGCAGCTATTAGAATCTACTGAGAACTAATCTGTCACTGTTTTTACATTCTCTTCAGACTGCTGTTGATGTTTTTAAAAGGATAATTTTGGAAGCAGAAAAGATTGATGGAGCAGCTTCACAAGGAAAGTCTTCATGCTCGGTGATGTGACAATTCTGCAGAACTGAGGACACTGGGAATATAGTCCACCTGAAGAAGCAAACTGCTCGTCATCCTTGAAGACAAAACTATGCTTCTGTTTTCTTCTGTTAACCTGAAAGATGTCATTTGGGTCAGAGGTCCTCCCCTTTCAGATTATGTTAACGTCTGACTCTGTCCAAATGAGTTCACTTCCATTTTCAAATTTTAAACAATCATATTTTCAATTTATATATTGTATTTCTTAATATTATGACCAAGAATTTTATCGGCATTAATTTTTCAGTGTAGTTTGTTGTTTAAAATAATGTAATCATCAAAATGATACACATGTTACACTACTATTAACTAGGCTTCAATATATCAGTGTTTATTTCATTGTGTTAAATGTATACTTGTAAATAAAATAGCTGCAAACCTTCATCCTTTGTGCTACCTGATATGGTTTTTAGCCCAGGAACCATGGTGGGATGGAGCGTGGTGGGACCCCGCCTGCTCTTCCTAGGGAATAACAAACCAGCCAGAGCTGCATTGTCTCAAAAACAAACAAAAAGTCATACTCTGGGAATTTCTCTCCTGACACTCAGGAACCCAAGCAGAATAAAGCCTCCAGGGTGGGTGCCTCCTGTGATTTTGTGGCCCCTGGCCAGCAGGCTAGCAGCCAAGGGCTGCACTTGTATTACCAGTGGATGCTAGGGATGAATTCAAGCAGACCAGAGAGCTTAGTGGCATGGGGGCTTTTTTGTTGTGGTTTTGGGTTTCTTTATGTATGGGGGGGTGGAGGTCTAGATACAGGGTTTCTCTTTGTAGCTTGGACTGTCCTGGAACTTGCTCTATATTCAAGGCTGGCCTCGAACTCAGAGATTCATCTGCCTCTGCCTCTAGAGTGCTGGGATAAAAGCTACCACTGGTTGGCCATAAAGTTTACTGATTCTTTTTTCCGTTTTGCCCCAGACACCTTCAACACGTCCCTCTTACGTCGTCATGTTCTTTCCTGAGTCCAGTTATTGCCACCTATTGGAATGTTAACTTACCTTGTTGCCCTTATCTTCTGCAAGGGAAGGAACTATAGATGTGTTGAGCGCATGAGTGCAGTGGCCATGTCATGCCTAGAAGACAGCATTTCACAGCATTCCTCCCATCCTCCAGCTCTTACGTTCCTTCTGCTCCCTTTCCCATAATTTTCCCCGAGTCTTTGCAGGGAAGATGCGCTTGCATTGTAAATGGTGCCCCTTCCCAGATAAATGTCACAGGGCCATTTCTAATACCAAGCAAATGCTACAGCTGGTGTAATGCAATCCGCGTCCTTGCAGGGTGGCGACCAGGTGTGTGGGCACTGCCCAAGGAGTGAGAGCTGTTGGATTCCCTCCTTCCATTTACCCCTGTGGCCAGTAAATACTGCCACCACTCAGATGTCTTGCAGGGACTAAAGGGGGCAACTCAGTTGGTAAAGCCGTGCAAACATGAGGACCCAAGATTTAAGACTCCCAGTTCAAAGAAAAGCCCTGTATTGGGGAGGCAGAGACACAAGGCTTCCCGGACCTTGCAGACAGCCACTCTAGAGAAATAGGGGAGCCCTAGATACTGTGTCAAAAGAGGTAATATTTGTCTGGTGCCATATGAAAGTAATCTTAGATGCACGGAGCTACGGGAAACATGTAAAACTAGGTTTATGTTTCACAGCTCAAGATTAAAATTCAAATTACAAGTAAAATCACATCATGAGGTAAGACTTACATGGAGTTTTGCTAAAGCAACCATCTGCTGTGCCCTCTGGTCTGACGGCTCTTCCTATAAGGCAACCCCCTCCATAGGCTTTCCTTAAATATGCTTGTAGCCTCATAGCCCCAGACACCATCCCTGTGTCCTGCCGTCTTTCTGGTCACATTCCACACACTTGGTTGCTGTGTTTGAGTCTTGGTCCATGTGTCCTCCAGTGACTTCTTGGCCTACTAGTCTTGGCTGAGAGGTTAAGTCTCTCACTGGGGCCTTTCCTGCCGTCACCCTTTGCCTTGATTTTACTCATAGCTTTTAACTCATACCTGTGAGGCAGAAGGATCTCTCCAAGTTGGAGGAAGCAGAGGAAGAAGAAAAGAATTTTTAAAGGCAAACAAACTCTTATGCCTGATGAGTTCCTTATACCCACCCTTATCTCTGGGCTCCAGGTTTATCTACATGGATTTTCTTATAGGCATTTCTAGTGTGGTTGGTTGGTTTGTTTGTTTCCTTTTTTTGAGTTTCTTGTTATGCTGCCCACCCAGGCTGGTCTCAAACTTAGTCATTGTACCAGTCTCCCAAGTGTTGGTAGAGCAGGTGTGTTTTACCATACAGCAATCCGATGTATTATTTCTGATTTTTCTGAAAAATGTGGTAGCCTCTAAGGTTTCAGGAAGTGATGCCATTATCCACGGGTGCTTGACTAGCACCCCTTCTGGCCTCTATCTGCTGCTCACCCATCCAGCCCACCACAGTACTGGCCCACCTGTATTCTCCCTTCTTCATCTCATTCCATCCAGATCTTCATTTGCACACCCTCCAACTTAAAACACTTGAGCCAGCACTGTCGTGAATAAAACACTTCCTCCATCGATTAGCTTCAGTGATTCTGCCTAACCCAAACTAAGCACCACCAAGGCCAAGTGGGTTTGCTGACGCTTCCACAGCTCTAAGCTCACCCGTCACTGCTGCGGTCTGTTAGAACCAGGAGAGTCGCCCTTCCTTCCCTCTGTCTTCAGTGTCATCTCTTCGAGAGGCTTCTACAGTCACCTGAAGCACCCTGTGTGCTCAAGCTCCGGTACTTCATTCAGAACAGAAGATGTCAGCCAAAAATCGCCAGGGTCCTTGCAAGTATGTGCGCTGTTACTAGACCAGAGAGCCCCCTGTACCCCCCGTATGTCACACGCTTGGAGCTGTAAAACAACCTTTCTACTGAACTGCTTCAAGTTCCTATAATATTTTTTGTAGTTCTGCTCACCCTGATAACTACAAGTAACGTCTTAATTCTAACACTCCAACTCAGATTAATTCTAAGTTCATTTCTGTAGCTAGTGAAAGTGAGTTGCCATTGTTTCTACTGCTACTGTCATGAAATGACACTTTCTTGTACCGAGTGCCTTTACCAGACTTGTAATTGCTTATCACAAAGATGAGAGACGAGAGCCTGGGTGTGGTAGTGTACATCTTTAATCCTGGCACTCTGGAGGCAGATGGGCAGATCCCTGAGTTCAAGGCCAGCCTGGCCTAGAGAGTGAGTTCCAGGACAGCAAAAGCTACACAGAAAAAAAAACTATTGGGAGGGGGAAAAAACGGGAATAGGACAGAGTTTTCCTGTGCAGAAGGTCCTAGCTTCAGTCCCTAGCATGGAAAATAAAGGTTTGTGTGTGTGTGTGTGTGTGTGTGTGTGTGTGTGTGTGTGTGTATGTGTGTTCCATTTGTCATCTTAATAAATCTTTTTTTTTTTTTTCTGAGACAGGGTGTCTCTGTGTAAAAACTGTTCTCCAGGCTGGCCTCAAACTCCAGATCCTTCTGCCTCTGCCTTCTTCAGTAAATCCTACCATCCCTGTTTGTCATCTTTTTACCTGTTTAATAAGTTTTATTATTTTTAATTGTATGTCTAGGTATGTACACATGTGTATGATTACCCATGGAAGCCAGAAGCACTGGATACCCTGGAGCTGTAGTTACAGAAGGTTGGGAGGTGTCCAGCCTGGGTGCTGGGAATCAAACTTGTATCCTTTGCAAAAAAGCAGTACATGCTCTTAACTGCTGAGCCATCTCTACAGCCCTCTTTTACCTCTGTCTCACACCTTTATAGATATCCTTTGGTTCTTTGTGTAAATTACAGTTTCTGTCTAGTGATCCTTTGTCTCAGCCTAAAGGGTACCGTAATATTTCCTACAGAGCAGGACCTCTAGTGATGAGTTCTCACGTGTTTGTGTGTGACCGTTTTCACTTTTTAAAGATAGTCTTGTTAGCTCACAGCCTCTGTGGAGAGGCCTGCTGTCAGCACTTGGCCAGCCTTAATGCTCTGCACAAAGCTGGAGATGTTCATTTCAGAGCTCTAGGAAGGTTACTCTGAGACCAGTCATGGCCAATGGCCAATGGTGTGGAATGTGTACACACCTCTGGCCTAACTCCATTAGCAGTTAGACAGCCTGCTATTTGTCCACTGTGGCAACGCCAGGCCTTCGGTTGTTATCAATCCCTTTCCTATCGTGTGGAAAGGCTTCTCCACACTTGGTGTCAACTGCTGTGGCTGAGGCAGACTCACAATGCAGCACTGCCCATCTGGCATTATGCAGGGGCCCCAGAATGTGCTGCTGCTTCTGACTGATCATGAAGAGGGGTGCCCCCCCAAAAAAAAATCCATCCGTCCTGTCTGTGGGCCTGACAACTGAGTGCCTCAGCCCAAAGCTATTCTGCAGGCCAGCTCTGTTGTACATCTTTGAGGCCAAATGCCTTCCAAGGCATTCTCAGGAAATTCCAGAACTGCCTTTAGCTCCTTTCCATCCCCCGAGGGGAAAGTTTTACATGAAGCAAAATGGTGTTCTTGCCTTTCTTCCTGCTGTCTCCCTGTTCTGACCACTTACCAAAAGGCAGTAGCATGGCTGAGATAACTCTGATCTCATGTACCCTCCCTATTTCCAGAGGGAAGGCCTGTAGTTCAGAGGGGTCAAGGGGCAGCTGGTTCCTCTTAGCCCATTATTTTCACTGAACCTTGTTTGAACACAACTGAGCCTGACAGCCAGGCTCCTGAGTTTAGTAGCTGGGCTGAGTAAGACTCAGGTACCCCAGTTCTGCACCCAGTTCTACCCAGTTCTCCTTTGCACTCTGCTCTTCCTCCATAAAACTTTGCTGGATATTGTGTCAATCAAAAGTCTGCAAGCTTGGGTGTTTCCAGAGCCTTTCACAGACACCTGAGTCACAGCTTATAGGTGACTGTTGATGGCCTCCCTGAGATGTCGTTAGAATCCAGTTTGCAAACCTTGTTTCCCTAGCAGTCACCAACATGGTGGGTGCTCCGGACTCCCCACAGCAACGTGAGCTTGCCCCCAAGTTCCACATACACTCAGGCAGGATGGACTCACAAATGGCCTCTCCACACAAGCTTGCAAAGGCTGAGGAAAACCCTTCCAACCAGACTGACCTGTGGCATCAGGAACACCGGTCTCTGCTGTCATGGCAATAGAAATGCAAGTCCGCCATTATTCATCAAGAGGCTGAGGCTCAGGGTCCCCTTTCACCGGCTGGACCTCACTCCCCAGCTGCTATTGCAATGCAGTAGAATGTGCCCCAGCCAATGGTTGGCAACTTAGGCAAGCTCTGCTGCCCAGACCTTGGCTCATCATCAGGGAAGCGGGCGGATGCTGGAGGTCCCACAGCAGCTCCCACAGGATTGACTCATTTCTCAAAAGGCTGGCCTGAAGCTCAGCTCTGATTCAGCCTCCCGACTATCTGGGAGGATGTTTGGTGTAATTTTTATTGCACTTTTATTTATGTATGTGGAGGTCTGAGGACAACATTTCAGAGTCAGTTCTCCCTTCTACTGTGAGGCTTCTGGGGATCAAAACCTGGCTCTCTATAGGCATAAGATTAATTATGTAATTAAAATGCTGATTTCTGTACCTCCCCCCATATCTGGTTGCAATCTTTGTTCTTAGACTTTCCTATCTCAATGTGTAAACACTGCTCCCCAATTGTCCCTTCATATGCCAATAAGGCAGCTTACAGCCAATCACTGAGCTGGGGAGAGAATAGGGCTGGACTTCCTGCCACCCAGGAGAGGAGGAGTTAGAGGAGATGGTAGGGGATTAAGCCTTGGGCAGATGTCCAAAAAGGACCAGGAGAGAAGAGAGCTCAGCAAGCAAAGCCATGAAGTGCAAGTCTCTCTTGGATGCACGCTGGGAAGAGTCAAATTAACTTAGAGAGTTAAGAACAGAGTTAATAACTGCTCAGTTCTTGTGCTGTGAAGCTTGTTAAAATAATAGAGTCTCAATTATTTGTATGTTAGCCGGGGTAAGAGAGAAACTAAGAGAAACAAACACAGCTTTATAAAATTAACCTTAACAGTCATCAGGTTTGGCAGTGAGTACTTTTAGGACCCACTGAGCCATCTCATTGACCCCAGGGCTCTATGGTTTGTATGATTACATGCTTTCACAAGAGACAGCATAGATTCCAAATACCGTGGTCTCAGTAATCAAGACCTTTCCACACAGTTCTTTCTGGTGCCTAAAGGTCTGGGCAGCGGCAACCTTTGTCTTTTCATCCCTATACAGCTTATGGGCTGGCAATATCACCAGTCTTTTCACGTGGCCTCGAGGGTGAGGCAAGCATCCCGAACTGTACCTTAAAATGCTGCAGCAGCCTGCTGTGGTGGCTGGAGCAGCTGAAAGGCTGCCTTTCCATGCTGATGTTCACATCCATTAGGCTGTGAAGGAACCTGCCTGGCACAGACGCTCAGCGATGCTCGGAGCTGCCCCCAGCCCCTACCTCCCCGGAACACCTGGTGTGCAGCCAGGCTCGAAGGAGCAGCCTGGGCTGTCTGTGGCCACATGCTGCCAGCTGTGCAATCTGCAGCCCATCTGTGAAATGCACACACTTTTCCAGTGCACATAACCGCTTCTGGGCCTTACTCCTTCTGTGTAGACCCGTGGAGGAGAGAGCCCTTATGTCCCTTCCCAGGCAGCTGCAGCAGCAGCTGAACCAGGGACTGTGTGACTCACAAATACAGGGATCATGGCAGAATGGCCTCAGATCCCTTTGAGGGCTCAGTGACATTGGAGACTATCAAGAACAAATACAGGGTGTGGTTCAATGCTGTCTGACACCAACCCTGCCCCTGAGAATCAAGAAAATCTCTTGGTGACATAAATCTGTCAGCTAGCAAGAGGAAGGCCAAAGCTTCCCGTTTTGGGAAGGATGGCATGAAGGAGCCATACGATGAATTCTCACCATAGCCCACACTCCCCGGCTGGTGCTGCTGAGGCAGGAAAAGTGGGAGAAGGAAGGGAGCAAGGAGGGGGCGGGGAGGAAGAGAAGAGGAGAGAGAAAGAAGTTAGGCACGGGGACCTGGTCCTGGGATCCTGAGTCTTCAGCCTGAGAAGTAAGTTGCAGACCTTTGTCGCTAACTGTGTAGCCCCCACTGTACCTCCCAAACCGTCCAGCGGCCAAAAACCTTCCAAAGTTTGACATCTTTTTCTGCCAACCACAATGACGCACACCTTTAATCTCAGCACCGGGGAGGCAGAGGCAGGTGGATCTCTGAGTTTGAGGCCAGCCTGGTCTACAGAGTGAGTTCCAGGACAGCCAGGACTACACAGTGAGACTATGCCTCAAATAACACTTTATTTATCTTTTGCTTATATCTTCACTCGTTTATTCTGTATGTTTGGGGTTAGGCATGCCACAGTGCTCCTGTGGAGGTCAGAAGACAAGGGCTCAGGCCTCTGCTTCCACCGTGGGGATCCCGAAGATCAAACTCAGGGGCTCTCTCCATTACTTTGCTTTTTCTGCGATAAGACACCAAGATGAAGGAAACTTATAAAAGAAAGCGTTTATTTGGGGCTTACAGTTTCAGAAGGTTGGCTGGGGCCCATGACCATCACGGTGAGGAGCATGTCATCAGGTAGGCAGGCGTGGAGCGGGCATGGAGCTGGAGCAGCAGCAGAGGGCTTACACTTTGTTCCACAACCATGAGGTAGAGAGAGCTGACTGGGAATGCTATGGGTGTTTGAAACCTCACAGCCCACCCCAGTGGGCTCCTCCAGCAAGACCAGCCTTCTAGGTCTTCCCAGACAGTTCTGGGCACGGAACAGGCAAGCACGTGAGCCTGTGGAGACCACTATCACTTCAGTTCACCACAGGTGGTCAGGCTTGGTGCAGGTCCCTTTCCCCACTGGGCCATTCCCTGGCCCTGGGCTTTGGTTTGTTGGTTTGTGTGTTGTTTGTTTTCTCTGGCTCCTCTTTCTAATATTCTGTTTGGCTGATGAAGGCATCCATGAAGTCCCCTGTCCCTCTGGACATTTGGAATCCAGTCCTTGCTGCGGTAACCCTCACATCTCCATCATTCACAGTTAACTAGGCATTTAAAGACAGTTATTGCAGAGGCGGGGGGGGGATGGGGACGTTGCACAGTGAGGAGCACTTCCCTAACACACACAAAGCCCCGAGTTTGACCCCCCCAATGGTCTCCACAGACTAAAAAAGAGCTTCTTCCCCCGTTGCTTATTAGAGTCCATAGTTTTAACTTCCCCTTTTATAAGGACACACTTTTTTCTTTTTTTTAATGCTTTTTCTTTTTTTAGAAAGACTGCCAACAGCCCGTTGAAAGCAGCATATTTTATCACTGTCTGAGCTATTGTCTCTCAAATCCCACTTCTTCCGTCTGGGCCTGCTCTTGCGTACTTCTCTCTCCGATGCAGTTAGTGACAGTCTGGGGTTGCTAAATGCGAGTGGCACTGCAATCAGGAATAGTTTTATTTTGCCATTATTCTTGTGGATGCCTGACAGTTTGACGGGGGTCCCTGAGATGAGCCACACGTTTTGTGTTCATATAGCACTCACTTTCCATAGGAGAGCAGATGTGGGAGCCACCTGCGACAGCTCGGCTCGTCCTAGTCAGCACGTTACACCTGGGGCGAGGGACCCTCAACTGAGGAGCTGTTCCCAGCCCACAGGCACGTCTATGGAACGTTTTCTTGATTGATAATGTGATAATGCCCAGCCCATGGTGGGAGGTACTATTCCTAGGCAGATGGGCCTGGGCTGTAAGAAAGACAGCTGGAGGTGAGCAAGCATGTAAGCAAGCCAGCAAAAAAGTAGCATCCCTCTGCGGTTTTCTGCCTCTAACTATTTCATTGGCTTTCCTCAGTGACACACAACAGGAACATAATATCTACATGTGTGGAATATTGGTCAGTCTTCAAAGAGAAGGGAACTGACATCTCTGAATTTAGACTGTGCTCTATGAAATAAACCAGTCACAAGCCAGGTGGTAGGGGCATAGGCCTTTACTCCCAGCACTTGGGAGGTAGAGGAAGGCAGATCTCTGAGATTGAGGACAGCCTAGTCTACAAAGCAAGTCCCTGGACAGCCAAGGCTATACAGAGAAACCCTGTTTTGAAAAATCTAAAGGAAAGAAAAAAGGAAGAAAAGGAAAGGATAGATAGATAGATAGACAGACAGGTAGATAGATATTTAGATACCCTTAATTCCACACTTGGGAGGCAGAAACAGGTAGATCTCTAAATTTGAGGTCAGCCAGGCCTACAGAGCAAGCTCCAGGATAGTTTACACAAATAAACCCTGCCTTTAAAAAAAAAAAAAAAAAAGGCAGGAGTGTTGAGAGGCTGCAGGAAGGGTTAATGGGAAGTTCCTGTTGAGTGGTGCAGTTTCAGTTTTGGTGAGAGAGAGAGAGAGAGAGAGAGAGAGAGAGAGAGAGAGTCTGTATGTATGTTGGTGTTCGGGGGCTCATCTGTGCAGAGACCAGCAGTTGCCATCAAGTGTCTTCCTTCATTGTTATTTTGTGAGACCACATCTTTCAGTGAGCCTGGAGCCTGTGGCGAGCCTCTGCCTCCCACACCTGCGTTAAAGGCCTGAGCCACCACCTCAGGCCCCATGGTGTTCCCTGCGGCTGGGCGTCAGCCAGGACTCGCTGAACACTCACTGATTTGCTCAACAGCCCTGTGCGATATGGATTGGTGGCTCCACATTCCAGGTGTGGAAAATGAGGCCCAGTACCGTGCCCAAGGTCACACCAGAAAGGGGGGGGGGGGGCTCGTGGGGAAGGCTCAAGGTGGGAGGGGGCTGAGGATCTGAATGCACATTTTATGTATCTGCCCGTGTGGTTAATTATAGCGCTCGTCACTCCTGCTTGTTGCTGTGTTAGGACACAGCTTTAGCCATCCATGCCCTTGTTTTAGATACTGCCTCTTCAGTTCCCTCTTCTTCATCTGTGCTTACACTTCCTCATCTGATAATGACTCACAGGCTGACTTCAAAATCTGTGCCTTAAGTGCAAATTAAAGCCCAAGATATCTGAATGTATTCTTTAGAGAAACAGAAATGAAAAATGATGGAGGACCGCTCCCATACATATTTCAGAAGTTCTCAATCTGTGGGTCGCGACCCTTCCACAGGCGTCACCTAGGACCATCGGAAACCAGATATTTACATTACAATCCAAAACAGCATCGAAATTACAGTTATGAAGTAGCAACGGAAGTAATGTTATGGTTGGGGTCACCACAACATGAGGAACTAACTGTATTAAAGGCTCACAGCATTTGGAAGGTTGAGAACCGTTGTTTGCGCAGACCAGGTCTACACAGGGAGTTCCAGGCAACACAGGACTCTGTGGTGAGACCCTGTCTCAGAAAAAGGGAGAGAAGGGGGGCAGGAATGGAAGAAAAGAGGGACAGACGGTCGGACAGGCAGGCAGGCAGACAGACTGTGGTAGTCTCCCAAAACTGCTCAGTAAATTTTTCTGGGATGTAGTTACCGAGATCACCACGAGGGGGCAGGCTTCGGCATCTGTCATTTCCCAAACCCTGGCCTTCCAAGATCCAGTTCACCTTTCCTGCCCTAGCAGGTCCATTTCCGCAGATATTTGACCCCTAATTTGGGAGAACGACTCCAGGTCCTCTCCCTGCCATAGAATAGGAGGAGCAAGAATTGTGAGGACACATGGCTGACCGCGGACGGGTGTCGGGGTCATCACTCAAACAGGCTGGTCTTCTAGAACACAATCCTAGCTGCAGAGCCTTGAAAGTGCCTGCCCACGTTTGTTCATTCACGCCCTGATGGCTCTGGGTGTAAATGCCCAGGCTAGGCCCTCAGGAGCGTGGGGCAGATGCTCAGACCGGAAGGCCCCGAGCCCATGCTGAGCAACCTCGTGCTTTGCACTCTTCATTCATTCCTGCCTGACCTACCTCAGTTAACTCAAAGCCGCCATCTGGCTGCTGCTGCCCTGCCTGGCTGGAGGCTTGCGCTCCGAGGCCCCTGGGTCCAGGCTGCCCTCTTGCCCTGGACCTGCTAGGAGCCTCCGGAACTCCAGGACACAACCTCTGCTCTTGATATTAATAAATTACCCACACTCAGGTTTATTATTATTATTATTATTACTACAGCAGAAATTGCACTCAAAAGCAATGTCACAGACAAATATGGAATGTTGTTCAGTGCTAAAAAGAAATCTTTTTTTAAACCATTTTGTTTTCTTAATCCTAATTATTACTTATGGAAGAAATGAGATCCCTTGGAGCTGAAGCTATAGGCAGCTGTGAACTGCCTGATGTGGGTGCTGGAAACAGTATGTACTCCTAACCACTGAGCCATCTCTCCAGCCCCACACGTGATACTCGAAATGCATGTTACTTAGTGAAAGAATCCAGCGTGGTCTGGTATGGCACAGACCTGTAATCACAGTACTCTCATAGTAGAGGCAGCAAGATCAGTTCATGCTCTGCTCCGTAGCAAGTTTGAGGCCAACCGGGCTAGTTAAGACCCTGTCTCAGAAAAAAAGCCAGTCTGAAAAAAGGTGACAACTACAGCAGCCTACCTCCCTGAGTCCTGGGTTGAAAAGCAAACTATGAGGACAGGAAGATTATCAACAGTTCCAGGGACTGTCCTGTAGCAGTGTTGAGTGGGTGGAGCCTGGGGAAGTGAGGAAGAGGAGGACATAATTACAGCAGGTGTGTGCCAGGACGCCACCACAGCGTCAAAACCCTGCTTTCTTCTCAGAGTCTAGCTGGGCCTCCAGGAGGGTGAAAAGAGGGCTGTGGAGGTGGCTCAGTGGTTAAGAGCTTCCAGAAGACCAGGGTTCAAATCCTAGCACCCACATGGTGGCCCACAACCATCTGTAACTCTAGCCCCAGAGACTTCTTTTCTGGCTTCTGAGGTTACCTGGTGTGGTATTTGTACCTCAGGCAAATATTAAATAAGGCTTTGCCAGGCGGTGGTGGCACACGCCTTTAATTCCAGCACTTGGGAGGCAGAGGCAGGCCAACCTTTGAGTTCGAGGCCAGCCTGGTCTACAGAGAGAGTTCCAGGACAACCAGGACTACACAGAGAAACCCCTTTCCCGAAAAAATAAAATCCCAACAACAGCACATGCTTTACTGACATGGAGGCCTTGTTAGGCAGCCCCACAGAGACAGAGTCACCACTTGTAAGCCACCATGTGTGAAGGCTTAGCAGATAAGAAGTATCTTAACAAGATCTGTACAGAGCTCTCAGTCCTGACTTTGTGTCCTTTGTTGAGATAGTTTTGCTATGTAGCCCTGTGCTTACTGTACATAGCCCTTGCTGGCTTTGAACTCCCATCCTCCTGCCTCAGCCCTTACATCAGCTTGGTCTTCTTACCCTTTAGGTGACTATGCTGCCTGTTCCACTCATGATTCTCATGCCTCCAGGAGGCCTGAGGCAGGAAGACAAGAGTCACCGGCCTGGGACACACGCCTAGAGCCAGTGTTCTCCAAAAGAACACAAGGGAGAGCCAGTCTGGCAGAAGCCTTTCACCAGGGGAGAAGGATTCCAGCACCATTGACATTTACTGAAGGTTTTGGACAGTGACAACATTCCTTTCAGGCAGAACTGTCTGAGATAAGATTGTGAAGGCAGCAGTGAACTGCCTGTATACCAAGGCCTGAGGACACATGATTACTATCTCCTTCCCCAGCTATAAACCTGCAATTTCCTAGGAATCCCACAGGAGCAGCCTTTTACAGTAAAAGGCTTGTCTTGACACCTTGTCCAACCTTTCCGAGCCATGGCTTTCCCTTATCAGATTGCAACTGTACATGCAGTATCTAGGGCAGGAGGTGCCCTAGAACCTCACCTACTGTAAAGGGGTAAAGGGAGGTGATGGGGAGGCATTCCTTAGACACCACTAAGATATGCTGGTCTTGCAAGGAGATGATTGGGTTCCCAGCATTCAGGTCAGGCAGCCCACACCCACTCTGGTTCCAGAGATCTAACGCCCTCCTCTGGCCTCTTTGGGCACTGCGCTCACGCCTGTACAAATCCACACGGATGCACGTATAGACATAGTTAAAATCTTTTTTTAAAAATGTAAAAAAGAAGCTGGACATGATGGTGCATGCCTGTGATCCCAGCACTTGGGAGGCAGAGGCAGGAGGATCTCTGTGAGTCTGGGCCAGCCTGGACTACAAAGAGAGCTCCAGGACAGCCAGGACTATTACACGGAAAAACTCTGTCTCGAAAAACCAAAGCAAAACCACAAAGACAAAAAATTTAAAAAGGCCAGGTAGTGGTGGCACATGTCTTTAATCCCAGCACTCAGGAGGCAGAGGCAGACAGATCTCCCTGAGTTTCAAGGTCAGCCTGGTTTATAAAGAGCTCCAGGACAACCAAGGCTACGTGGAGAAACCCTGTCTTGAAAAAAACAATAACAAAATTAAAATAAAGAAGCTTCCCAGCAGAGGCAGGTGGATCTCTGTGAGCTTTGAGGCCAGCCTGATCTACAAAGTAAGTTTCAGTACAGCCAAGACTACACAGAGAGAAACAAAAACAAAAATTAAAAAAATATATATTATTTCAATAGTGTCCCAAAACCTACAAGAACGTATGCCCATGAGGCTGGAGAGATGGCTCAGTGGCTAAAGGTGCTCACACAGAGGACCTGTGTGGAGGCCCAGCATCCACATGGCAACTCCCACCTGCCTGTAACTCCAGTTCCAGGAAAGCCAACATCCTCTTCTGACCTTCTCAGGCTTCTCCACGCATGTGGTGAACATGCATCACTCAAGAACATGCAGGAGCACTCGCACACACAAATGCCAGATGTTACTATACACTAACATGCAGCAAATAATAAAGTTTTTAAAGAACCTCTCCGCAGGCCTGGAGAGACAGCTCAGAGGTTAAGAGCACTCGCTGTTCTTCCTAGAGGTTCTGAGTTCAATTCCCAGCAACCACAGGGTAGCTCACAACCATCTGCAGTGAGATCTGATGCCTTCTTCTGGCATGTAGGCATAGACACAGGCAGAACGCTGTATACATAATAAATACATCTTCTAGTAAACTCCAGCTCTGCCTCATACTGGCTCATCCTCATTCTGCAGTAAAGTCAAGAATCCTCCCTTCCTGATGAGGCTCCTGAGATGGCTCAGAGGTTGAGAGCATCTCTGCCTGCTCTTCCTGAGGACCCTTGTTCAGTTCCTAGCACCCACATGGCAGCTCACAACTGTACCTCCAGTTCCAGGGGATCCAATGCCATCTCTCAGCTTCTGTAGATACCAAACATTCATGGACATACACGCAAGCAAAACATTCATGCACACAGAAAATTAAGTTGAAAAAATTTGTTTTTGTTTTGTTTTTCGAGACAAGATTTTTCTGTGTAGCCCGACTGTCGTGGAACTCACTGTGTAGACCAGGCTGGCCTCAAACTTGGAGATCTGCCTGCCTCTGCCTCCCAAGTGCTGGGATTAAAGGCGTGTGCCACCACTGCCTGGCTAAGCCTGAGAAATTCTAGCCAGGTGTGGTGGTGCATGCCTGTTATCCCAGCACTTGGGAGGCAGAGGCAGGCAGATCTCTGTGAGTTCAAGGCCAAGCCTGGTCTACAAAGGGAGTCCAAGACAGCCAAGGCTACACGGAGAGACCCCGTCTCGAAAAACCAAAATTAAAAAAAAAATAAAAAAAAGCAAAGTCTGTATTTGAAACCATAATAAAAGGTGCTTGATTTTTCTTTGTTGCAAATACGAGGCCTCTTACTTTCTTCAGAATCAATGTCTGTTATTTTCGGATGTGTGTAAATGTGTATTCATACTGGCAGCGCTGGTACACGCACATCTGTGGCAAATGCTCTGCCACACTTAGCTAGCTAGAGTCCCAGCTGCAGACATTTTTAATGGGCTCAACAAGCCTCTTGTTGTCTATCCCAGCCTTTTTCTCACTGACCACGTCCATCTCTAAACATTGAGGACGATAGAACCCCACTCCCTGGTGTCACAGGAAATGATCTAACCTTAGCTGTCATCTGACTGCCAACTACAAATGCCAGGTTCGTAGACGGAGAAGAAAATCAGTAAGTTTGCCATCTGGGTTAATGCTTAGTATTAAATGTCTGGGCTATGGAGATGCTGTGGGACAGAGCTCTTGCTGTGTGTGACGGTTAATGGTTAAGATTGACTGTCAACTTGACAGGATCTAGGACCATTCAGAGGCCAAGCATCTGGGCAGACCTGTGAGAGAGCATCTTGATTATATTAACTGAAATGGAAGGAGCCACCCGAATATGGGCCGTGTCTTCCAGTGGTGGCCCTGCCATCATGAACCCCAAAGGGCCACACTTTGCCTTTTGCCTGCTTGTCTTTACGTCTAGCTGACGAGTTAATCTATACTGCTTTGGGATGCATCTATCTGCTGACGCCAGGACCTGGCTTCCTCGGTCTGCCAGTGTGGACCGAAGGCTGGTGTCTTTCTGGGACTCCTTCGGGCCTTCAGCAGTAGACTGGCACTGCTGAAAGGCTAATGGCCCTCAGACTCTCCAGTGTGAAGACAGCCACTGTGGGACTACCCAGCCAGCTTGATAAGTCCTCGCTCTTTCTCGCTCTCCCTACACATGCACGCAGGCACGCACACACAACATATCTATCTGTCTGTCTGTCTATCTATCATCTATCAGGTGTATATTATGCCTGCTAGAGTACCCTGACTAGTACACCATGGAGGTGTGTTAGTGTGTATGTATATATGTAAATATATATGCATATATATGCCCGTGCATATGTGCATATATGTATAAATGGCACACGTTCTGCCTTCTAGAGAACCCTGACTGATACACCATGGAGGCATGAGGACCTGAGTTCAGAGCCCAACCCACATGGAGTCAGTGGAGCATCTGTGAACCCAGCTGTCCCGCAGCCAGAGAGAAGACAGAGGCGGGAGAGTTCCCAGAAACTGCTAGGCCAACAGCAAGAGACCCCATTTTCCCAAACAGGGTGGAAGGCAAGGACTGACACCAGAGGCTGTCCTGAAGACACACACTCTCCCTCTCCTTTTTCTAGATTGGCAGAATACTGTTTTAATTTTATGCCTTCAGGTCAGTAATCAGAGACAAACACAATGAGGTGTGCTTTGGAGTGTGGGTGCTGGGGAAGGCAACAGGCTGTTCCTGGTGGTGGTGCTCAGGAGCCGGTGTCAAGGGTGACCTGCAGTTTGCTGTCTGCCTTGAGTAACTTCCCAGAGCAAACCCTGGGACCCATCCCTGGGCTTGAAGCTCTTCTGTGTGCAGTGCTGACAAAAGTACTCTCTTCTCTCCTGGGAGCAGAGAAGCCCACAGGCTGTTCCCAGGAGTCCCCTTTTGGCTCATTAGGACCCTTGAGCATCCTGCAGCGGCTCTCTCCTTTGATCTCAGAGCCCATCCCCAGGGCCACCAGCTCAGCTCCCCAGCAGCTGTGTTTACTCTTGAGGCTTCAATATACTCCAGCGGGCCTGGCAAATCCTGACACCTTGGATCCTTGGCATCCGGGTGGTCTGTAGTTAGGACTCAGGCACTGAAACACTTGGATGCTAAGTCCTGTAGGTAGGTCCCCTACTACGGGTAGCAGGAGTCAAGGCAGGTGTCACCTGGGATCTTCATGGGGAAAAAAAGGATAGACAGTTGGAGTAAGTGTGAGAGGGGCAGAGGAGCTAGTGTTGCCCTTGGGAAACTTGGACTCCATCCCTTATCCAGAAAAGTGAGAAGGCAGTAGTACCCTGAGAGCCTGCAGCCAGGTGGGAAGGGCGAGAGCCCAGGTCAGGGGCTCTGAGGGGCAAAACAAGAGGCTAAGGGGACTCTCCCAAGCAGAGGTGCTGAGGCCCTGACTCAGCGGGGCAGCAGTGGGCTGGCCAGGAGGGGTCGGATCAAGAGGCATTGAGGACTAGGTCACTTGTGTGTGACTCCGGAGCGGCGGGTAGGTCACGGCGCCGGCTTAGCACGCCCGACAGCACTAACGCGCGGGTGCCGGGCCAAGCAAATCTTTTGTCCTGGGCGGCGCTGAGCCAGCAGGCGCCACAGAGTATATACCGGGTCTCGGGTCTCGCCGCTGCCAGCGACACACCATGGCGCAGCGCTCCGGGAAGGTGAGTGTGCCCGTAGCCTCGGGGACCACACCCCTAGACGCGCGCGCGCACGCGCGCGGGGAAGGTACAGACTGATCCCAGATGTTCTTTGGGTGTGTGACAAAGTCAAGCAGGGCTGGCTGAATGAGGCGACCTCCCTCTGTTGGTTGAGGGCGTGTCTGGGGTGTGTGGGTAGGAAGGTCGCACACTCCCCATCCCTCTTTTACGGGATCCCCAAGTCAGGAGGAGTTTGATCAGGCCGATGCTCGGAGTGGTGAATCTCTGATGGGTGGTACGGTGGAATCTCTTCTTCACTACGTGTGTGTGTGGGGGGGGGAATGTGGCCTCTGTCCCCTCATCCTTCAGCATCTTCTCCTCTCCCCACTTGACTGGAGGCTGTGTTCTCTGAAGTGTGTGGAACTTGGAGGGAACCTCCAAATCCTTTGACTGTTGAGATCTTCCAGGATGTCCTAGAGGCCCTAAGCAGACCTGCCTTATACAAGAAGGGCACCCGCCGGTGTGGCTATCCCCTCCCTTCCTCTAATGTCTGGGTCCTAGCAGATCCAGAAACTGTTTGGCCTCCAAATGTTCCCAGCAAGCACATCTGTGGGAAACGTCACTGATCTGTCTGCATGGGCTGGGCCGTGCTTCAGTAACAAACAGCACCTGGCAGAGCAGGAAAGGAAGGAACCCTGGATCGATGCGCGCAGGGAAGGACGGTGCCGCTATATCCCTTTGGGAAGGGTGAAAATTAGTGAGATGGAAATGATGGCAATTTCTGGATGATGTGTGTGACTATTCCAGAGAGTCCTTCTGAGACCACAGTTCTTGAGGACCAGGGAGTTACTAAGTGATTGGAACTCCTAGGATGGGGAGTGATCTGCAGGCTATGGTTGCCCCATCTGTTTAGTTTGGGACAATGATAACCTCTCAGTTTTACTGCCAAGGGTTCATAAAATTCCAAGTCTGATCACCTACCTGCTACTCAAAGGTGTGTCCAAGAAAAAGATCTGAGGACACACTCAGTTGGCAGAATGTTTACCTAAATACATAAAGCTTTGGGTTCTATCCCCAACACGGCACAAACTGGGCCTGGTGGTGCTTGGCTGTAGCCTCAGCTTTCAGGAGATGGAGGCAGAAGGATCAGAGGTTCAAGGTCATCCCTATGTGATAAATGCAAGGCTAGTCTGGGATAACTAAGACTGTCTCCAAAGCCGAGCAGTGGTATTACACACCTTCAGTCCTAGCACCTGGAAGGCAGAGGCTACTGGGTCTCTAAGTTTGAGGCCAGTCTGGTCTACGTGGTGAGTTCCAGGACAGCCAGGGCTACACAGAGAAAGGCTGTCAAGGAAACAACAAAGACCCCGTCTCAAAAAAACGGGGTGTGGGGGGAGGGGTGCGACAGTGAGGAGATGAGTGGCATTTAGCCCTCGCCTGAAAACCCTACTCTAGCTTCCACATTTAAAGAGGTTCCAGTATTAGAAACTTTACTCCCTGAAAAACAAATGCTGAGTTGAGGTGACTTGCTCTGCATGACATTTACGCCTTAGAAAACATTTTCTTTAATGCTATGGTGCATGTCATATATAGTAACAAACTGAGTTTAACAGATACAGTGCAAGTCTGAAAATTGTCCAATTTTAAGTGGGCACCTAGACAAAGGAGAAACCCCCATCCGCAGAAAGCTGGCCACTGTGTCTGCTCCACCGCAAGCCCAGTGGAGCCTGACATCAGCCCGCTGGCCAGTGACCATTCACTCTCTGCCCCATCAGCAAATAGTGTCAGGCATCTACTGTGATGGGCAGGCACAGAAGTCTGGGTACCACTGAGGGTGTTGGAACCCAGACATAGAGAAGCCCCAACCCAGAATCCCTCTGAGACCATGGTTTATTTAGACCCAATGAGTTGTTGAGAGGTTGGAATTTCAGTATTAGGAACTTCACGTTTTGAAAACTCAGTATTGAGTTATGACTTGTTCTGCATGACATTTCTGCCTTGAAAACCACTATTCTGAGTGTTGTATATATGAGCAAGTGCATGCTGAGCACGCCCTGCACGTGTGTGAGCACATGCAAGAGGCCAGGTGGGACCCAGGTGTGGAGAAGCCCTGATGAGCTCTCACCTGGCCTTTCCAGATCACTCTCTACGAGGGCAAGCACTTCACGGGACGGAAGCTGGAGGTCTTTGGGGACTGTGACAACTTCCAGGACCGAGGCTTTATGAACCGAGTGAACTCCATCCGGGTGGAGAGCGGAGCCTGGGTCTGCTTTGATCACCCTGACTTCCGAGGCCAGCAGTTCATCCTGGAGCACGGCGACTACCCAGAATTCTTCCGCTGGAATGGTCACAATGACCACATGGGCTCCTGTCGGCCTGTGGGCATGGTGAGTGAGTCCCTTCTCCTGGGGGCTGGGAACTGCCAGCCCAAGTAGTGGAAGGTCGCCCTGGGCACCTCCCAACCACAAAATATTAAAAACTGAGAGGACCTCAACCAGACGCACCTGGCATGAGCATAAGATGCCGTGAGGACTGGGAAGGGTTGGAGACAATGCAGGAGCCCCGGGGAGTTGCCAAGGAATCCTTTTCGATTTCTGAGCCAAGCATGTAGCTAAATGTCAAAGGCTGGAAATCTGTCTGGAGTGTCACTGAACAGGAATGCACTCCTCAAAAGTAAAACTAGGGGTCGGGGAAATGGCTTCGCTTGTAGAGTGTCTGCAAGCATGGAGACCTGAATTAGGATCCTCAGACTGCAGACAAAGCCAGATGTGATGTTGAGGTGGGGACAGCAGGATCCCTGGGGGTGGCTGACCAATTAGTCTAGCCAAATTGAGAAGCTTCAGGTTAGCAAGAGACTCTCAAAAAAAAAAAAATGGAGATTGAGGAAGACCCCCAGTATTGCCCCTCTGACTTACACACACACACACACACACACACACACACACACACACACACACACACACACGGCTGATTTGAGCATGGGCATCTAGTCATGCAGGTGTCCCCCGGTAGCCTTATGCAAACCTACAACACTCTGAATTTGGAATGGATAATTAAGGAAGCCAAAGTGCCAGGGGGACCAGTAAGAAAACAGGCACAGGGCTCATGAGTTGCACAGATGTTTGCAACTAACAGCTTGGCCTGGTGTGTGGAGGGAGAGTAGAAGAGGGGCGCTGCTCCCCACTGGAGAAATACCCTTTCTGTCTAGTTTCTGTCAAGTCTCCTTGGGGTAGGATTTGAGGAATGAGGGTCTCTTGGGTCACAGGTATGAGACCTGCTCCAAGTGTTGTTCATTAGGTGGAAAACATGATTCTCAGGACCAGCGAGGGCAGGCTCTCATCAGCGAGTCTGTCTGCCAGGGCATCCCGGAAGCCTCCCTGAGGCTCTAGCCAGTGCCTTAGGAGTCTGGACAGGTGCCACTATGCATGGGGGTCCCTTTCTTTTCTACATCATTTACACAATCAGCTGGGCTCTGGCACGTTTCATTGAAGGAGTGCTTTCCTGGTGTCTCTGCCAGGAAGTGGGCATTTGGGGAGAGGCGATAGAATTGTTGGCTCTGGATCCCGCATGATGCTTTTTATATGAAGACTACACGAAACATCTCCTAAAGGCTGTTCTTGTCAGAGCCATCCCAGGCTTTGCAGGAACCTGGCAGTGGGGTGGGGGAGTCCCCTGTCCCCTGGATTCCACAGGGAGATGGATGATGCAGGGTGCTGGTGACCTCATGATGTTGAAACCAGCAGGACCTCCAACAAATGAGTCAGTGTTTTAGATGTCTTGGCTTAGTGTTTTCATAAAGGGTTCTATTACACTTCTAAAATATTATCATTTGGAGGCCTGCCTGCGGCCTCCAGCTGAGGGCGGAGGAGCCAGAGCTGGGACATGAGCCCCCTAAGTGAATGCCTGAAGGGAGCCAGTGACCCCTGCTCTGGTCTTCATGTGCTGGCCTCTAGGAAGCCTTGCAAGCCCTCACTGGACCTTGGGTCCTTAGTTGTAAAAGATGGAAACTGGATAAGTTCAGTGGCTTAGAAGGCTCTTAGAGTAAGAGGGTCCTTTCTCCCACCACATCCCATGGAAGAAAATTCGTGTGTGTGCTGGGATATGGAGAACTCAGTGGTTCCCCAGTCCAGCCCAGGGCCAGGAGTCATCCTACATTCCTTTCCCCCGGGCACGGGGAGGAGAGACTCGGAGTATTCCCTTTTCCTTCCCTACCTGCCTGGGTCCTGGAGCACGGAGAGCACTTCCGCATAGAGATCTTCGAGGGCCGCAACTTCGCAGGCCAGTGCCTGGAGTTCCTGGAGGACTGTCCCTTCCTGCAGAGCCGGGGCTGGGCCAAGAGCTGTGTCAACGCTATCAAGGTGTATGGGGATGGAGCGTGAGTACAGCAGGGCTGCGCAGCAGGTGTGGCATGGTGGGTAGGCGTCAGACCCCCTGGGTGGGCATGGTGCCCCTCTCAGGCCTTCATATGCCTAACATGCTCCAAGCAAGTAGCGAATAGCTACTGGCCCATCTGGCTTTCAGGAAGGTCACAGGGCCTCAGAGGCTCCCCGAGACCTCCCCTCTGGTGTGCCAAGGCAGGGAAAGGAACACTTAGGAAGCTGTGACCATCTCTGCTACAAGACTGAACTTCTAGGCTGTCACTTGACTCAAGAGAACCCCAACTTAATGGGCAGCCTCACCTGCTCTGAGAGGGTACATCTTCCCAGTTCAGATGACCCTTAACCTTCACCCTTCCACCTGGTGGCTAACACCCCACACCAGCTTGTTGGAGGGGTGGGCTCCAACTCCCATAGGATGAGCAAGAGTAGCTGGGAAATTTGCTTGTCTCCTCCCATCCAAAGCAGCTGTCGGAACCCAGTGCTTGCCACATGTGGCAGCTCTCCGGGCACCTGTTCATTGTCTACACACAGCAAAGCTGTAGCTACCATGTCACCTGATCTTGGCCCCACCCCCCCAAGCTGAGGTTACCTGGGAGTCCAAAACAATTTGCTTTGAGAAATTCATGGACTAAATTGTGTCTCATGAGGCCAGAGGCATACACCTGTACGGAAGACATCCTAAGACCCAGGACATAGGTCCCTACCAACCCTGGAGAACCAGAGGGGGAGGATGGAAGGCAGATGCGAACATGGATTGGAGGGGCATATGATCTTTAATCTCCACTTTTCTGGGAGGAGCCAGGTTCAGTGGTCAGAAGGTGTGGGCCAAGATGGTGGGCCTCCGTGTTGGATGCAGGGTGTGCTTGTGTTTGTCTCTGATGACCCTAATTAACCCTTTACATATTATAAACCTTACAAGGGTCCAGAGGTAGCTTTGTAGATGGTGCTGTCTTGGGTCCCTGGAGCCCTTTTAGGGACCTGGCAGACAGTGAAGCAGAGCCCCTTAACTACTTCCCATGTCCCAAGAGTGTTGTTTCTGGGTCCCACGCCGGCTCAGGAGTGAAGTGTCCCTCGTACCTCTGTCCCAGAAGGCTCAGAGGGGAAAACAGACACATTCCCCAATACCCTACTAGACTGAGGCCTCCACTCTCTGCATTTTAGAAAATCCTTATATTTTTTATGTTCGTTTTGCCTGCCTGCATGTCTGTGCCCCACATGCATGCCTGGTCACCATGCACAGAGGTCAGAGGGGGCACTGAATTCCTTGGACCCGGAGCTACAGACAGTTGTGAGCTGCCACGTGGGTGCTGAGAATTGAACATGGGGCCTCTGGAAAAGCAGCCAGTGCTCTTATCTGCTGAGCCACCTCTCCAGAGACCCCTTTCTCCATTGCTTTCCCCCAGGAGTTGCAATGCAGACAGGTGAGTGAGGAGCCAGAGGACTAGCTGTCGTGCCTGCCAGGCCCCTCTCCCTTTCTGGATGTCCACAAGAGCTCCGAGGTGGCCTGGGGCGTTACCAAATAGCGGGCTCTCCAGCGATGTGGTGGGAGGCTCAGATGATGAAGGCCTGCTCTGATCTCCAGCAGGCGCCTCTCCCCCTGTTTCTGTTAGTTTCCAACCCTTGCTCTTCCTACAGTCAGACTGTGCCATTTACTAGGTGAGGGGTCAGGACGAGGCCTCTGATGACCTTGGAGTGGAGGGCTAGGGAAGTGGGCTATGTGGTCTTTAGTGGTCTCTCTTTTTCTCTGAGTTCATCCATGAGCAGAAACTTGGACTAAAGGGCCAAGGCTTGTTTTCTACTGTGGTGAAAGGGAGGGAGGGGAGGGCCGGAGCTCAAGTCTGAAGCACAGAAACAGCCCTTGACCACGGGTCCTGCCAGTTCTCTGGTGCAGCCAGACCTGGAGGCACCTCCCCATCTCTCTCAAGTTCCCCAGGCCAGCCCCCACCTTGACCCCCAAATGTGGGGGCAGTCCACACGGCGACTTTTCTGGCTCTACCTACCGTGCTACACTTGCTGAGAATCTCTTCCTTACACTGTTCCTAGAAGGAGAACACCCTCCTGGTCTTCTCCATCGATCTTTCCGAACCCCTGGCCCATGGTGCACTTCATCTGCGCCACAGCCGGCTGGGCTGTAAAGGACCAGGGGGCCGGAGCACACTCCTCCCCAACAGAAGGGAGCCTTTGCCAGACCTCACGTCCTGGCGGCTCCAGTTACTCTGCACAAGGAAGGCAACACAGCCCACTTGCATGGAACACAGGCCACACCAGGACTGTTGGCTTGAGTGGACACACAGTGGGAATGGTCCCGTTTGTGTCAGGCATCCTGTCAGGAGCTGGGTACTCCATGCAAACGGCCCTTCCCTTCGGTGGGTGACTGGGCAAAGTGCACCACCGAGTCACTCCCGCCCTTGTCATGGTCGGTCAGTTACTAGGCAGTCCCCATCTTGTCCTACCCCAGCACCAGACCCGAATCATCCACTGTGCTCATGGCAATGAGGAGCTAGGACAGAGGGGCGGGACCAGGGAGGCGTTCCTGCGTGGCTCCCTCCTGGTGACTCGCCTTCCCCCCCCCCCCCCGCCTTCAGGTGGGTCCTCTACGAGGAGCCCAACTACCGCGGCCGCATGTACGTGGTGGAGAGGGGCGAGTTCCGCAGCTTCTCGGACTGGGAGGCCCACAGCGCGCGCGTGCAGTCGCTCCGCCGGGTGCTCAACTTCTAGTCCCAGCTGGGGGCGCGCGGCCCGCGGAGGCAATAAAGATCCTGAAAGCGGAGAGCTAGCCGGCCTTGGAGTGCTTTCTGGGCCCCTCCCCGGCTGGTGACCCCAACCGGGCAGGGGGAAGCCTGCTGGAGCAAGGAAGCCAAACCAACTCCCTTCGCTCCCAAAGCCAAGCCAAAGCGGCCGTCGCCTCGGGGGCCCAGGCCACAAGAGGGCGCCGGCGACCAGAACGCAGCAGGGTGTTTGTCCTGCCGCGGGGCCCCACCCGAGAGGAGGGGCGAGGGGGTGAGGGGGTTAGAAGACGAAAAACACTGTTGGGAAACGGGATGGGGAGGTGAAAGGCGGGGCGGGGGAGAAGAGGAGGCTCGGGGCCCGGAGGTTGCTGGGAAGGGGGTGGGGTGGATGAAAAGAAGAGGAGGGGCGGGGCCGGAGAAAAGAGGGGTGAGTTGTGGGGGGGGGTTGGTAAGAAGAGGAGGGCCAGGGAAAGGGGGCGTGGTCAAGGGGGAAAGAGATGGAGCTGATGTAGGGAGGGGCGGGGCCAGGTGAAAGAGAGGGTCGGAGTCTGGCCCCAGGAATACAAGGAATAGAGACCCGGAAGAAGCTATCAGGGTCCAGAGGCTCTAGGCAACATCTGTCTTTGCAAGGTATCACTCCTTCGCGCAGTCACAGGTGCCAATATACAGAGCTTCCCTGTGGGCAGGGTCTGCCTTGGGGCTGGCCGCAAATCTGGAGAACATGTTCCTAGGAATGGAGGAAGGGACTCCTGTGCCCCTGCAGTGGGGTTTCAGGTAAGAGCGTCCACACCATCGAAGGCCAACGTTGTTCAGCCTAGCTCCCCAGTGAGAGCGGAAAGGCTCCTTGAGGGTTTTTTTTTTTCCATATATGATGGTAGTCCAAGTATTTCCCTGCCCGACCAGTGTCTCCCGCCTTTCCTGCCTCATCTCTATCTCTCCCTCCCTACACTGAACGAAATGGAAAAAAGAATGCTATTGAAGATCACTTAGTTCACACAGGATGATGCTGTCACCAGGAGCTGGGCAGGGGACCAAGATAGGTGAGTCCTAGAAATGTGCTGGGGATCTCCTGCGTCCCCCAGGACAGTAGAGGATTGTTCTAGGTAGAGTGTTATTAAGCAGTCTCTGGGTAGAGAAACACAGGGACGTCTTCTGCCACCCAAATCCCTAGGAGTGTGTGTCCCGAGGGTTCTCCGACTCCTGCTTCGTACCACTGAGACGCCACTAAAGCCGAGGGGACCGAGAGCTCCGCAAGTGGACCCTCCATCCCCATGAGGCTCGGGCCGAGGACCTGAAGAAAGCACCAGGAAAAAGCAGCAAGATCGCTTCTTCAGTTTCAGTGTTTCCCCTCGGGAGCGGAGTTTGTTTAGTCAAGCCTGGGTGTTTCGCTCGTCTGTAACAGCAGCAGAGCAGGCCTCTCTGCGGGAGAGAGCTGGAGTCAGCTTGTCGCCATGGGTGAGCCTGTCTGTCAGAAGGCCTTCCCTGAGGAGGTCAGGGCTCTTCCCCTCCTCTGCCACACTGTCCACCCCCACTCATCCACCTCTGAGGAGAGCAGAGTCCAGCTGTCCAGGCTAAGGGGCTCACGCTCTTTTGCTTACACTGAGGACAGCGTTATTAGGGGCGTTTACTGAGCACTGATTTTCTGCCAGGCCCTGTGGTAGATATAGTTCATGAAGCTTTACTCGACATGTACAATAACACTGGTGCTTATTATCACCTCTGGACAAATGAGGTGGTTAGACTCAGACAGATGAAGTGATTTGCTTAAGGTTACACAGTGAGCAGGATTCAGACCCTTTGCTCCTACACTGAGCCACGCATTTGCATATATTGGCACATTTGACTTGAACTTGGAGAAAACGGAAAACCTCTGCTGGCCTGTTCTTACCCTGTGAAATAGACGAAGTCCTGTCTGTTATAGGCACGGTACATCTGTAAGAACAAAAGTCAGCCATGATGTTGCAGGCCCCGTAACCCTAAGCAGAGGCAGGTCTGTCACTGCGCGTTCAAGGCCAACTTCATCTACAGCAAGTTTCAGGTCAGCCAGGAGTGAGGCCCTGTCTGCAAACAAACGAGCAAACAGCAAACACAACCAAATAAGCCAAACAACCTGAAAGGAGAGGCTGCAGCTGCACGACAGCACGTATATACCTCATGCTGTGGGCCGGTCAGGGGGAAATGACCACATACCTGAGGGGAGCAGGAAAGACGTGACCCAGTGCCTGCGTCCCCAGGTGCACAGTGGCCTGATCACCCACGTGGGGAAAGGGCTTCCTCCCCTGTCCTGCTGTCTAAGCCAGTTGCAGGGGCTCCTCCTGAACCTGCCTCCCTCCCAGCTCCCGGGCACAGAGGCACCTCCTTCGTGCCTGTGCTCCACACAGCTTTGCACTCGCGGGTGACCTCCCCATCACCCCAGCCCCCTGCTTGCTAATCTGTCAGTAAAATCTGCTTTTGGTCAGAAAGAAGAAAAACAAGCTCCCCGCTGCAGAGCCTGTGGGCAGCTGTACAGTTTATCTGAAGTCCATCCAGGGGGCCGATGGACCGAGGATGAGAGAGCCCTTAGTCCCGCACATGCTTCTCATATTTCTGTCTCCACTCCGTGGTTTGGAAAACTGGGGCCTTTTAGAGCCATCTCCTGTGTCTTCAGCCCTGAGTCCTTCATGATCCTTCAGGCCCCTTGCTGATCAGGCATCCACAGGCATTGTTTAGCAAGCCTAGTCAGACCACAGGGAAAACCTTTCTCTTTGAAGCCCACACTGATGTCTAGCCATGTCGGTGGTATGTCTCTCCCTCCTCCTCAGCCCATACCAGGACTATTGTACAGTCTCTGTCCCCTCCCTTCCCTGGCCTCCCTCTGCCCCATCTCCAGCTGTGTCCTACTTGGCCACTCCTTGGCTGGAAAGCCTTCAGAGCAGAGCTAGGCCCTAATGCCTGGCTTGCCTCTAGGATCCTCAGTAGAGTTTTCAACCAAAACCTGTATGGGACAACACAATTCTTGCAATCCAGTTTACAATCTTCCTGGCTGAGGGTGTCTAGTGGCAGAGCACCTGCCTACCTGTGTGAGGCTCTAAATTCTAGCCGCACCACAGTCAAATAAAAAGTAAATTACTGATAGGGTGTGGTAGCGCATGCCTTTAATCCCAGCAGAGGCAGGCGGATCTTTGTGAGTCTGAGGCCAGCCTGGTCTACACAGAGAGTCCAGTACAGACAGAGTTATGCACAGAGAAACCTTGTCTCCAAAAACAAAACCAAACCAAATCAAACAAACAAGCAAACCAGCTACCGCTGAATTCCTTTGATGTGTTAGCTACTTTTCTCACTGCTGTGTCAAAATACCCTCAGAAGCAACTTCTAGGAGGTGTATTTGGGCTCATGGTTTCGGAGGGTGTAGTCCGTCACAGTGGCCAGACTATGGTGGCCTTTTTACATAGTGTCAGTTGATGGGGAAGGAAGCTGGGAGCCCCAGCCAGAATCAGAGATACGTGTCTTCAAGGCTTGCTCCAGAGACCCATATCTGTGAGCTGGGCTGTATGTTCCAAAGATTCTACAATCTCCCCAAAACGGTGCCACCAGCTGGAAGCCAAGTGTGCAAGCACCTGACCCTGTTGGGGGGCATTCTACATTCAGATCACACCAGCTGGAGAAGAGGCAGTACTGGAGTGGGGGGGGTGTGTGGCAGTGTGGCCACAGTGGAGTGAACGGCCCCACTGCCACCAAGCAGTACACGCAGCCATACTGGCTGTAGTCGATTTGACGCTATGTGGATTATGCCCAGGACAAAAGCTTCACCTTCTTGCTGAGGTACTCAGAGTCTCAGAGCCATTGGCACGCAATTGTGGTACCCTTCCTGACCCTCCAACATGCCCTGTGTGTCTCATATAGCCCTTATCCCATTTGTCACCTTTTGGTTGATCTTAATGGTTCCTATTGATTGCATTGTGGGGAGGGGTGCCCTGACTGGAACCTTAATGGGCGACCCAGTAAGGCCACCGTAGAGCAAGGTGGGGTACCTGAGCCTAACTCAACTTTCCCAAGCCCTGTTCAGGCAACACCTAGACAGCCTGGTGTCAGCTAAGACACAGAGTGACTTTCCATCCTTGCTAAGCCTGTCCTGTGCAGTGCATGCTTTTATAAAGAGGCTGTTGGCTTCCCTGCTGCCTGTGGACCTGCTGTGCATCTGTGACATAAACAGTCCTGTGGAGACCAGCTGCAACCTGTCCTCGTGACTCCTCTGCACGTGTGTGCGTGTGTGTGAAGGGTGGACGGGGTCGGCAGCCTGTAAATGTGCAGCTCCTTTCTTAGAATGTGGGGGGACAGCCCTGGAGCGGCTGGCACATGCTCAGCGTTTTGCTGGGTAAGGGGGTGGATCCAGGGAGCTGGAGCCTGGGTCCAGCCCGGAGGTGTGCAGCTCTTTGTTGAAAGGGTGGGTCAGCCTGAGTGGTTGGTGCTAGGTTAGCTGGGGTGTGTTCCAGTCTGGGAGACCACGTGTCTATACTGTCTGGGTGGGATGGGGCCAGCCATTGTCATAGAACGGGTTTAAAATTAGGTAGGGGGCTGGAGAGATGGCTCAGAGGTTAAGAGCACTGGCTTCTCTTCCAAAGGTCCTAAGTTCAATTCCCAGCAACTACATGGTAGCTCATAACCATCTATAATGAGATCTGGTGTCCTCTTCTGGCAAGCAGGTGTACATGAAGGCAGAACAATATATACATACTAGATAAATCTTAAAAAAGAAAGAAAGAAAGTAGGTAGGACTCGGGCTGAGGCCTAAAGCACTTTAATGAGTAGCCAGAAAGACCCTTTCTATCCACACCACCAAAATCCCATTGGTGAGAAAAAGCTGGTTTGCCTTGCTTCTCCCCTTTCACATGGAAAAAAGGCAGAGTCTAGTCTGCAGAACACGTGCCAGGACAGCCAGAGGTATAACACAGAAAAACCCTATCTTGAACAAACAAATAAAGAAATGGACACTGTACATGAAAGGAAGCTTTCTATAGTTTCAGGCCTCCACACACACACCCCAAGCACTCCTTCACAGGCTTCTGGGCTCTCCCTTAGGCCAGCAAAGTGCTGTATATTCAAGAAGTGAGATATGAAGCTGTATGGTGGTGATGCATTCCTTTAATCCCAGCTCTCTGGGAGGCAGAAGCATGCAGGTCTCTCTGTGAGTTCCAGGCCAGCCTGTTCTACATAGTGAGTTCCAGGACAGCCAAGACTACATAGAGAAACTTGCCTCCCCCAAAAAAGACAAACAACAACAACAAGAAACAAAAAGCAAGATGTAAGAGTCTGGTTTGATGGACACCTGTAATTCAAGGACTCGGGAGATTGAGGCTCCCAAGTTTGAGGTCAGCCTGGAATACATCATGAGTCCTTATCTAAAAATAATACAAAATAAAATAACCTTTGAGGAGATCTCTGGGGAAAAAGCTTAAATAGTAACAGGAAGAGGCAGGACTAGGTGAACAGTTCATCACGGAGTCATGTTCTTTGCTGGAAAAGACCCCTGATTGGACCAACGCAGGAACGTGGCATGGGCCGCATGACTCTCTTGAGTCTGAAAGGTAAAAGAATGAGGTTTTTTTTTTTTTTTTCACACACAGCAATTCCTGGGCTCTGAGCCAGAGAAGAGCTTCTCCTGGGGGCGTCTGGACCCAGGCCAGTGTTCACAAGCCCGGCTCAGCAGTGTTCCCGCAGTGAGGAAATGATGGTTCCGAGGGTTGCTGCACATCGGCTCTATGCCTTCCAGATCTTAAACCTTTTAGGGAGTCTGCTGCCAGGCGGCTTATTCCCAACAGATTTAAACACGGTATACTTTAGGAAACAGTTTCCTGATGTGACATATTGAAAAATAATCCCTGGTGCACAAGCAAGCATATCCACATCGAAGCTCAACTCAGGCTGTCCTGGAAAACTCTGTAGACCAGGCTAGCCTCAAACTCAGAGATCTGCCTGCCTCTGCCACCACCACCTGGCTAAAAAAAAAAAAAAAAAAAAAAAAAAAAAAAAAAAGACTTGTTTCTAGTTGTGCATGAGTGGGTATGTGCGTATGTCTGTATCTGTCTGTGCCTGTGTGGGTTTATGAATCTTTGTGTGGGTTTGTGCTTGTGAGAGAAAATTCCTACAGATCCCAGGGCCCTTGGTCTCACTGGAGCTGGCATTACATACAGATGGCTGTGAGCCACCCAGTGTGGGTGTCGGGAACTGAACTCAGGTTCTCTGCAAGAGCAGTCATGTTCTTAACCTCTCAACCACCGTTTATCTCTCCAGCAAGGTGTGGTGAGGCGTACCTGTAATCTCAGCAGAAGGGAGGCAGGAGGAACCCCAAAGCTTGCTGACTAGCCAGTCTTACCAAATTGCTAAGTTTTCAGCTCAGTGAGCAAACATCTCTCAAAAAACAAGTAGAAAGTTGTTGGGAGCACAGCATGAAGGCCCTCATACTCACAGAGCTTCGGGAAAACCAGGAATGTTAAGCACACAGGACTGTCCTCTCAAAGGAATGGACATAAAACCTGTTCTTTCTGTCCAGAAAGCTAGGAATTGGAGGTGATTAATAACCCGGTGGTCTGTGTCATCTGTTGGGCCGGGCCACAGCAAGCTTCTACAACCAGAACCAGAGGTGGCTAGTAATCTAAATGAGCCTTCTAGCCAGGGGCTCCCCAAATGACCCTTACATAATCTGTGTAGTCAGAGGCTCCCCCAAGCTCCCACAGGACCAGAGGTGGCTATAGCCCTGACGAACTCTCCATTCCATCTATACAGAGTCTTCCTTGGGTCCTCAAGCTAGTACTGGTGCCCCAGCTTCTTGGGAGAAGTGATGCGAATGTAGCAGAGATGAACCCTGGTACTCAAGTTGCCTTCTACTTTTTATTTGGTCCAGGAGCCCAGCCAGGGCACAGTGCCAACCATCCACGGTGGGTTCCACCCCCTCAGTTAACCCAGTCTAGAATCTCCTCCACAGACATGCCCAGAGGCCTGTTCCCATGGTGATTCCAAATCCATCAGGTTCCAAGATTAACAGCCACACACCCGCATGCCTGATGGATTTGAAAAGTCTCTTCATTTATGACTTTCTCGGTTCTGTTACCATAAGAACTCCATGAAATAATCAGCATGTTAGACCATAGTTGAACGAAAATCTCTGGACATCGCCAGGGCGCCCCCACCCACACTCACTGCCCCAAGGAGCTCAGGCTGCTCTCTTGCTCCAGGGCCTTGTGATGTGTAGCAACAGTGGTGTGAACCGACCCTTCATTGCACCAACATTAGGTGCCACTAAAACTACTGCGTGCGTAAAGTGCTTGCTGTGTGCTTTGCGAGGGCTTGAGTTTGAATCCGAAGAATCTGTGCAAAACGCCAGACTCACTGCAAATTTAATCCCAGCTGAATGGGAGACTGAGACGGGAAAATCTCCCAAAGCCAAGCAAGCGATTGGGACGGCTTCAAACAAGGTAGAAGGATCAACAAATGAGATTGTCCTCTGACCTGCCCACGTGTGCTGTGGCATGTGCACGCTGGCACCTGCACACAGATATGCACAAGTATGAGCATGCACATGTTTTACACACCACATGTGCGCGCACACACAAGTGAAAAAGAAAAACAAAGAAACCTGCTGTAGATATCAGAGTCCTTAAAATTTTCTGTCAGAGAAGAACGCTACCAGAGCTGGAGAGAGGATGGCTCGGCAGTTAAGGACACATACTGCTCTTGTGGAAAGCCCTGACTGTGCTTCCCAGCAGCCGGGCTGGGCTTTGATGCTCTCCTTCCCTTGCCCTCTGGTGTCACTAGGCACTCTTCTTGCTTGTCCTCCGTGGCCTTCTGGCAAAGCCCCTTTCCTGCTCATGCGCACCAAGCTGGGCTTTCTGCGGCCACCACCCAAGGTCCTGTCCATGCCTACTGCTGCAAAAGGCAGGCCTGGT
The DNA here is from genome assembly GCF_907164565.1 of Psammomys obesus. Lineage (NCBI taxonomy): Eukaryota > Metazoa > Chordata > Mammalia > Rodentia > Muridae > Psammomys > Psammomys obesus. The sequence goes on from NW_026592118.1 coordinate 12,889,335, forward strand.
GGGGGCTCTGCCGCCCTGGCTCCCAGCAGAGAGGGAGAGAATGCCCGTGCTGAGCAGCCCAGCCGTGGGAAGCTCTGCTCAGGAGCTCCTCAGGGAGCAAGCTGCAGCATCGTTCCGTGGGCAGGACGAGCTTCTGGGGGGCTCGAAAGCAGAGCTTCCTCCTAGGCCCTCTCACTCAGACACATATGACTTTACAAACGTGTGCTCCCACACTCACGTTAACATCCAACTGACACGCAGATACATACTCGCACACACGCTTTTTCTCTCAAGACGCATGCACGTGCCCACAAACATTTGCATGTACATGCAAATGTTACATTACACTCTGTCTCTCACGGGAGCACTCGAAGCCTTCATGCATCCATGTGCAAGCACGTTCTCCCTTTGCATTAGCACACGTGAACACCCACAGGAGAACACCTTCTCCTGGGCACGCTGGCGCACAGTCTCTCACAGCTGTTCCTTCTGACCAGAAGCCCTACTGGGTCTGCCGAGGGTCATGTGAAGAGTGTGTGACGGCTGTGTCTGGGATGGGATTTGGATATATTTTGACACATGCACACACTTAGGGAAACCACCACCACAGCCCAGAGAGTGAACTAGTGACTTCTGAGTTGTTTCTCCTGAGTCTGTGTTTTTTTTTCCTTTTCTTTTAGAGAAGGGATCTCAGGATGTGTCGGGAGCCGCTCCCGCCATTACAAGATGGCGCCGGCTTCCTGCTTCCTGGTTCTTCTTGCCAGCATTTTCGCGCTTCTTGTCAGCTTTGCTTTGCGATCTGCGCATGTGCCACCTTATGCTAATATAGGCTCGTGTGGTCCTCCGTTTGGAGACCACATGCTAATTAGGTTTTGTGTGGAGCACCAATTACAGACGAACAGGTCGCCTTGCTGGCTATTTAAGCAGAGCACAACCCGGGGTCTGGGTCCTTCACCATCTGCTAAAAGAGCTGTAACATCTGCTAAAAGAGCTGTAACAATAAACTTGCCGCTGAAGAAATCCTCGGTTGTTGCATCGTCCTTATCGGCAAAGGCCGGTCGCGACAAG
>NW_026592118.1:12890391-12899570 GCF_907164565.1 Psammomys obesus
CCTCGGTTGTTGCATCGTCCTTATCGGCAAAGGCCGGTCGCGACAAGGATGTAGCCCCAGCAGGCCTGGAACTCACTGTGCACATCAGGCTGCCCAGACTAATAATCGGTCTACTTGCCTCTGCCTCTCCAGCGCTAAGCCTGCCGCTGTGCCTCACAAACCTTGTCTGGGTCACGTCTTTCTTTCTTTGTTTTTTTTTTTTTTTTTTTTTTTGAGATGGGGCTTCTCTGTGTAGCCTTGGCTGTCCTGGTGCTCCCTTTGTAGACCAAGCGGACCTTGAACTCACAGAGATCCACCTGCCTCTGCTGGGATTAAAGGCGTGCACCACCACTGGGACAGATCTTAAAATATTTTTATTTACACTTTTATTTATTTTGGTCAAGCATCGGTTATATAAGCCTTTGATCCCAACGCTTGGAAGGCAGAGGCAAGTGAATCTCTGAGTTCGAGGCCAACCTGGTCTACAGAGTGAGTGCCAGGACAACCAGGGCTACACAGAGAAACCCTGTCTTTGTGAAAAAAAAAAAACAAACAGAACAAAATATTCAAACAAACAAGCAAACCAACAACAACAACAAAAACCCAAAAACCACTTATTTGGGAGGTGGATATGTGCACGCCACAATGTGTGTGTGGGGGTCAGGAGACAGCTCGTGGGAGGCTGTTCTCTCCTTCTGTCTCGTGTGTCCAGACACTGGACTCTGGTCTTCAGGCTTGGTGGCAAGTGCCTTCATCTGCTCAACCATCTTGCAGTCCTAATATCATTTACTCATTTGCGTATTTATATACTCATTTATTTTATGTACCCGAGTGTCTTGCCTGCATGTAGGTGTGTGTGTGTGTGTGGTGTGCATGCCTTGAGCCCACAGAGGTCAGAAGAGGACATCAGGACCCCTGGAACTAGAATTACAGATGGTTGTGAGCCGTCTTATGGGTGCTGGGACCCAAACTCAGGTCCTCTGCAAGAGCAACCAGTTCTCTTAACCACTGATCCGTCTCTCCAGCCCCCATAAGGTCTTATTTTTATTTATGTGTATGCATCTGTGTGATTGAACGCCAGTCAGTTTCCTCTTTCTGGGTGAGTCCCGGGGACTGAACTTGTGTCATCAGCCTTGGTGGCTAGTCCCCTTACCTGCTGAGCCACTTCTCTGGGCCATCTTTCCTTGCTTCTTGTGCTTGAGGTCCGGATCTCTGGATTTATAACTTTCATCTTCCAGTGTGGTAACTTCCCACCATTGCCTCCTCTAACAGTTTTCCTCCCTCTGTTCTTTTTCCTAAGACTCAGGATAACATGGTTCATGCTGGTTAACGTTGTTCTGCATCACTGGTTTTCTTTGTTTTTAACAGCCCCTTTGTCTTTTTCAAGTATTTTTTTTCCTTCTGTGTCTCATTTCTTGAAGTCCACACTTTGAGTTCATGATTTTCTGTAACATCTAATAAGCTGTCAATTCCCATTCAGGGCTGTTGCTTAATTTCAGATATTTTATCTCTAACCCAGTTGAGGACTCTGATATTTTCAATAGTTGGGGGAGGGAGGGAGGATTTGAACCTGGAGCCCCAAGTATTCTGGGCACATCTTCTGCTACTGTGCTGTACCCTGGCCCTACATAGCTTTTAAACATGTGAAATGTAATTAATAATAACTGCTGGAGAGGATCTTCCAGGTCAGAAACACACACACTGTCCTCTTCACTGCTCTGTCCTACCAACAGCAGCCATGTTGCTCCCCTCACTCAGGATGTCCACTGGGCCCTGCAGGGTGCCCCTTCCTGCTCTGTGGTCTGGAAGTCTCTCAAGGCAGTGAGCCAGCCCAGCAGCTACAGCCCAGCAGTAGCCTGAACATCATTTTCCCCATCCCTTGGGATTGCTAATGTCCACAGCCTGATGGCTTATGTCTTGAAAACAACCGTTCCGTTTGTCTGGTTTTGCTTCTTTTGAGTGAGAGGCAGGAGGCCTAACGGTCTTTGTCAGTCCCTCTTGGCTGGAAATGGGGGCAGAGTTCACGTGTTGGAAGCTTTGCAGCCCTGATTCGGAGTTAGCTCTGCATTCTCGGAAGTTCCTGGGATAAGGCTGCAGGAGATAAAGGGGGCGTCTGGGGTGGGTGGTGGGAGGTTAGCCGGCTGGCTTGCTGCTACAGAACACAGCCCTGGTCAGAGACCCAGAAAGGGCTGACATTCTAGGGCCGGATGTGGGGTGACCACAGAGAGTCCTGCACATGTGCAGACTAGACCCCCGCCCCTGTGTCCACATGGTCTCATGCCCAGAGGGGCCATCAGTGGCCATATGAGGGAGACTGGACTTTTTGTTGTTGTTGTTTGTTTGTTTGTTTTTGAGACAGTTTCTTTGTGTAGCCCTGGCTATCCTGCAACTCACTCGTAGACCAGGCTGGTCTGTCTCAAACTCACACAGATCCGCCGGCCTCTGCCTTTCAACTGCTGGGATTAAATGTGTGTGCAACCACTTCCCAGCGAGACCGGAGCAAAAAAACACCAGTGTGTGCGCACATCCATCGTAGCACAGGTCAGAGGACAACCTGTGGGAGTCAGTTCTCTCCCACTATGCGAGTTTCAAACCCAGGTTGTCAGGCCTGGCAGTGAACTGCCTTTACTTTCTGGGCCATTTCATCAGCCTAAGACTGGACTTTCTAAGGCTGCCTCCTTTTTTATTTTGAATCTGAATGGAAAGGGCGGTGATCCCTCAAGCCAAGTTGAAAGAAAGGGGGTGTGTGAGGGGCAGGCAATGAGCTGGGGGCGGGTTAGGGCAGGCCAGGTCCCGGGACTAGCTGAAGATGGATGATGGTCTCTGTTCTAGGCTTCTCTGCACCCCAGCAACTCCCACGTGTGTGTGCAGGGTGCCAAAGGCTGATGTGCTAGTTTCTAAATACTATTTTTCTGTGCACATGTCCGTGTGTGTAAGAGGCACAGCTTATAGGAAGCACTGGAGGAACGAGAATTGTGAAACATACACGCTTTTTCTTCCCCCAAGGGAAGAAATGACGCCTTTACACCTGGAGGCCGGGAGTGGATGTTTAACAACCTGGTGATTTTTTGGTATTCTACTCAGTCAACCTTCACCTGAACCCCCAAAATCCTGAACAGTTTTTTAGGCCCTAATCCGAGTTTTATCTCCCAGTGAATACGACCCATCCTTATGAAAGAGGTCATCCTCCAGCAACAGAATCCATCCTTACGCTTGTTACAAATCCTTCTGAGGCCCTTCCCCTGAGCGGTTACCAGTCGCTAGGAGTCATTGGAAGGGTCGCAGGTGCTTTGCTCTAGAGATGTGTGTCCTTTGCAAGGAGGTTTAGATGTGGCCATTTCTGAATCTTTACTAACATAATTATCACGAGAAGACCTTTTCCCAAAGTTTTACTGTGTTTAAATGTGTAAGCAAAATAAGCTGCTTGGTCAGACTCTGAAATTTTTGAGCCAGCATCTGCCATCACACAGCAGAATGCTTTCTAAGCTCATCCCTTGCTGAGTAAAACCTCCCTGAGTAAAACCTCTGGCTGCCCGTTCATCTGCTGATGACACCTGAGCTGTTTCCGCCTCTGCCACGGGGAGCCTTCACATCCGCACTTGTGTTTGGACACACATGTTCAGTTCTCTGGGGTGACTCCTAGGATCAGAGTCAAAGTTACTTGCCTCAGTGAGGGAACCAGACAACTTCCAAAGTGGCTGCACTAGTTCATGCTCTTGCCAGCACGGGTGCTCCAGTGGTTCCTGTTCTTGTCAACACTTGTGGTCCTCCATTTTTTAGGCTATGGCCATCCTTGTGGAGGTAAAGTGACCTCTACAGGCCCCGTGTTTCTGAGAAACAACTTTATTGTGTTTCAATAAAATACTTTATTGTGTATAACAGTGGGTGTACCATCAACACAGCCATTTTAGAACATTTTTTCACCCCCAAAGAAAATCCTGTCTGTTCTAGCCATCGCTCTTGTCCTGGTGAGTTGTGGCGTTTTGTTTGTTTGTTTGTCCAACTTGACAGAAGCCAGAGTCATCTGGGAAGAGACTCCTCAGCTGAGAAGTGCATCCGTAAGACTGTAGAAGAGTCTGTGGGATATTTTCTCCGTGAGCGATTGAGGTTGGAAGGCCCAGCACCTGCGCAAGGCGCCACCTCTGGGCATGTGACTGGCAAAAGAAGGCAGGCTTAGCAGACCATGGGGAGAAAGGCAGTGAGCAGCATCTCTCCATGGCTGTGGCTTCTTCTTCAGCTCCAGCTCTTGGTTCCTGCTTGAATTCCTGCCTGACTTCCCTCAGTGATGAGCTGTGACCTGGAAATGTAAGTTGAAATAATCCCTTTCCTCCTTAAGTTGCTTCGGTCAAGGTGTTTACCACAGCAACAGAAACCCTTGAGTGGAACGACATCCCCTCATACTCTCTCAGACCCGCCCCCGCTCTAGGTGACCATTTCTCTGTGCACACATCCTCTGTCACACAAACACAATCACCTACCACGTGGGCTCTCACGACTGACTTCTCTCCCTTAACGTTTAGTGGACAAACACTTGCCTAGCACGCATGACGTCCTGGTTTGATCCCCAGCACCATAAAGAAAAGCATTCAGGGTCCGCCAGGCTGTACACCCCACTGTGTGCCCGCCACACTCTGATGCCCACTCGCTCAGCAGCCGATGGACCCTGGGGTTGTTTCTAACCATTGGCTATTTGTTACATATCATCCTATCCATAGGTGGATTCACCAGGCCACAGCACATGTGTGGAGGTCAAACGGTGGTGCGTGGGAGCCAGCTCTTCCTTCTTCCCACCAGGTCCTGCAGATGCATGGATGGCAATCGCTCATCAACCATTGGTAAACTTTTTTTTTTTGGAAAAATGTCTACACGAGTTGTGTGTGCATGTCTGCACAAGAGGTTCACACGCACACACAATCACACACACGTGTGTATGGGCATGCACGTGGGTGTTGGGTGTCTCCCACCCCTCTCCACCTTGTGGCTTTGATGAAGGTCTCTTCCTGAACTTGGCGCTTAGTTAGGCTGGAAGCCGGCACACTGGGAGGCAAGCTCTGGTCTTTCTGTGTGAGCAGCCAGCGCTCTTAACCACCAGTCCTTGGGCTGTAAAGCAGGAAGAAGTCTTAGTGTGTTCTGCGTTCAAACTTTGATCAGCTCTGTGAGATGCTTCCATTCCAAGGATCCTTTTCTATTTCTCAACAGCTGTTCCCCATACCTTTATTTGGTTTGTGAGGAAGGACCTCTGAGTTCCCCAAGGCAACCTAGAAATCACAATCCTCCTGCCTCAGACTCCTGAGGGCTAAGATTACAGCTGTGGGCCTTGAAACTGCCTTTGGATGGACAAAAGTTTGGATTTTGAGTGTTTCCCCTCATCCTCATGTTAAGGGTTGGCCCCCAAGGCGATGCTGCTGGGTGTAGGAGTGGTGTCCTGGATGGGGATTTAGTGTCCTAGGTCTTTCCTCTTTCCCTTGTGTTCTCTGGCTTCTCCGTGCCTCCACCATGCTACGCCAACTCCCCCCAGGCCCGTAGCAGCTGGATGAGCAGATCAGGGTGCAGAGCCTCCCACACTGTGAGCCAAAACAAACCCTTTCTCTTCATAAGCTCACCTCAGGCGTTTTGTAATAGTGACAGAAAGCTGGCTGCACATAGTTTTTAAATGTTTACATTCCAGCTGGGTGATGGTGCATGCCTTTAATCCCAGCACTCGGGAGGGAGAGGCAGGTGGATCTCTGTGAGTTCGAGGCCAGCCTGGGTTACACAGAGAAACCTTGTCTCTAAAGAACAACATAAGGAAGCTGTGTGTGGCTCTGGGAACTGCCCCTGGGGTGGAGGACACCCCTCACACTCACCCCAGGTGTTCTTGCTTAAGGTCAACCTCTCCTTTTTTGCTGTCTTCCTCCTCCTCTTCGGGGTTCTCTGCTCTCTTCTGCACATTCGAAGTCTCCTTCTGCTGGTTCCTCCTCAGCAATATAAGCCTAAGCAAACGTCTTCAGCCTTTGCATTCTTTTACTATACCCTCTAGATCGAGCCTGCCTTTCTTCAGCCAACCTGGAGCCACCATGAACCCCATCTCTCTAAAATACTTCCTGGCTTGTGCACTTTCAGCCAGGTGCAAATCATACAGGGACTTCCAGTTTCCTTCTGGAGCCCCTGAGCTCTTCTTTTGGGAATAACTCCCAAACAGGAAAGACCTCTATCTTCTTGAAAAATACTCGTACTTAGCATGTGGTACCCAAGCGAAGACAATGATGTTGGTCACTTTCACCCCCAGCAATGCAGCTGGTACCAGAAGGCTAAGAGGCTCCCTTTGGGTGCTGGCGAGGTCCAGCTGGGCCCTGCCCTAAATTCATTCCTAGTATGTAAGGCAATGGCTTTTCAGACTTGCCTTGCCCTGAAAGATCCCATTTCACGAGCAGTTTGGGATCCATTTTGAGGACAGAGGATGACTGTGCATCTGTCTGTCACAGCTCATGAAATGCACCATGAAAAATGACACCCTGGGAGTGAAAAGGGGGCAGGCATTGTACGAATCTATTGGAGTAAAGTAGTACTGTTGGGCACAGGAGCATATTAAAACCATGCCAGGAAAACCAGGCCTTAGAACTTATTGGACACATAAGAATAGGGTGTAACTCTCTCGCTGGGGGCCTGGCAGTAGCCCCTACCTGATGTGCACATCAAAGGGCAGACAGGCGGAGAACTCCACACTGCACGGGGGGGGGGGGGGGGGATTCAGCTCCACCCCCAGTGTTGACACAGCCTACTCTGTTTTTTCTGCCTTGCTGTTCAGCCACCTAGATGGCCTGTCCTTCCACCTATGGCCATTACCCATTAATGACTCTCTTCCCAGTCCTGTCCTGTCACATCCACAGCTGGACTCAGCTCTGTAGCTCAGCTCTGGCCTTGCAGCTGGACGCTACAAGAGCAGCTGCAGGCCCTCTCCAGAGCCGGCCAGCTGGCCTGATATCTTACCCCCACACAGTCGGTACGCCTATCAGTTTCCCAGCTTTGGCATCCCAGGCCTCTTTGAAACTCCTTGCCTTTTTAACCATTCTATAACACACACACACACACACACACACACACACACACACGTTATATAAAAGCCTGTGTTTGCCTCCTTCTGGACTATCAAGGAGAGCATGGTGGGAGGACTAACCTGACAAACTACCCCACTTGCAACACCTTGTTCCTCAATACATTCTGACACCCCGAGAAGACACAAATGTAACTTTTATGTTTCTGACAGTGTGAGCTCATGACAGGGACCCCAGAGGGAGCTTCCCTCTGCTACCGCCGGCCCACCTTGAGATTAGCACCATTCTAGATGTTTCTCAGAGTCTCCAGAGGGTCAGTCTTCCCGACAGGGGATGCTGCAGCTATCTTGTGTGGCCTTGGGGATGGTCACTCCCGGCACCGGAAGGTTATTTCCATTGATGCTGAGGTTCTTCTGAACAGCCTGCTCTTTCCCTCTCGGAAAGCGTCTGTCCTCTTTCCCACCCCTCCAGAGCCTCTGTTATGGTGCTTTCCATTCCAAAACCGATTAGCTCTCAGAGACCACAGGCTCCTGCAGGCTGGGACCACACTGCAGTGTTTGCTGATGTTAGCTTTGCTGCCGACCTACCTGGCTTCTGGAACTCAGGCTTTGTTGCTTCTAGGTGAAGCCTCAGAGCTCGGAGGAACTGGATGCTGCTTTCAAACGTTCTTGTCTCCAGGAAAGCTCTTCTATAGACATGACCCATGCCAACACGGTAATTACACAACCACACAGCCCCTGGGTACAAGTCCTCCTCGGAAATGAGGCTTATGGCTCTCAGCTCCACTGGCAGAAAGAGCAAACATGAGTCTTTTCTATCCACTACTATAAAGCTTGCGTTTAGAACAAAGAATTAATTTTTTAAAAAAGATTCATTTATTATTTATACAGTATTCTGTCTGCATGTGTGCAAGCAGGCCAGAAGAGGGCACCAGATCTCATTATAGATGGCAGTGAGCCACCATGTGGTTGCTGGGAATTGAACTCAGGACCTTTGGAAGAACAGCCAGTGCTCTTAACCTCTGAGCCATCTCTCCAGCCCAGGACAAAAATTTTTTTATCTCCCCACCTTGTAAGACTTTTCTGCAAATGCTTTAATGTTCTCCACTTAGTAAAGCCTTTATTTACACAAAGGCCCACCACTCCTTTCTAGGAATTTGATGGCCTAGAGCAGTGACCCTTTTCTCCTTGGACCAGTGACCTCTTTCTCCTTCCTCCTTCATTTCCCAGGAGCCAAATTCTTTTCAGTTGAATAAAGCTGGACCACAGCCAGTGGGGAAAAGACACAATCACCACCTGAGTTAGAATAAAAACAAACACACTTCCTATCTCAATGTGTTCGCTCTTTCTAAGCACACCCTCTCATCCAGACCCTGCCGTTGAAATGGTGGTCTTTTTCCTTGCGACCCTGAACTTATTTCTAGCATCCACAGATGTGCCCAGCAGTGAGGAATGAAGAGCAGGGATGAGAACTCTCCATCATGGACAGAGGCAGCTGGCAGAGGTCGGCAGGGCTCCATCTGTGGGCTCTAGAATCGGTTCCCCTGCAGGCCAGGGCTGAGGAGGCACCCAGATGCTTCCACGGGGACTGGTCGACAAACCAGAAGTGGAGGAGTCCCTTTTTGCTCAGACCTTGGAAATGTAGCTCTTTCCCCGGGTGACTGGCCTGCCCGACCCCCTGCTGGGCAAGCTCTTTGAGGCTGTATGTGTAGCCCTGCTGTTCCCTAGACTCCTTTACAAGTCCTCCCTCTGAGAACCTGGTTTCTCTCCACCCTCCATCCGCAGACTCCTCTCTAGGTAAACAGCCTTGGTCTCATCATTCCCCTGCTCCCCTTCCAGGATGGTTGCTCTAGGATGCCCGTTATTCACACACTCCTCCGCCCCTGGCCTCACCTGTACGGCCAGCTACCCACCATTTATCACAGCCCCGTGATGCATGTTGGACTTCAGACAAGCAGCTAAGGGGCCTTTTGGACCAAAGCAGAACTGGCTCCCAGAGTCTCCCAGCATCCCTTGGTCCCTACCTGCTGCAGGGTGTGGCTGGCATACCCTGTCCTCTACCCTGAACTCCCCAGCCGAGGGGCCGGCTTCCCCTCCCTCCAGGATATTTTGGTTCCCCTTTCTTCTTCTTCTTCTTCTTCTTCTTCTTCTTCTTCTTCTTCTTCTT
>NW_026592118.1:12899580-13091025 GCF_907164565.1 Psammomys obesus
TTCTTCTTCTTCTTCTTCTTCTTCTTCTTCTTCTTCTTCTTCTTCTTCTTCTTCTTCCTCTTCCTCTTCCCCCTCTTCTTCTCTTTCTTCTTTTTCCTCCTCCTCCTCTTCCTTCTCCTCCTTCTCTCTCTTTCCTTTCTCTCTGCCCCTCTCCCTGCGTTGCAGTGGAGAGCTGCTTCCAAATAAACCTGCATTTACATACTTGAACTTGTCTTGTATCAGCTCACACTGCCAACTTTTAAGCATTTTTATCATTGCCAAGGCCTTCTAAAGGTCAGCGTACAGATGAATTCAGGACACTGAATTAGGGGACACTCAGGCTCCTGAGCCCCCTACCCTTTCTGAGGTCACCAGCAGCCACTTGCCTTCACACCCCAGATCCCAGCAAAACACTCCTGAACACCCTCGGCTGGCTCCTCTGTGTCTGCAGATAGGTCTCCTAAGCTGATTTGAGAGCTTCAGAAAAGAAAAAAATACGTGTATTTGGCTGTGCCACTAGGGGAATAAAGCCGGCTGACCCATGGGACCCATTCTGGGGTTTTCTTGGAACTGAACAAGGTCATCCGGAGTGGGCAAGGCAGGTCATCACGTCACCCTGGGGACTGCCTCCCGGAAACCATCTCTTTTCTGCCTCTCTCCCTGGACTCCAAAAAGAGCCCTGGAGGGTTCGAGAAACTCTGCTATCTTTAGGACCTGGAGGATCCGAGTGGGGGGTCACCCTCCCCGCCCCCAGCAAAGTCAGCATCCGGAACTACTCTAATGGGAACCAGCCGACAGAGCTCCGGGAGGGCTGCGGGCTGGGTGTAGGAATCCTGCAGACCTCAGTGGGACCTCAGAGGCGTGCGCCCAGCTGAGGACGTAGGGGGTGGGGTGGTGATGGATAGAGGAGGGGCGAACCTGACCTCAGGTCTTGCCTCCGATCCCCAAAGGCCGGGATCTAGCCCTCCCCTGCCGGGCTCGAGTAGAATTCGGGGTGTGCTCGTGATGTCCAATGGAGGGCGGACTCGGGCTCCCCCAGTACTCCAGATCCTTTGGCCCACCTTGTGCTCGCCTTGGGCTCTGGAGCCAGGAACAGCGGGAGTGTCAGGGAACAGGACCCGACCTTGGCGGCTGGGAGGGTCGCACGTGAAGAACGTGAGAGCGGTCCCCAGCTGGGGTCCCGGACAGCATCTGAGTTCTGTTCCCGGAGGACGTCTTGGGGTGAGGGTTGGCGCGAGGCCCGAGAAGTGGGAGGGGACAGGTTGGGGGGTGGTCTCTGAGGAGGAGCCAGGCTGGCCTGCATTGTTCAGCGCTCGCCTTCCCGGGTTCTTCTGCCCGCTTCAGACCCCGTGGGCGCACCCCATGGTGGAGGCGCCTCCCTGTGCCCCGAGACGGTTTTGAGTAGGGGAGGTCTCACCTGGGGCTCTGCATCGGGGCTGAGGGAGTGGAGGACATCGGTGGTGAGTCGGTCCCTGTCCCCCGAGGCGCTGCGAGCCTCTTCAGGAGCGGGGGCGCCCGGGTCCCCCGCGATGGCCGCTGCCCGGCCGGGCCCCACCAGGACCACCAGCGGACGCTGGAGCACCGCTCTCTAGCCGGGCGCAGCCCCTTCTTACCCCGGCCCGGAGATGGGGAGCAGCGGGTCGGCGCTGAGGGTCTGTGCGGACCACCGCGGGGGCATCAACTGGCTGAGCCTGAGCCCGGACGGGCAGCGCCTGCTGACGGGCAGCGAGGACGGCACGGCTCGCCTCTGGAGCACCGCGGACGGCCGGTGCTGCGCGCTCCTGCAAGGTAGACCGGCGCGCGTGCCCGCGACCCTTTCTCCACGCTCACCTGTCCCGCCCTGGGGGACCGCACTCTCCCGGGCTCCTCATCCAACCCTTGAACTCTTGGAGGGAAGCCGTGGGAGTCCGAGAGTGGGCGACCAAGGCGCTTGCACCCCAGTGCAAGATCGTTTTGTCAGCCGGTTCCACGCAATCCTTACACGGAACCGGGGTCACCTTGTTAGGGACTTGCCCAGGACTGAAGGGCACCCTTGAGATTTGAAATTACCCCCTCACGCTTCCCCCAGTCCCTCCTTTTTAACCTTATCTCAGGTAGGGCCAAAAGAAAGGGGATCGATTCAGACTTCTGTGGGGTCAAATTTATCTTGCGTATTTGAAATGAAACGGGGACTATCACGCACGGAAATGTATAACGTGTCTTACGTAGCCACCTATTGGTTCGTATTCTGTTTAAATTCTGGGTGCTTCTCCACCTTGCCCCCTGCGGTCCCCCAGGCTGGCTGTTGGCCTCTGCAGTAGCACATGCAGACCTGAGGAGGCACACCAAGCTTTTTTTTTTTTTTTGCACAAGGTGCAGCTCTTTATTTCCAGCTTTTCCACCACGGTCAGCAAATGCTGGGTGGCCTGGCCCAAGCAAGGCAGCAAGGCAGAGCGTTAGCCTCCAAACGGCATCATTCCTATGCTGTCAGTTTTAAGCGAAAACAGTATAAGGTAGCTAGTTCATGGCGCCAAAGGGAGGACAGGTACTTGGGAGCTGTTGTGAAGATGGGGAATTGGCTACATCCCTCTCCACACACAGCCAGCACCCACTCACAGGCCCCACAGAGGAGGAGGGCTGTTAGCTTAAGTAAAACAGGCATTGCTTCCCAAAGAAAGGACTGTCTGGGGTTGTTAGGAGTGCAGGTTCCTAGGCCTGATTCCAAAGATTTCCCAGAGGAGAACCTTGGAACTGGCTTTTGGTTTGATTTTGGTTTCTTGAGACGGAGTTGCATGTCACCCTCTGGTCTCAAACTCAGTCTTAGTTGGGCTCACTGTTGCTGCAATGAAACATCACAGTCAAAAGCAAGTTGGGGAGGAAAGGAATTATTTGGCTTAAACTTCCCCAGTACGGTTCATCATTGAAGGAGGGCAGGACAGGAGCTCAAACAGCAGGAACCTGGAGCAGGAGCTGAAGCAGAGGCCTTGGAGGGTGCTGCTTACTGGCCTGTTCTTCATGGCTTGCTCAGCCTGCTTTCTTATGGAACCCAGGACCACCCGCCCAGGCATGGCCCCACCCACAATGGGCTGGGCCCTCCCCCATCAATCACCAACTAAGAAAATGTCCTCCAGGCTTGCCTTATGGATGGATTTTCTCAACTGAGGTGCCTCCTCTCAGGTGATTTCAGCTTGTGTCGAGTTGGCATAAAACTATCCAGCACACTCACCTTGTACCTTTGAATCGATCCTCCTGCCCTTCCCCAACCCCCCCCCCCCCCCCCCCCCCCCCCCCCACGCCCTCCCCAGCCGCCTCCTGAATACCTGAGATTAGAGATGCTACGCCATGCCAAGCTTGCCTGGAGTTTTCAGTTGATGTTCACCGGGCTTTCCGTGGCTGCAGGGCACAGCCAGCCTGCGGAGACTTTATGCCCATGACTCCAGTGGTACCCCTGTTTGTCAAAGAGGGATGCCTGACCTAGCCTAGTGGAGAGCCAGCCCACTGAAAGGGAAACTGTTGGAGATTCCCTGCTCAGCCTGTTCTTGCCAGGGTTGAGTCTAGGGCTTCTCTGTGTAGCCTTGATTGTCCTGGACTCACTTTGTAGACCAGGCTGGACAGTGATTTGCTTGCCTCTGCCTCCCCAAATTCTGGGATTAAAGGCGTGCGTGCGCCACCAGGGTTGAGTCTTACTAAAGCCTGGTATTTCAAAAGTGCAAGGGACCCAGCGTGGTGGAGAACTCTTTTAATCCAAGCCCTCTACTCCTAGCCCTCAGGAGGCATGTAGATCTGGTCTACAAAGCAAGTTCCAGGACAACCAGGGCGACACAGAGAAACCCTGACTCAAAAAACAAACAAAACAAGCCAGGCATTGGTGGCGCATGCTCTTAATCCCCGAGCTGGAGAGGCAGAGGCGAGCAGAGCTTGTTGAGGCCAGCCTGGTTTACAAAGCAAGTCCAGGACAGCCAAGGCTCCACAGAGCAACTCTGTCTCGGAAAACAAACAAACCTGCAAGAATAAAGGGGACAAAGATTGTCTTTTTTTTTTCTATTGTTAAAATCCTGATTATGGGCCAGGTTCAGTGGTGCACGCCGGTAAGCCCAGCACTCGGGGAGGCGGGGCAGAGGGGCAGGCAGATCTCTGAGCTCAAAGCCAGACTGTTCTACAAAGCAAGCCTAGAACAGCCAGTCTAAGGCTATTACACAGAGAAACCCCTTCTCGAAAAACAAAACAAAACCTGTTGATGACTGAACTTGTTAACATGACTGCTTAGCTTCTGTTTCACCTTCCCCCCTTCCGGAAAAAATAGTCAGACAGCTCCCCACCCGCCCACCTTTTGCAAGTGTATTGAGGCCAGAGGTTAGCCCTGGGTGTTGTTCCTCAGGAACTGCCTACTTTTTTTGGTGGTGATGGGGTAGTCTTTCATTGACTGGGAACCTGCCAAGTAGGCTGGGCTAACAGGAAATCTGCCTGTTTCTACCTTCCTAGCTCCAGGATGACGATCACATATAACCATGTCTGGGGATCAAAGTCTGGTCCTCAATGTTTATGCAGCAAGCCCTGGGCTGTCTTCAGACCCTTCCCCTTTTTTGTTTGTTTTGGTTTTTTGTTTTTGTTTTTTTTGAGACAGGGTTTCCCTGTTTAACAACCCGGCTGTTTAACAACTCGCTTTGTAGACCAGGTTGCATCCCCCCCCCCCCCCCCTTTTATTAGCTTTTTGAGACACTGTCTCTCCACCCTCCCATGTCCCGAGAGACAGGGTTTCGGTGTAGCCCTGGCCATTCTGAAAATTGCTCTGAAGACCAGGCTAGCCCTTGAACTTGGAGATCCCAGGTGCTGGGATTAATGGCATGCATCACCACTGATGCTGAGAAACTGTCTCCTTGTTTAGTCCTGGCTGGCCTGGAACTGTGTAGACCAGGCAGGCTTTGAACTTGTGGTAGTCTTCATTTTCCTTCCTCCAGCTACTAGGATTACAGATATGTGCCACCACACCTAATTAATAACGATATCTTAATGCTTCTTTCACACCTTAATTTTAAGATGTATATCTGTATACTTTATTATGTGGTTAAATTTCATAGACTAGTATCAATACCGGTTTTTTTAATTAAAATTTTTTACTTTATGTATATGGGTGTTGCCTTCATTTATATCTGTGCACTAAGTGTGTGCCTGGTGCCCACGAAGGCCAGAAGAGGGCGCCAAATACTCTGGAAATAGACTTACAAATAGTGAGCTGCCGTGTGGGTGCTGGGAATTGAATCCAGGTCCTCTGGAAAAATATCTAGTGTTGTTAGCTGCCGAGCCATCTCCCTCCTCGAGCCATCTCCACAAGCCCCGCTGAGAGCAGTTTATGAACCAGAAATGGACAAAGGCAGCCTTAAATACCGATACATAGCGTCTTGTGTTTTCCGGATGCTGTCTGGAGGCGAGGACATAGCCTCAGCATCTGGGTTTGCCCAACGTTTGCAAGGCTGGTCCATAGCAGCCCACTGCTGTGGCTACTGCTTTTCCTCAGGGTCCTGCTACGGAAAGTTGTGCTCAGGCCCCATGGCCAACCAGAGGCAGCCTTCATCCCTGTGTACTGCCTGTGAACGCAGGAATCCTTCTGGTCCTGTGGAGGGTTAACCCCTTGTGTAGCCTTAGGCTTGCAAAGGCCTTGTAATTAAAACCTTCGGGCTTTAATTGGGCCGTCCTTGATTTCTTGGGCAGAGTGGTTGGGGTGGGCGACTGGCATGTGTTTGGGCTTCCTTTTCAGTTCTCAGCAGCAGAGTCTGTCGGGACTGGAGGCTTTTCTGAGCATTTTACAGAGATTGGGGAAGTTTGGGCCTGAGGACTGGGGTGGAGACAAAAGAAAGAGGGTTGTCTCTGGGTGAATTGCTGGGCTGGCCAGTACAGAGCAGCAAAAATGGGGTGTGGAATGCTCAGGCTTCCCCGCTGTGAACAGACACAGTTAGAGGTGGGATGGCTTTCAGATGCAATGGGTGAACTCTGGTGAAAAAAGCTGGATTGGCACTTATTTGGGGAAAGAGAATTGCTAGGATGGTGATGGTCTCTAGCCTCCCTCTTTCCCCTCTGAGGAGTATCCTTGATGACACTTCCCTAGATCCTGACCAGAGAAAACCTCCTGAGAAGTCAGTGTTGTCCTGTTTGGTTCCCAATTGAATGGGGAACTTGGCCTGAAGGTTCTAGCCCACTGTGGAGGCTCCACATCCTTCTCTGGCCTTAGCGTGCTCTGTGAGCCACGGTTGGAAGTTCTGGACAGGGCTCAAGCAAAGTGCTAATGGAAAAGAGGCATATGGGCAGGGGCCGAATGAGGTGGTGGTGTAGCTGGGTTGTTGTTGGGTTTTGTTGTTTTATTTTCTTGCAAGCTAACAACTCATAAGCATTTAAATTTTATTTTTATTTTTTATTTCATGTGTAGGAGTGTGTAGGAGTGTATGTCTATGTACCACATGTGTGCCTGATGCCAGAAGAGGGCTCACGTTACAGCTGGTTATGAGCTGCCACATGGGTGCTGAGAATTGAACTCAGGTCTTCCAGAAGAGCAGCCAGTGCTCTTAAGCTCTGAGGGCGCAGAGGAGTTCCAGGAGGGCTGTCCCACACAGGGAAAGCAATAGCTACTCAAGAAGGAAAATGTCCTGTTTTAGTCACAGCAATAGGCATCTCTAGCGTTTTGGAGGCCACTGTTGGGTGAATGGTAGGCTCCCTGATGCATGTTCTGAAGGCTGAGGGGAGAGGTGGCAGAGTCATAGGAGAGGCTGTGGGGAGGGCCATGCCTGGGCTGGTGCCGAAGGACTAGGCCATGTCTTATATGGCTGATGGTGGGTAGCTGGGAGCAGATGGGTCCGATTCCCACACACAAATCCAGAGAGCTCTCATGCAACTCTGTTCCGAGTGACTGCGTCCAGGTGCCTTTGGCAATGTCTGCTCTGGCACATCTGGGTCTGTGCCAGTCAGGGTCCTGGCTTCCTTGACCTAGGGTAATTCACGAGCATCTTAAAAAGCGGACAGGGTATAAACACAAAGGGGAGCCGCTGGGTCATTGCTTCTCCTTGGGGAGATGCAGTCACATCAGCCTAGAGAAGGCGCCTCTGGGGCAAGGGGACCTGTACCGGCGGGCTGCAACCAGTCTCAGGCCGCCCTCTGTCAGAGCCCAGGCTAACATTCTGGCCTAAAGTCTCCCATTGTGTGAACCCGATTGGAAGTGAGAAGACCACGGGCCGTGCAGCAAGTGTGTCCCTCTCTACAAGTTACAATGCTCGCACCTCCAAGGCCCGGTGAGGAAGTGACAGGGAATAGAGGCCCTGTTCCATGCTGTGTCGGAGGCTTGCTGCATTTGGGGTCCCCTGTGGGTCCTAGGCCACGTCTCCTATGTGCAGAGGGAGCAGCACGTCTGGGCAAGCCCTCAGTGCCCAGGGAGGCGAGCAGGGCCGCTGCCTCAGCAGGCGCCTCAGGGCTGCTCTTCAGAGTGCAATAGCTGCATCTTATCTGCATTCTTTATCCCTTCAAAAATATTTACTTTCAGCTTGGCGTTTTTGCTTATTTTGCACAATTCCAACAGCTGAAAGCTGAGGTCCCTGGAGGTGATAGGCCTAGCACTGGCAGACACAGCTCCTCCCACCCTCTGTGGTGACCCCACCAGCCCTGGCTCTGGCCCAGCTGTCTGATTACAGTATACCAGGGTGGGGTCGGGGTTTGGGGGGGATGTGGACAAGGGGACAGGCACAGCAGAGTCCAGGCTCTCTGCTGGCAGGCCCTGACCCATGACCCAAGGAGGGTATGCTTGCTGATTGGGGAGAGAGCTATAGGAGACTGGAGAGGGGCTTGCCTTTAGCAGTCCTGAGCTCTGTGGGACCCTCACTTGGCTCAGTGCCTGATTGCAGAGGGCAGAGGGCAGGGGCTGCCAGGTCAGTCTGGCTTGCAGCCATATATGAGGGTGTTTTACATTGAAATCCAGCGCTTCCGTTTATTGCCTCTTTCCTTCGTGATCTGTGTGTTCAGTCCCCCCAACCCCAACGTGCCACACAGCTTCCCACACCTCAGGTCTGCAGCTGCCAGGCTGTGTCCACAGCCCCACCGAATCGGGGTGCTGTTGCTCAATAGCTACATGTGGCTCTCAAGTCCTTTTTCGTGGTTCAATTTATGGCTGCTTCCTGCACTTGACCCATTGTGTCGATGGGCTGTGAGCAGCTGGGCGCTGCTGGAGCAGTCCGCTCTGGGCCCCAGCCAGCCCTCGCTCAGGGTCCTTAGGGGCCATGGTGTCGACGCCCATCCAGGGTTATTAGGGGCCGTGGAGGTAATTCCCATACCAAGTCATTAGGGGGTCTTGGAGTCATGCCCACAACAGTGCCTGGTAGGCTTGGCACACCTTGGTTGCCTTTCTTGAGGTACCTCAGCCCCCATGAGGCATTGGGGCGGGTGAGGCAGATTGGTCTCAGGGAAAGTTTGTTGACAGCTTTAAAAAATATTTATAAACTCTGGCAAAAATCTGGGCTATGTTTTGCCAAACAGATTTGCCCTCAACTTTTTCATCAACTTGTGTATTCGGGGAAACACAATCTGCCATTTCTTAAGGGTTTACTTAATTCTTGCATTGTTTTCAGAGCAGCCTGGCATGTGTTCTCCAGGAAGAATGTAAGCTTTTCTTTATTCAAATTCTGTTTCTTAGAACCCAGGAAGCCAAGTTCTTCCAAGCTAAGCTTAACCCAGGACCTAAAATAAAAGTTAATCAGCTTGATCCTGCCTGGGAGATGTCTAAAATTCCTGTTTGTCTGACTCCAGCCACGAAATGGAAATTCTCAAATAAGATTAAAGGCCTGGGTGTGGCGGCACATGCTTTTAATCCCAACGGTGGGCCTGGGACGTAAGAGCAGGAGAATCAAGAGTTCAAGGCCATCTTGAGCTACAAAATCATGCAACTAGGATCCTCTTAACCCCCAGGATCCTAGTTGTAGATGACCAGCTCTTTAGCTCTCTCTAGGAAGACGCTCAGCGGCTAAGAGTGCTTGCTGCTCCCGCACGAGGAACAGAGTTCCAGTCCCTAGAGCCCTCATAAAAAGTGCTGTAACCCCAGTGCTTCGGAGAGCAGAGACAGGAGGACCACTGGGACTTGCTCATCCTCAGCCTAGTTCCGGGTTCAGAAGAAATTCTCAAGGGGACACAGAAAGTGGTAGATCAGACCTGACGTTCTCGCCACGTGTCCACTTGCACACGTACACACACACACACATAGGCTGGAAGCTGAGGCAGGATTGTGAGTTCAAGCCCAGCCTGGGCTACAAATTAAGATTTCCCCCGCCTGTATAATAGAGGGAGGGCTGGTCTCTTCCAGACTTTCCTCCGATGCTCTCTCTCCTTGATCTGCTTGCAGACACAGGAAAACAAGAGCCGGGACCTGGTCAGCTCACACTTCCTCTCCTTGTAGGACATGAGAGCTACGTGACCTTCTGCCAGCTGGAGGATGAAGCTGCCTTCACCTGCAGTGCTGACTGCACCATCCGGAGGTGGGACGTTAGGACCGGGCAGTGTCTGCAGGTGTACCGAGGGCACACGTCCATCGTGAACAGGTCAGCCAGGCGCGGCAGCGGGAGTCAGGAAGGCCGATTCGAGCAGTGTGGCTGGGTGCTTGTGGTAGCAGCGTGTTGGACCTGGGAGTCACAGGAAAATTGATGCCTAGCGTAGGGACCCTGGAAGTCATGTTGATACCAGGGGGGAACTGTGGGTGCCGCATGGGCCTCCAGACAGGCAGATTAGTCTCCCAAGCTAACCACAGTTCTACAGGCCACAGCAGATGGTTGGTGGACAGTCTGAAGGTGTCCGTAGGAGGTGGTAGAGCCAGAAGAACTCAGCTCTCAGTTCAAACTGGCCTCTTCCCAGGAAGATATCTGCCATTGGCCAAGTTTGATAGCTTGTGTCTGTTGTCCCAGCCCTGGGGAAGCTGAGGTAGGGTGATCCCTGGCTTCAGGGCCAGCTTGGGCTACAGGGTGAGCTCCAGATAAGCTCGGCCAAGAGTGAGACCCTGCTCAGAATTCCCCCTTTCCCAGTCCACAAAAACTGTCATTGAAGGAAACTGAGGCATCAGTCTGGAGCCAGCCTAGGTGGGTGAGTCATGCCTTTAGACCATCAGTGTGTGCTCAGGCTGCTGACCAGGGAACCCTCTTTAAACAAGGCAGAAACGAGGTTTGGTATCCATGCCCACACACAGGTAATATACATAACCCGCACACAAAGGCACAGCACATGGACATACCTAGACATACAACATACATGAAACATGCACATGTATGAACAAGAACATTCCTATAAACATACACATACACAATGCATACATAACTGAGATGCATTTAAAAGAACATATACATGGGACTGTCCACATACATGTGCAATCTGTACCCATCGACATGCACAGATAGGACATATACCAACACACGTGTACAGACGCTGTTTTCCATTAGTAGCAGCAGTTCCAAATCCACAATACCTAGGACACACTTCAATGATGTGTTCCCAAATGGATGAGAGCTCAGAACGCAGGTCTCTTCAGATCCGGGGGCTACATGTGAGCTTCAGGCATCCTTCGGTAGCCTAGCATCCCTGCTGTACATTGTGTTACGTCCATACAGGGCCCCCTTAACCCCTGTGTTAGTTTCTTTTCTCAATTCCTTGATCCTCCCCACCCCCCACCCCTCCCCAAAAAAAGAAGCAGCGTAAGGAAGAAAGGAAGCCAGGTAAGAGGGCACAGTCTAGCATGGCGGGAAGGCTTGGTGCAGGAGCACGAGGCCGCTGGCAGCATCATGTCCACAGCCAGGCAGCAGAGGGAAACATGCTGGGGCTCAGCCGCCTTTGCATTCAGCCAGGACCACAGTCCATGGCATGCTGGGGCTTCCCACTGCAGTTATTAACCCAACTAGACACACTCAGATGTGCTAGGGGCTCGTTTCCATGGCGATCCCAAATCTCATCACCTCGACAGATTAACCATTGCAAACCCCGGTGCCCCAAGAGCACCCTGTCCCCCAGAACATCATGGATTCTTGTCAAGGGGGTTCTGAGAAACTAGACCAGGCTGGCCTCAGGCTCAGAGACCCTCCTGCCTCTGCCTCTCGAGTGCAGGGACTGTAGGTGTGGGTCATACCTGGTGAATGGAGACTTCTTGACAAGGCTGTATAAACACGCCCTTGGAAGTTCTCTGCAAAGTTCTCTAAAGACAAGCATGTTTTTCTGGGGAGGTTGTAGCATTTGGCATTGTGAGAGCGAACTCCTCACGTAAGCCCTGTGCTGCACTATTGCCCCTTCTGATACCTACCCAGAATTCCCTGAGGCCCTTCCCTGCACCTGCTGGTTTGGTCTGTGCCCTGGAGCTGTTGTGTTCTTGTTCCTGCTGTGGGCTTTGCTGGGGAATTTAACAGCCTGCCTTGGTGCCTCCCTCAGTCACCCCTGAGCACACTCTGGTGCCTGAGTGGCAGAAGGGCTCCTAAATTCTTGCACCCTCGAGGCAGGCCCTACCAGACTGTTTTATGTGTCTGGACTGTTCCCAAGGTAGCCAGATGGTCTCACACAGCCCTGCACCTTCTCTGTTGCTTTTGTTTTGCTTTGCTTTTTGAGGCAAGGTCTCACTCTGTGGCCTGGGCTTGCCTCAAACTCACCGTGTAACCCAGGTTGGCTTTGAACTCAAGGCAATCCTCCTGCCTCAGCTTCCTGAATGTTTCCCCCCCATTTTAAACAGAAAGCCTGTGTCCCCTCACTCCTTTCTCCCCTCTTCCTCCTAAGCATCTGGCTTGGATAAAGTGTTATATGGGTCCATACACCTGAGACATGGACCCGGCAAATGTCGGGGGTGGGGGACAGAGTGGCAGAGGATGGAAGTGAGCTGTTAGAGCTTGGGAAGTGGGTATGGAGCAGCTGCACTGCCAAGGCTAGCCTAAGGCTAGCCCATGAGTGTTCCAAGCCTGACCTCCTCCCCTCTTACCCCCAGGATCCTAGTTGCAGATGACCAGCTCTTTAGCAGTTCCTATGACCGGACGGCTCGTGTGTGGACCATGGACAAAGGGCAAGCGTCCCAGGAGTTCCGGGGCCACCGCAACTGCGTACTGACACTAGCCTACTCTGCTCCCAAGGACCTGCCCAGTGATCCCTGCTTGGAGGCAGCCATGGGCGGCGGCCTCCTAGTGACTGGCAGCACGGATGACACGGCCAAGGTGTGGCAGGTGGCCAGCGGCTGCTGCCACCAGACACTTCGGGGCCACACGGGAGCCGTGCTGTGCCTCGTTTTGGACGTCTCCAGCCACACAGCCTTCACGGGCAGCACTGATGCCACCGTCCGTGCCTGGGACATCCTGAGTGGGGAGCAGCTGCGGGTTTTCCGGGAACACCAGGGCTCCGTCATCTGTCTGGAGGTGAGACCTGTCCAGTGCTGCCCGACTGCATGTCCACCCTGTTGAAGGGTGGAGATGGAGGGAACTCAAGCCCGTAAATAGTATTAGGCCGTTGGTAGCCTCAGCTCAGAGTGTCAGTCTGTTCATAGCATCAGGACATCCATTCTCTCACATGCGGAGTGGGTAGGTTCTCAGGATCCAAACATCTTCCTTGTTTGCTTGCTTTGGGGGGTTGTTTGTTTGGGGCCTTTTTGTTTGGTTGGTTGTTTTTTGTTTTTTGTTTTTGTTTTTGTATTTTTTGTTTTTCAAGACAGGTTTCTCTGGGTAGTCCTTGCTGTCCTGGGACTTGCTCTGTAGATCTTTCATATTCACAGAGATCCACCTGCCTCTGTCTCCGGAGTGCTGGGGTTAAGGGTGTTGGTCACTATGCCTGGCCCCAGCCTACCCCCACATGCTTGCTAGGGAGAAAGTGTCCACCCTGCGCTTTGGGAAAGATACATTCAATCCTAGCAGTGCAGGCCCTGCCGGGAAAATGGACCCTAAGTTGGCTGAAGAGGAAGATTCATGGAAGTGTATCCAGATGGGGGAGGTAGTGTCACAGAAGCAGCCGGCCAGAGAGGGACTTTTCATAGGCTGACCTGAGCTGAGTGTGGTTGAAAATACCTGGGCTCTTAGTGTCTTGTCGGCCAGGAGGGAATTTGAAACCAGCTTGGGCTACATAGTGAGATCCTGTCTCAAAAAACAGGGCTGGGGAGGGGCCCAAGGGCTTGCTGTCCAAGCTAAGGACCTAAGTTCATCCCAGTACCAGGTAGAAAGGCTGGGTATGGTGGCACGTCTGTAAACCCAGCTCTGGAGAGGCAGGGACAGGCGAGTCCCTCTGTCTTGCTGCCCAGACAGGATAACCTAGTGAGCTACTTGCACGGATACAGGGATGCTAGGAACATGAGCTCACATGCTTATACACACAGACACACACACACAGACACACAGACACACACACACACACACACACACACACCAACAAGACTCCTCAAGGCCTGTCCTGTGTCTCTATTTCCTGAGCCTGAGCTTCTGTCTCTGATGCTGAGACCTTTTTCTTCCCCTGGAGACAGTACTTTCCAGCTTTTAGGAGTGCAAGGAGGGTCTGCGCACGCGGCCTCTGCTGCTGTATTTGAGGTAGTATATTGTTTGCTCTCCTATTCTTGAGCACCAGCTTTCTCACTGAACAGATGCTAATGATGGCAACAGCCTTCTAGGACTCTTGCCAGCTGTGAGTGTGGGAGTAACCTGACCGTCACCTGGAGCAAGACTCAGTGTGTCCCCACTTGCCAGGAGTACTGGGGGTCACCGCTGTGGGTGAAGTTAGGGGGTAGGCAGACAGAGGGTATCTGTTTATGTCTGGGCATTGAGCTTGCCGGCTGGTGACAAGGCTTCCCCAGTGTCCTCCGGAGGCTCTGCTCCCTCTCCTGAGTGTCACCAGCTGGGGACCAAGGCTTTCCTAGGGAGTCTGTGGGGGAGCAGCCAGACAGTGGAGATGCCCTGTCTGTGTGGCGGCTGTCTGCAGGGCTGTCTGGGGCCTGGGGGTCTCTGTCTGAGGGCGCTCTGCGTTCTGGGCCCAGGCGCACCAGAGGACAGAGGAGCCCACTGCAGTCCCGTGCTACAGTGGAAAGTGGGGACACCATCTGGGCTCAGCCCGACTTCCCCATTGAGACCTGCCAGCGTTTCCTACCTCGCAGAGAACAATTTGAGGGCTGCCGGG
Organism: Psammomys obesus; assembly: GCF_907164565.1. Lineage (NCBI taxonomy): Eukaryota > Metazoa > Chordata > Mammalia > Rodentia > Muridae > Psammomys > Psammomys obesus. The sequence continues at coordinate 12,913,672 of NW_026592118.1, forward strand.
CCATCAAGGCCAATGGGCTGATCCTCCTCTTTTTCCTACAGCTCACAGATCGGCTCTTGTACTCGGGCAGTGCAGACAGGACTGTCAAGTGCTGGCTGGCTGACACCGGAGAGAGGGTGCGCACATTCCCGGCACACAGACACAGCGTGAGCGCCCTCAAGTACCATGCGGGCACCTGTAAGTGACTTGTCCTGGCACCGCCCACGCCACCCCAGGCCGCTCACCCTACCTTTCTTTCCTGGTTTGCCTCTCTCATGCCTGCATGCTTTGTGGTAACTGAGCCTGGCTAACTTCCCATGCCACCGGTGACCTAGGTGGCGCAGGCCCCTCTCCATGCACTTGCTCCCCAAGAGGGATGCACGGAAGGTTCAAGTAGGGGCTTGTAGCTTCCTTCTCACCTTTACAAGAATGTGGGAGACCTGGACGCTCAGGGTCCTGGGTCAAAAGCATGTCTCGAGGAGCCATTTTAAGAGTCTCTGCTGACTGAGTTAGCTGGTCGCACTCAAGGACGTGTTCCAATTCTCCAGGTGAGGCAGTAACATCTTAAATGCGACCAGGCTTGAGGGCCCATGGGTTTGACCTCACCTGGCCTTAGGTTTGACAACTGGTAGGAGATCTGGGCGCTAGTGGCTGAACCTCCTCCTCCTCCTCTTCAGCACACATCTTAAGTTGAAGCAACATGGTTCAAAGGTGGCTCATGGAGAACCAACAATTGTGTGGTGTTTGAGGCAGAAGAAAGAGCAAAGGGACATTTGTTTTTGTTTTTTCTTTTTAAGCGAGTAGGTCCCTTTGAGATCTGGAAACCCCACCTGAAGTTTTGACCCCTCTGTGCAGGAGAGGTAGCGTCCCAGTCTGAGGTGGGCCATGGCTGTAGAGATGGATCCTGGCTACTCTGGGTAGAATGGCTTTTTGGGTAGGGAGGAAGCCTTCTGTCTTCCAAGTCCCACATGGTCACACCCCTGGGCCTCCATCACCTTCTCCTCAGCTTCACTGATGGCTGTCCCCTTCCTGCCTAACAGAGATGTTAGACTGCCATAGGGCGGGGCCTACAAGGCTCTTTCCAGTGGAGAATGAACTTGACTTCAAGTGAAGGTGCTGAGGGAAGAAAGAATGGACATCTGAGCCCAGCACACCCTAGACAGCTGGCCTCACATGGGGAAGTTCTTTTCCCTTCCTCCCTTGTTCAAGCCTTATTAGCATGGGCATAGCTCTGCTTCCTGGCCAGGGACCACTCTCTTAACTGAGCACAGAAAGGTTAGCTCCCAGACACTGCCAGGTGGCCTTCTGTGCCCCTCTCTTTGGTGGCAACTGGAACAGCTGCGCTGAAGTCACTCATGGGCCCCTCCCACCAACACAGAGCTTGGTTCCTGGTCTTTGCCAACAAGGCTGCAGAATGGGCTTGGCTCCCAACTTTGCCTACTTGGGGTGGCCAGCAGCCCCATGGGATCTAGACCCTACTACTGAGTTTGGAGAGTGACAAGAAAGGGACTGAGGAAATCCAGCAAGAAAACTCCCTGCCCAGGTCCCTGTGCGCCCTTGACCTTTAAGCCAACGAGAAGTTTGTGCAGACAAAGGCAGACAAAGGAATGTGTGAGAAATAGATCAGAGGCCAGGGGCAGCCTAGAGATGCTGGCTTTAGCCAGCCCCACCGTGGCAACAAGGTGGCCTTGGGTCTCTCTGTTGTTACCATAAATACCCTGTCAAAAGGCAACGTGGGAGGAAAAGGTTTGTCTTCCAGTTCCAGGTTGCAGGGAGGTCCTAGCAGAAGCTTGAGTCAGCTGGTTACAGCACGCTCAGAGTCAAGAACGGAGAGAGGTGAGGACACCCACGCTGGTCACTAATGCTCAGCGTTCTTTCTTCACTCAAGCAGTTCAGGGCCAGGCTCATAAAGTGGTGATCCCAGCCCAGGAAACGGTGTTCCCACCTTCAGTCTTCCAGCCTCCATTAACAATCAGGAAATGCCTCAGGCTCCCCTGATCTACATAATTCTGCACTCAGACTCTCTTTGCAGGTGACTGTAGCATGTGTCAAGTTGACAGCTAAAACTGAGCCTGTGGGGTTGCTGGGAACCCAGGCGCACTCCCTCACCAGGGGTACTGAAGGGTATGGATGTACACTCGTGGCCATCCTTAGCTCCTAGCCGGACCTACAGTTTCTCCAACCTCAACCCCAGCCACTGCAGTAGCTCTCTGCTCACTAACAGGCCTCATGTGGTTTCTTTCTTTTTTTTTTTTTTTTTTTCTTTTTTCCTTCTCTGTCTCCCCATTACCTCCATGCTTCCTCACTGTCGGCCGTGTGACCTGCTGGCCTCCTGTTCAGGGTCAGGGTAGCTTCTGGGAAAGTTCGTGTGGGATCATGAGCCACTGACTCCTACAGGTGCTGCTCCAGGTGGCCCTCAGCACCAGCCTTACCAGCACAGATTACAGAGGGGTGACTGGCCTCCTCACTGCACCAGAAACCATGATGTGACACCCAGCCATCTGTCTTAACCAAATATTCCAGGGACTCTGGTGTCCTCAATGCCAGAACACCACTCAGCCAGGTTATGACAGGAAAACTCCCAAGGAGGGAGGCAGGTGGGTTGTGGGGTACAGGTGAGCTCTGGAGAGTCTGGGCTCTACTTCAAGGCCACAGCCTTTTCTGAGGAGGGCGGATGTTTTGTGGCTGGTGCTGTAGGTAGAGGTGATGGATGGGCAGGGTGGAAAGCTTGCAGGAGGTGGTGAATGCCCTAGAACCACAAGGCAGAGAGAGCTGCCTATGCCAATAGGGTATAAGATGGGTACCTGGCCCTCAGAGGTTCTTGAGGGACAGGCGGCCACTAAGAACACCACCAGCTGGCTTAAAGTCAAGGAAAGCATGGCAGTCAGACTATACCACACGGATGTCCTGGGGCCCTCAGTGACCTCCCCGACTCCAGAGGAATGAGAGCTTGAGTGTCTTCACAAGGCTTCCAGATGTTTTCCAACTGACCCTTAGGAGGCCACACCACTCTCCACCCTGTCCCATTCCTGGGGAAGTGGCAGAGTGGCAGCCAGGAAGGGCCTAGTATACTGCTGTGTGTCCACAGTGTTCACAGGCAGCGGAGACGCCTGCGCCCGGGCCTTTGACGCCCAGTCCGGAGTGCTGCAGAGGGTGTTCCGAGGCCACACCTTTATCATCAATTGCCTCCAGGTAGGAGCCTTCCTGCCCAGCTCCCCACTGCCCCCTGAGAAGCAAGGGCCCACCCCAGGGAGGTGACTCCAGGGGTCTGCTCATGGCCAACAGCTGTCCTGCCTGCCCACAGGTGCATGGCCAGGTGCTCTACACAGCATCTCATGACGGTGCTCTGCGCCTCTGGGACGTACGTGGCCTCCAGTCGGTGTCGCCTCTGCCCCGCAGGCCAGCAGCCAAGCGTAGCCTGTCTCGCCTCTTTAGCAACAAGGTGGCCTGTGCGGCCCCCACGCCCCTGCAGCCAGCCTGAGTACCTGGAGAGGAGACGGTGGAAACCTGAGGCCTCGCTCCTTTTATGTTCCTGGGCTTGCAGTGGCCTGTAACAGGGCGTGCACCTGCCCTCAGAACCTTTCCCACTGTGGAGGAAGGTGCCTCTTCCCTAAGGCCTTGCCACCTGGACAGTTATAGCCAAGGCAGGAACTTTAGCTCACCTGCCTCCAGCTCTGACGGCTGAAGCCTGTGCTTGCCAGGCACTCCCTGCTGAGAGAAAATAGGCCTTCCTATAAAAGCCATGGAGCCAGATTGTCATATTAGCCAGAAATGTGCCATGAGGACCCTCCTGAAGAACTCAGATACCCCTTGGTCAAAGTGCTCTAAGTGTATTCTTTGGTTTCCTTTTGGAGGCCTACTGGCCTCTTGTCACAGCTGTGGCCTCCAATACCTGGCCTGTGTCATTTCCCCTTCTGGTTGAGAACCAAGGTCGTTTATATAGCAGTGGCCTTAGGAGAGGACAGGGAGCAAGGAACCTGCTCTTCAGTCAGCCTGCTTGACAGGAGGCCCTTCTGCCTTGGAGTACCCGTCCATCTTTTGGAGATTAATCCAGGGTTCTCTCCTCTCAAGGTCTGGAGTTAAAAGCTAGGTAGGGCCATTTGGTCTTGTGCAGAAATGCCAGCAGTATGGCCAAGTGTGGTGGAGTCACTGCACATACGCTGGAGCCATTGGGGCTGAAGAGATGGCTCAGTGCTAAGAGCACATTCACTGTTCTTGCAGAGATCATTGTTGGATTCCTAGCACCAAGCTGAGCTGTCACAACACCTGTAACTCTAGTTCCAGGGAATCCAACCCCCTCTCCTGGCCTCCATGGGCACCTGAACATAGCCATACACGAGATACAATATAATTTAAATGTAAAAATGTATCTTTTTTCTATTGATATATTGATTGCTTGAGGCAGGGTTTCTCTGTGTAGACCAGGCTGGCCTTGTATTTACAGGTCTGCCTGCCCCTCCTTCTGGTGTGCATACCACTACTACTAACAAACAAACAACCCATGGTTATCTCCCCTAGAGAGAACTCTGCCAGGAGGGGTGGCCAGAAGGATGGGCGCCTCCCTCAGTGTGGAGCCTGGGATGGGTTGTTGTGTATGGTTCTGCAAAAACACCGGGATATTCTGCATTGACCCAGCACGACCACTGGGTTTCGACTTCTCTAGCATAGCCCGTGGTTTCTAGCATAGACATGGGGATGCCCCGCGCTCTTTCCCAGCACCTGCTTATGTGCAGACTTGTTGAATGCTGAGCCACAGGTCCCCTCTGGCCGAACCAGGACAGGGTGTGGTTAGTGGTAGAGTGCCTGCCTAGCCTAAGAAGAAAGCCGGTGGTGTATGTTCAGGCGGCCAGAGGGAAGAATGGGACTTTCTACCAGACACCTGGCCAGAACAGATAGGCACAGTAGTTTCACCAGGGTAAGACAATCTGACATGTGCAGTATCAATGACCCCAGGCCAAACCTGGGACATCACTACACGGCTTCAGGCTGACTTCATACCCTAAAACCATACTTCATGCCTGCCCTGGCCCTCCAACCTCTGGGTGTTTGGCCATCTCAAGGCAAGTTCCTGCCTGCTTTGTGGGGCTCTGTGAAAGGCCTTTCCCCTCCTTCCCAAACATACGCTCTTGGTGCACCCAGAGCCACTTCCCTTCAACCCATGAACCCCTCTCAGCTGTCTCTTCCCCCTACCCTGTCCATAACAGAATTTGTACCAGCTCTCCCTCACACCCCATCCCACCAGCTGCTCACTCTCCGGCTTCAGCTCTCCCCTGTGGCCTCCTGCTGACATGGCAGTGCGGCCTTGGCTTTCAGTGCTCTCCACCAGCATTTAAACAGTTGGAAACTAGAAAATACTGCTGGTGCCATGCCCAGGACGGTGCCTGGCTGGCCAGCAGTTTGAAGGCAACTCTCCCCAGCCTGCACTTGGGAAGACACAAGACTCTGGTGGCCTGCCTCACAGCCCTTTGCCGTGTCACACCTGACCCCCCCCTTATTTTTCCCCTTTCCACAGAGACAGGGTTCTCTGTGTAGCCCTGGCTGTCCTGGACTTGATTTGTAGACCAGACTGGCCTTGAACTCATAGGGATCCGCCTGCCTCTGCCTCCCTATAAGCTAGGATTAAACACATGCACCACCACACCTGGCTTAAACCCTGGCTTTCAAATGTGTCCTCTGCTGATGCTGGAGATAGATCACATATGGGCCCAACAAGGGCTCTGCCACAGAGCCACACCCCGGCCACCAGCCTGCTTTTGAGTCAGCACTCCACTCACTCCCAGCACAGAGCAGAATGATCACATGAACATCGGGGAGCAACTCACTGCAGCTTCGCCAAAGACATTCAATTGCATTCAATTTATTTTGATCAGCATCACCACTTTCAAAGAATAGCAAGGGAGCCAGCAAGATGACTCAAGAGGGAGACTTGCCACCAAGCCTCACAACCTGAGTTCAGTCCCTGGTGGAAAGAGAGAACCAATTTCCACATGTCGTCTTCTGAATGCCCAGACTTGTGCAATGGCATGTTTGCCCCCTACCACGCACAAATAAATGTGTGTGATTAGAAAGAAAGCAAGAGACAATTATACTTGTCCAGTCTAGTCTGCTGCCAATGCTTCAGGTGAAATGAAAGGCTCTCAGGAACAGTGGCACTTGGCCCATGCCCCATCTGACTGCTACCATGCCCAGGGTGCCAGAAGGCTGTCCGTCTGGTCCACACTCAGGATGAACCAACCAAAGGCTGTCAGGCCCCTTCAGGAACAGTCTTCTGCGACCTGGCTACACAAAACCCAAGGAGAGAAAGCACATTTCAACCTCAGCAGTCTCTCAGCTGTCAGTGAGCTTTCTCTGACAGCAGTGTAGAGATGTTAATTAAAAATAACTTGCTTTGGTTAGCTTTTAAAACTTATCCATTTAATAAAAGATTTTTACTTTGTATGAGGAATTTAGAATCCAGATAAACTCTGATTTGCAATCTTGAATTTTAAGTACAGATTTACTGATCTAAGCACAAAACCCTGACATTTTAAGATCTAAGTGTCTGCTGCCATTTAGTGTGGCAACTGCAGCCTGTAACTGTTAGGCCCCACAGCACTTGGAATGGAGAGTTAAGGGGTGAGGCAGGCAGGCAGGCAAGCGAGGGCTGAGGTCAGCTTGCACAGCAGAGGTGCTGGTGGAGGAGGGCAGTTTCGGCAGCAGGATAGGAGGAGAAAAGTGCACAGGAGGGCTAGCTGAGAAGACAGGAGACAGACGCCCAGTCCCTCTACAGACCTTCCCAGGGAGCACACCCTGCCTCTAGGGAGCCTGCTTTTCAGTTCTGGATGGAACCAACGAAGTGGCAGAGTCAGGGATGCAGACCTGGAGGAGGAAGGGAACAGCAGAGCTAGGACGGGAATTCCCTCTCCTGGACTGTCCTCCGACCAACAGTCTCTTCACTATGCTGGGTCCCTGAACCTGAGGAGGAAGCCTACTTGGAGCAAAACTGTTGAAAAGCAAGAGGAACGCAAAGAAGAGCTGTATTCAGCCATTCACAACGACAGAATTTATAGGCAGAAATGTAGCACTTATTTCTGTTCAGTTGTTCTTTGCGGCAGACTTTATACTTTCTACGTAGGACAGGTACTCAGCAATAATGACTTCTTCATCTTCCAGAGTGGAGTCCAGGTAGTCCTCCTCATGCTCCGGAATATCCTCCAGGATTTCATTGACAGCCTCTGTCTCCATGTCTTCATCTGTAGAGGCACTAGAGGTTCCTGCAGTGAAACAGCACAGTTAGGTAAGCAGGACCCAGGAAGAGGGGTGTCCTTAATTGTGCCTTTGGTAGCCACCCTGTGCTGGCAGAACCTCAGGGATGCTCCCTCAGCCTTCAGGTTAGCCTCTGCCGCAGGTTCACAGCTGCCACTGGTGCAGACTCGGCACAGTGCAGCCAGTGAGGCATCCAGACATCAGACCTACCTGCAGAGTCAGATGGGGATGTGGACGGTGTGGAGGAGGAGGAGGAGGAGGAGGAGGAGGAAGAGTCCTCTCCGGAGAACTGCAGGTCGGGAGGGAGGCTTCCTCCATGATGTGCAAGGGTCTGAGCGGCCAGCTGGACATTGCCTCCAAACACCCTTAGCGCAGCTTCAGCCACTGCTGTGTCGAAACCCATGTACACCAGCTAGGAGAGATCACAGGGTTAGGACTGTGACCGTGAGCTCAGCTCACACTCATGTGGACCACCACATCTGTTTTGTCACCTCAGGGCACCACTAGGGTAACGTTGCTTCCTAGGAAAGCATCTGTAACTAAAGATCGCCTTTCTTCAGCCCTCACAGACACCAGGCCGTGCAGAAAAGGCCTCTGAAGACCTGGCCCAACAGGTCCTCCTAGGCACTCACTTTCAGGACATGAAAGCAAGTGTCATGAAAATCTAATCATGAGTATCACAAGTTAAGCGGCCACAATACATGGGTCATGCTAAAGTGAGGTATCAAGTGCAGGTGGATGAAGCCTCATGATATGCTAGGTGAGTTGAGTCTCACAGGACACAGTAACATCCTCTTAGGTCCCAGGCAGAGAAATAGGACTGATGTAGCAGTGAGCATGGGAAAGGGGCAAATGAGAACAAAGGTAAAGGGTCCCTCCTGCTGCAGTTCTTGCTGTTTTCAGGAAATCTCGCTCCATTGGCCTGGCCTGGCCTTGAACTCAAAGACCTACTGGCCACTGTCTCTAGATGCTGAGATTAAAGGTGTGCGCTACCATGCCTATCCCCTTTCCCTTCTAAAAAGCACCTCTCCTTCAGACCCCCCTATCCACATTCACTCCACTGCATATGCCAAGGTCCTCCCCGGGATGGCAGGTCCTGCTCAGAGCAGAAGCACGCACCACCCTACCACCCCAGCCAGCCTTGCCCAACACAAGAGTACAACATCTGCCACTCACTTGGTCGATGCTTTCCTGGGAAGGACTTGCTTGACGGCTGCTGTTTTCAGGATCTGAGTCTTGTAACCACCACAAAAGGGGGTTACTGAGGAGAATCTGAAAGCATAGGGGTGTCCTTTCCTCAGCCTAATGTAGCTGCACGGCCCACCATCTCATGTGTAGCCATACAGCTCAGACTCATGCGCTTGGGGGACAAATGAGTGCAGAGTGTCACAGAAGGCTGTGCAGATTGCACAAAAAGGGGCTCCTGGCTAGCCAGGGAGTCCCAGGGATCCTCTTGTTTCTACTCTCCCAGCACTAGGATAGGCCCTGCCACAGCTGGCATTTTTACTCGGGTTCTGGCCATCAAGCGCAGGTCCTCATGCATGAAAGGTAAGTACTTATAACTGGCATCTCCCCAGCTTCATGACCTCCCTGAATTAACTGTCTTCACCTCACCACTTCTTCAGATGGCTAGACTTCCCAGTGCTTTGTGTTCAACCCAAAAACCTCAAGCTTCGTATTCAAATTATATTCTGATTAAATATACATATATGAGCTGGGCATGGCAGTGCATACCTTTAACCCCAGGCACTAGGGAAGCAGAGGCAGGCAGATTTCTGAGTTTGATGCTAGCCCCAGGACAGCTGGGGCTACATAGTGAAACCTTGTCTCAAAAAAATAAAACACACACACACACACACGAATAAAAAGTGAAAAAGGGGGTATTTCTGAGGCAGAAGCCGGAGACAGAAGAGGGGTGCAGGTGGGCTCTGCTGCCTGTAGCACAGGTCCCTGCCTCTGTCCAGCCCATCTCTAGCTCTAGTCCCCATCCCAAGAGCTCCAGGACAACAGGCCCATCACCCGCTGTCCAGAGGGCAGCTCCCCAGGGCACAGCCCCTGCCCTGCCCCGTGTACCCACCTCTGTCTACCACTCATCTGTGGCAGTGCCCAAGCTGAAGCACAGAGCTTACTGTGCCTCTTGACCAAGACAGGCCAGGAAGTGCTACCACTGCTCCGTTTCTTTGGAGATTTCTTTAAAAAGCCCCCTTCACCAAGAGGTACCACAAAAAATAAAACCAGATATGCAAACAAGCATTATCTTAAGCTGAAATGTGACCCATCCCTTCAAGCTGCAAAGTACAGTCACCGATGCCCCAGGCCAGTTTCCCAGGGCCATCACTCTGGCCCGGCTGGAGGACAGCAAAGTTGCCTGTGTCTACACAGAGGCTTAGGAGGAAAGAGCACAGAAAGGGTATGGAAGCGGAGTCAGCCTGGAGGCAGGCTGGTGGGTGCACTCAGCTGTTCATACTGAAGCTGGAGGCATTACCTTCAGGGCATCATCCAGGTTGCCTCTGGCCTGGTGAAGGGCCTGTTTGGCGGCACGTGTGGAGTACCCCATTCCTCTCAGAGAGTTGATATTTTCCAGGCGGCGTCTCCTCTTCTCTTTCTCCTCCTTCCTTATTTGGGCCAGTTCCTTTAGGAAAACAAGGCCCTGTGAGTTAGTAGAGGCCACACAGGAATCTGAGGTTCTCTTCTACACTGTGTCTCAGGGTCTCTGGGCTGGTGAGCAACCAAACAAGAAGGGACCTCTACCTGTTCTTGCCAAGAAGGGTGGCCTGAAGCCCAGGGACAGGGTTAGGGTTTGGCTGAGGCCCGAGTGGAAATAGCCAGCGCTGCACCTTATCAGAAGGTAGACAGCCACAATAACTCACGGCAGGAGAGTTTCCTGTGGGGTGGAAGGTCATCCCAGCCTCGGGTTACCAGGGATTCCTATCAAGGGGCTCAGAATGTCACTTAGGGGTAGAGTGGTTGCCTAACACGAGTGACACGCTGGTTCTATCCCTAATATCAACAGAAAAAAGAGATCTAGTCCGTCTAGTTCTGTGACAAACTCAAACCCAGAGTGGCAGGAATTGAGGCAGCCGCCCCCCAGGGACTGCTCTTCTGTGACACAGGAGTGCCCTCCCAGCACCACCTGTCCCGACCAGCTCTCAGCTGGGCTCTGAGTGGTCTCAGCTCATATCAGCCTCAGTGAGAGGTCCTAGGCCAGCTGGTCAGCAAGAAGCAGAAGACTGGTGATTCATACACAAAGGGGAGGAGCAGAGACAGACGTGAGCAACCCGCTGACCTAACCCCGGGATCACTATCTCCAGGCTTTTTCTAAGACTACAACCATTCAGAAGTGCACATACGCACACACATGCTCACATGCTCATTTAGTTTTGTGGCGCTAGGCGCCGGTGTCCTACGTACCACAGCAATTCTGCACTACTTTATTTTATGTATGTGTGTGTGTCAGAGGACAACCTGTACGAGCCAGTTCTCTTCTACCATGTGGGCCCAGAGGATAAAACAGATCATAAGGCCTGGCAGGAAGGGCCTTCCCTGCTGCGCCATCTCCCTGCCCTCCCGCCACAGGCAAACTGAGCCACAGTTTGCCTCATCTGTAACTGTGGATTACCTTCACAGTGGCATCATAGGCAGTAATGGGTAGAACAGAACAACATCACAACTGAAAGAATGACTTAGAACTACTAAGTATTACACCATATTTTCAAGGAAATCACTTGAAAACAGCAGCTTCCCACTGCAGTCATGGTGGTGGAGCAGCAGGGCAGTAGAGCCACTGTCAGTGAGCTCACTCCCTGTTGTGCTGAACTAGACTGCACAGCTTCCCCTAACGTGTCCCTGACTTCTGCAGCAAGTCCTAGGGACAATGACTGGATGACAGCCAAGGGCTGACTGTTGTGCAAGGAGACAGCCCTGCACAGGCCACTACACAACCAACCCATGGTTCCACCCCTACAACAAGCAGTGGCTTCTGCCCCTTCTGAGGCCCATGGGATGCTGTACTTTACCCTGGAAAACAGGATTCACACAAGAAGGTCTGGCTGGAGGCCCTAGGAGACTCGGTTTCCAGTTTTGAGAGAAGACTGACACATGTCACTAGCTCTTTATACTTCAGTTTGTTGGACAACTGGCATGACAAGGTCCCTTCCTTCCAACATAGAATTCTCAAACTTTCTTCTGGGTGCTTACTATAAATGACTGTAGCTTTTAAGACCTCGTTTCTGTGATCTGGCATGTTTCCAGGCAAGAAGGCAATCCTGAACTATCACAGTGGCCACACAGCCACTTTGAAGCTGCCCTAGTCCAAGCCGACACGATGAAGACACTGTGGTGGGATGCAGCCCTGCCGGTAGTTGCTCGCCCAGCATGGGCGAAGCCCCAGGTCTCATCCCTAGCACTGCAGAAAACCGGGTATAGTGAATACCAGTAAGGTCCTCATAGGTACCAGCAGGTCAAGGTTACCCTTGGTTTTAGAGCAAGTTGGAGGCTAACCTGGACTACATGAGTCTCTGTCTCAAAAAAAAGAAGAGACAATGTATTCCTGCCCTCCTGACCCAGAGTCCCTTCTTATTCACACCTCTTCTGGCATTCTCTCCAGTCTTTCCACCAGTTCAGAAATAAAGTTGCAATGCCTTTGCTTCTTAACCTCCTCATGGGCACTGAAGACAGAAGTGAAAACTTACCTCTCTACGGTTGGAAATGTGAGTGGCTGCATGGTCCACGTTCCCATCACAGGCCCTCAGGCCAAGCCGGGCTTCCTGGGCAGTGAACCCCAACTGCAACAAGTTGTGAACTTTTGACGGATCAATGTACAGCTCTTTGAAGAGCTGACGTGCCTACAAACAGGAAAAAGCAGAAGAGTAACATAACAGCAACAACAGCAAAGCTTGGCAAAGCCAAAGCCCACGACTGCGGCTACCCAGTAACAATTACTGTGTGTGAGACTCAGACAGAAGCTAAGCTAGTCTGACCTGGCTGCCTTCAGAATGAAACAGACAATACTATCTCAGCCTGCATAACCAACCTATAATATAGCACAAACAGGCAGGCTGAGTGTTGTAGAAGTGCCAGAGTGACTGTTCCTTTCTTTCTGTAACACCTTCCCTGAGCTTAGCAGGCTGTGGTGATGCATGCCTATAATCCCAGCAATCAGGAGGCGAAGGCCATCTGGGCTGCACAGCAAGACCCTATTCAAAACAAAGGGGGAAAAACCCACACACCTGAGCTGCGAATGGCATCTATCTTCCTTGCAGCTGGGCTGGCTGGCAGATCACTAGGTCAACTGCATGCAGTCTCCATGTAACTGTCTGCTCTAACTCTCTGGCCCTCTCTGCTGGTGGCAGAGGCACCAGCAGGAACAACGGGAGCCAAAACCTCCAGAGCTCATGCTAGAGGGCAGGGCCGAAACTACCCAATTAAAGCCACTGCCATTTTGATGTGTCCTTATTATAGCACCTTGCCTGAACCCTCACAGGTACACATGAGGGAGGGCAAGAGAGGGAGGTGCAGGGCTCTGACAGGGCAGTGTGGGCATGACTAACAGGGCATTCCGCTGCCGAGTCACAGGTGAAGGTGGGGCCTTTCTTACCTTGTTGAGGTACTCCCGAGCCTCCTCTCCATTTCCACTGTGATAGTGTCGAATCCCCTGAAGCAAGTAGAGTCTTAAAAACAACACCTTCTCTTTCCCACAATTTCCCTGCGGTTATTGGGAGAAAGAGAATATGGTGTCTTATTTCTAATTGACGAATAGCATGCTCCCTGCTGTAACTGTCCCGTGTCTCCACAGAAGCGAAATGGCAGCACTAGAACAGCCAGGGCACCACTACTGTCACTGTGAAGACGCCCATGCAGTACCCCTTTCGCACGGAAGGAATCAGGCAGGACACCTGTCTCTAGCCACAAGTCACTGATTCTCTCCTGGGCAGACTGACTAGAAGCAGGGTCTATAATTAGTAAAGTGGTTTTAAAAAGCACCACAGAAGCAGCGAGACTAAACTGGATATGGTGGTGCACACCTGCTACCCCAGCACTCCAGAGGCAGAAGCAAGAGGATTAGCAACTCAGGGATAGCCTGGGCTACACAAGACTGTTTCAAACAAAACAAAACAAATAAAATAAAAGCCAGCCAGACTCCTAACACTAGATACCTGCTAGAGTTCTGGTTTACAAAGAGGGTATTATCTGCTCTTGCCCAGATGAGTCACCTCTGGCAGCAGTCTCCACACCTGGAAGGAATAACCGTGCCCCAGAAGTGGGCTCAGAACACCAATCACAGCGACATACTTTTATGTGGACCAGTCTCTGGTGATTCTCTCCGTAACAGTTTTTAAAGCACTTCTGCGCCAAGTTCAGCTTTTTCTCTGCATCATCAAGGCATTCCAGTTGCTCTAGGCGGAAGTAGCACCACACGATGTCCAGCTGGAGAACCGCATAGTTGTCCACAGTGTCCAGCAGCTCTTTGCACTCACTGCAAGAGAAGGCAGCTGCCACTGCTGGGCCATTCAGCCCTTTGGGGGTCCCCGGAAAACTTTTTAGCTCTTGGTGTGTTTCTAGGATTAACTAATAAGGCCTTTATTTACAATATGGATCCTCTGAACGGATAAGGATATCAGGGTTCTCAAGAGCAGCATGGTGGCTTCCAGCCCTGGCTGTGAATTATAATCACCAAGACAGAGGAGTCTTTTTCTTGGGGATACTGATGCTAAGGACCTAATTAGGGCAACAATACCAAAGCTCTCCACACCCAGAGCTGAATGTCCTAGTACTAAAATCTCCCTGGTAGAGTCTAACATGCATGAAAAGCTGACATGTGGCTTTAAAGACAGCCCAAAATCCCCAACTTCCTAAAAATGCCCCAGCTGATGACAGCTCTGACAAGACATTCATATTCAGGGACTTTCTCATTGGGAAAACAGTCTGGAAAACACCAGGCTAAATGCCTAGCTGTTCCTGAGGGCCCATACCAGGCTGAGACAGACAGAAAGGAATTAAGACACTATCATAAACTGCTTATTTATACTCTAAGTTGTGATAATGCTCAGCACATAGGACAGCCCTGGATCTCAAGACAGAACATCTGCAACCACAGTCCACACAGTTAACTCCAAAGTTTCACCCAGCTGCTTCCAATGGGATGCTGTCAATCGGGAGCTTTCTGCCTTGCTTACCAACATATGCACATCCAAGAGCTCATGAGATGGATGTTGTCATCACCACACCAGGCTGCAAACAGTCCAGTGGAGGAAAGAACATACAAAACAGGGTTTTTGTATGCTTTCTTCCCTGCCTCCTCTAACTTTCCTATTCATCACGAATGTCTGACAATATACATGCCACACACACACTTCCAGGGAAAGGGCTTCTCTAAACCTGCAGCTCAGCCTGAAAACTTGACTTTGGGAAGAGGCAGAGAAGCTGTAGGTGGAGACTGCTCTCAAATCAAAACAGATGCCCTGATCCGGACCCTGACAGGTTCACTTTCTGGGACATAATGCCAAGCCAGTCATTAACGTCTGAGGCCTGTTAAAGGCCCTTTCAATGCCTACAGGACAAGCAGCAACAGCAGGGACAGAAATGGCTTTGAGTTGAAAATAAATTGAACAGTGGGACCCAGAACTCAATTTACGTGTGGCCAAAACACAAAACCAAAAACAGATCAAAACCTCAGTCTCCAGCTGAGAGTGGTGGTGCATCCCTTCAATCCCAGTGCTCAGGAGGCAGGGGCAGGTGGCTCTTTTGAGCTTCAGGCCAGCCAGGTCTACCTAGAGTTCTAGGACAGCTAAGGCTACATAAGGAGACCTTGTCTCAATAGAAAAGAAACCAACACCTGCACACTATAATTTTGAAACTGATAACAAAAATTTAGCATAAAATCATATTTTAAAGGATAGCCAGAGCTACACAGAGAAAAGTCTGTCTCAAAAAAGTAATTTCTATTAATAATGACTTGATTTGCAAAAAGCGCTGCTATTCAACATTTTCATGTTTAAACAGCATAAAAATGAAAGCACTAAAGTTAATTTAAGATTGGTTAACAGAGGTGGCTAGAGAGATAGTTCAGTGGTTAAGAGCACTGTCTGCTCTTCCAAAGGACCCAGGTTCAATTTCCAGCACCCACATGGCAGCTCACAACTGTCTGTAACTCCAATTGCAAGGGATCTGACACCTTCCTTAACACTAATGCACATACAGTAAAATTAAATAAATTATTAAAAAGATTGGATAACAGAACTTAAAATTTTTTAAATTTCCTTTTATTTTACTTTGTGTGTGTGTCTATATGTTAACATATGTGCTCATGTAGTGCCTGTGGAAACCAGAAGAGGGTGTTGGATTCCCTGGAACTGGAGGCCCAGGTAGTTGCAGAGCACCTCAAGAGGGAGCTGTGAAATGAACCCGGGTCCTTTGTAAAGGCAGTCAGTGTTCTTAACCACTGAGCTATCTCTCCAACCCGTAGAGCTTTTTATGTTCTCCCAGTGAGTTTGACTCTTATGTAATGTGTAAAGAGAATTAACTTCAAGAATGATAAGCTGAGCTTAAGTATCTTTTTTCTCAAAGCTGGTTAAAAGTCATTCCCAGTTTTATTACTGGCTTTGAGGAAGTGGACTGTCATTGCCTTGGTATAGCTTTCAAGGCCATCTCCCATCTCTCAATAATCTTTGTTTCGTCATGCTGGACGGTCTCTCACTGCTTTCACATTTATTAATTTTTCTACCAGGCCTGCTCTGGACCCCATGCACTTCCCCGGTGGGGACTCTCTGCTTTTCTTTTTTTTTTTCTAGGCAGATTTTCTCTGTGTAGCCCTGGTTGTCGTGGGCTTTAGTTGTAGGCCAGGCCAGCCTCTGCCTCCTGAGTGCTGGTACTACAGGAGTGTACCACCACGCCTGGCTTCCACTCTTTATCACAGGATTCACTATGGGCCCTCTGCACGTCTCCCATGGCATCTCTCCCCCCCACCCCAGACAGGGTTTCTCTGTAGCCTTGGCTGTCCTAGACTGTCTTTTGTCGAGCAGGCTGGCCTCGAGTTCACAGAGACCCACCTGCTTCTGGCTCCCAGAGCACTGGGGTTTCAGGTGTGCCCGGCGTGCGCCACCCTCCTGAACACGGAATGTAGCTGCTGCCTCAATGCTTGATTACTCACTGCAGCCTCTGCACTTTCTGGGGCTGTTTCTGATGACCATCTCCCTCTTGGTCTCACTGTGGACTGCAGGTTTGTAATTGGGAAGTGTATGTTTTGGTTACTACATGCTGAGCCTTGTTAGGGATGTATTAACAGTACATGAAAACAGTGGCTGAGGCCTATTGATGAAAGGCTTGGAGGCAGGGCAGGACCACAGAGTTCTCTATACCAACACAAACTGCTCCTGATCCTCTGTGGGCACCAAGGGATGCCCCTGCTACTTCTTCCCAGTGTGTGCTGGTCATCTCACTGGAGACTCAAGGGGAGCCTTAGGCACTCTCACTGGCCTCCTTGGCTGCCTGGCTCTACCTTAGCTCAGGGTGAGTCCCTGCCTGCCTTGGCTTACCCCAAACTTGTGGGGAGCTACTGATTTCTTGATTGTCAGGCTTTTTAAGTCCTTCCCATGACAGAGGAACAGTCCTGCTGCTCCGTCCTGGCTGAAAACAAAACTCCCACATTTAGTTTCAAGTAGGCAAAGAGGGCTGTGGGTATGTCTCGAGGTAAAGCACACGGCCCTGACAGATTCCCAGCACCACACTTCTGTCTTTCTCTCTCATACACAGAACAGAAACTATTGTAGCAACTGTACATGAGATGAGTAAAAGGCATGAAGAACTTCTGCTTACTTGGAGAAAGAGGGAAAGAAAGCAGAATGCCAAGGTTTCTTCCAAGAGCACCAGGGCTCCTGTTACAGTTAACTTCCTTCATGAATAGAGATCATATAAGTGTACAAGACACACTGGCTATAACAAGCAGATTCCCATAGAAAACAGCTAATTCTTGGCCATTATGACTGCAATGCTCCCCAAGGGCCATGTACGACAGTTTGGGTTTATGTATGGTCACACTGGAAGTGAGTGAAATCTTTAAGAGCTGCTACATGGTAGAAAGTTTTATGTCATTGTGGGTGTCTGGTGGTGTGAATAGGTTTGGCCCCACAGACTCGTGGGTCTGAATGCTTGGCCCATAGGGAGTGGCACTATTAGGAGGTGTGTGGCCTAGTTGGAAGAAGTGCGTCACTATGAAGGCAGGCTTTGACGTCCCCTATACTCAAGCTCTGCCCAGAGTGGAAGAGAGCCTCCTGGTTGCCTTTGGATCAAGATGTCCAACTCTCAGGTCCTTCAGCACCATGTCTGCCTGCACGATGCCACGTGTGCACACTTCCTGCCACGAGGATAATGGACTGAATTCTGAAACTGTAAGCCAGTCCCAACCTTGGTCATGGTGTCTCTTCACAGCAATGAGACCCTAACTAAGACAGTGTCCTTGAAGGGAATTGTGAGAAGCCAGTCTTTTTCTTTTGGTATTCCAGCAACCCTAATTCCATTCCTCAGCCATGTACTCGCACCACAAAGCAGTAAAGACAGAGGGACAGGGGAAAGCAATGGGACCAACTGGTTACAAGCTAAAACCTCTAAAAACTGTGTGTGAACCAAGAAACCTTGCTCTCTATATGTGGATCACCTTGTGCCTTCATGACATAAAAGATAACCATACATACTTTAAAGGCACTGACAGTTATTACTTCATCATTACACCTGCCACTCAATGAATGTACTGATGTGGCAAACTGATGGCACGAGTATTTTTATTGAGGAGTCTTCCGAGATCTGAAAATCATTTAAATGGTTAGTCCAGGGAGAAAGGTTGAAAATGGCTAACACTGAAGAATCAAGACAACTATTTCTTGACACTACTATGGCAGAGTATGAGCCTGTGCAAGTTCAGTACAGCAGCCTTTCCCTTCAATACATCTGAAATCCTCTCTACTAACAAGGCAGGAACAGCTACACAAAGATGTGAAAACTTCTGCTCAATTTTAGGGCCTCCACTTATGTCTCCAACATTTGCATCAGAAGAGGAAACACACACACACACACACACAAATGTATATATATGTATATATGAAGAAGCAGAGAGAGAGAGGGACAAGGCAAGACCCTGAAGCCCAGACCACCTTCTCACTGCCTTGCCTCTCCATCTCCTCCGAACATTTGGGACAGTCTCTTCTTTATAAGTTAGTTTGGGCTTTACACATTTAAGCCCTATCATAAACATTTGTATTCATTTTTTGACATACAGATGATTATCATGGGAACTCACTAAACAGCAAGTCCATGAGGCTGCTGATTATTTCACAGAATCAAGTTTATCTCAAGTCCAACATGCCCAAATTACGTTCTCTACCATTCCCATGAACAGGAACTAGGAACCCTGGTAAACTGCAGAGACTATCAGCACAAGGGCAGAAGGACACTGGGGCCAGCCAAAGATGGAAAAGCTAAGCACACACGGATGAAGCACATAGATCAGATGTGTTAAAGCTCATGTTAAAAACGTGTGTGTATACATACATATATGTCCCTGGAGGCAAGGTCTTGCAAGGTAGCCATGCTGGCCTACAACTTGTGCCTCAATCTCCCAAGTGCTCAGATAGCAGGAATTTACTCTTAGCTTTACAAGTTAATATTGGTGAAGGGGAAAAAAACAAAACAAAACAGACCTCAGTTTGGTCACCTTTGAGGAACCAACTAAATTTGCAAAACTAGGAAGTTGAAAGGAGCCAGGCACTTTGCTTTTTTCCTGTAGATGCTACACTTCAACAAAATTAAAGAGCTTATGAAATAAATGCTTCATTTTAGAGAAACCCAGCAGTGACTGCAGAAGAGTGACAGTGTCACGTTTGCCATTTGCAGTGCAATGTGGCTCAGGCCAGCGCCTTCTGCACGGACGCCTCATGTAAGAACTTGGGGAGCGGTGTGATGGGCCGCTCTAGTAGCAGCTGGCTGCGGATGCACGGCCTACACACTAGGGTGAAAATGAATGGGTACTCTGCCCAGGGAAGAGGGTTGCTCAGAAATGCAAAGGAGGAGACAACCATAAAGTGGTGTGTGTCTTCACTCCCCACTCTAAGAAAGCACTATAGTGCTTCACCTATAGGGTGCAAATCAGTCTGCACTTATAGACAAGTGGGTGCCAGGGTGGGGAGTGGGGCTGTCCCTTAAACTATTATCTGCTGAATACAAAAGCACCTACCAGAAGTATCTGTCAGCATCCAGGAGGCATGGCAAGGCTATTCCATACTCTTTTCTTTTCAAGAAAGCTCTGCCCTTCTCATGATATCCCATAGCTAACATAAGGGCCTAGAACAGAATGTAAATTTTAAAACACAGCTCTTTCCAACAAAATTAGAACAGCATTAATAAAACAAATTAAAAAGCATATTAGCTTTACTGAAAAACAAGGCAAAAAACAAAGCAATTCCACATAAAAGCCAAATTAACTAAGATATAACTAGAGCTTTCTCTTGCTGAAGAACTGAGCCTCTCAAGCCATGCTCCAGGCAGAGCAGCGACAGGCTGCTTCCACCTGCTGCTCTAGATCTGTGTCTAGTTTTCAAGACTAGGTGGGAGCAGCCAGTCATTCTTGTGGCCTTTCTAAGGAGCATCTGCAGGCATGGCAGTGTGGGCTGTGATCACACGGGGACACTGAGGAAGGAGGACTACAGGAGGAGCCAGCCTGCCCTAAGTAGCAAGACTGTCCAAATAAGTAACTAAGTTTACCAAACACTCATTTTAGATTGTGTTTTGTTTTTGATTTGGGGTTCCTTGCTTATCAAGACTCGAATGTCAATCCCCCATCGCACTTCCAAAATATCTGACAATGCCAGAACGTGCAGGGCAACGTTTCTCCTTTGCTTGTGTGTATATGGGTATGCATAAGCATTTGCACCACGGCACATATGTGGAGGTCACGGGGCAACTTTCAGGATTCTTCTTCCACCATGTAGCTTCCTGAGATGGAACTCAGGTTGTGATACTTGACAGCAAATGCCTTGACCTGCTAAGCCATTTTGCTGGCCCTCCAAACCCAATTTCTTTTTCTTTTTCTGGTTTTTGAGACAGGGTTTCTCTGTGTAGCCTTGGCTGTCCTGGGCTCACTTTGTAGACTAGGCTGGCCTCAAACTCACAGAGATCCACCTGCCTCTGCCTCCCTGAGTACTGGGATTACAGGCATGTGCCACCACGCCCATCTTAAAACCTCATTTTATTGCTTTAATCTTTTATTGTATATGTGCGTGTGTCTATGTGTATGGGCACAGCTGTGCACAGAGTGTATGTGAATTAAGAGGACAACTTGTAGGAGTCAGGTCTCTCCTCTTACCATGTACGTTCTGAGGATAGAATTCAGGTCAGCCCAGCAAGAACCTTCACCTGCTGAGCTGAGTCTTTCCTCTTGTCCCTTAATTCTTAAGCAGAATAATTCAAATAGTCATTTAAATACCAAAAAGATACAAAATAAAACAAAATCCCTAAAATGACCTTGATCTCTAGTCAGAACCATTCATTCTACGAAGCCATGTCCCGCTTCCCATTCTGACAACCACCCAGTGAGCCAAAGCCCAGACTTACTTTTCTTTCGGCAGGGGGAATTTTGATCGACCTGCCTGTCTGGTTTGCAATGTCTAAGTAAGGCATCGTTTCCGGATCTACCATCTCCGCTGCAACAAAGCCATAGGAGCCTCATTAATTCAGGGTCACAGAGCAGTGACAGTGACTACACTTGAGATGCTAGACTGTGAAGAGGGATTCCTCAGCAGGCACGGCACTCTGTGAGCTGCCTTGATGTATGTCAGGGGGGTGACAAGCCAAAATCCTGTGTACCTCTCTCCGCCAGGATCTCCAGTCCCCTTTTGGTCCTCTGAATGCGCTTTTCCTTCAGCTCAGCCTCATTCTGTTCCTCTTCCTCTATCTGTAAGTTCTTCCTCACATCCTCTTCAGACTGTTTCAGCTCTAACACCATAGCCTTTACATTGTGAGTGACTCCTTGTTCTTCAAGGCTTTTCCCTGGGAACAGCAGAATTGCCTGTCACACAAACTTCCTGGGCAACAGTCCATTTCCTGTGGTAAATGGAGTTCTTTTTTTATTAATTAATTAACTTTTAAGTGAGTGTGAGTGTGTGTGTGTGTGTGTGTGTGTGTGTGTGTGTGTGTGTGTGTATGCAGGTGTGCATTTGTGTGGGCATGTGTGAATACAAGAATGTGGGGTGGTTTGTGTGAGTTGCATACTTGTGTTTGTGTACAACATGCAGAAGCTCCTTTTTTGCTTCTACCATGTGGGATCCCAGGATCAAACTCAAGTCAGCAGCTTGGCAGGGCTGTTTAACCACTGAATCATCTCACCTGCCTGGAAAATGGAATTCTAAAACCTGTATTCATTCACACTTACAGACCACATTCACTGTTTCTTATATATATATTTCTCTTCACTCTAAGACCAGACAGAAGCAATGACTACTTAAGCACACTACACCAGGCGGCATAAAAGGAAAATGAGAAAGTGTAATCCATACCCAAACTTTCCTAACCTCTAGCTGAGTAAATAACTCAAGAAGTCACAGGGCAGTAAGGACAGCAGGGACAGGGACAGCTCTGGCCATGGTGAACAGCAGAGGCCACAAATGGACCTAACTCATCATCTGTTTTTCTAGGACTCAATTTCCTCTGAGAATGAGTAGAAATTAAGACAAGAACAGAAACCCAAGAAACAGAACAAAGGGGAGTAGCCAGTCTAGTAAAAAGGTTAGGCAAATGCAACCTGAAAAAAAAGGATGCTGAAATACACATAAACAAAAAAAGAGAGGTAAGTCCATGCAGACAGATGCCAGCCTCTTCTTTATCTCCAAAAACTAAGGAAGGCTCAGCTTGGTTTTCCTTCCTGTGCTCCTGCTCTGTCCTCCCTCACTTCTGTTCTTTGTGCTCCTCTACAGCGCTTCCTTTCTTAAGTTCCTTTTCCAGAAACTTGATGACCATTCTAACATTCAAATACAAAAGTCAAGAGAAAGGGCAGCAAGTTACCTGACTAGATTTTTCTTGCAAAAATTTTTTGAGAAAGGGTTTCTCTGTGGAGCCCTGACTCTCCTGGAATCACTCCGTAGACCAGGCCAACCTCAAACTCAGAGACCCACCTGCCTCTGCCTCCCGAGTGCTGGGATTTAAAGGCATGAGCCACCACCTCCTGGCTTTAGTTTTAACAGCATCAAAATTAAGATTGTCTGTCCAGTGAAGAGCGGAACACAGGAATGAGGTGTCGAGAAAAGGCAGCTGTGGCATGTGAGGAAACAGCTAGAGGTTCTGAAAGACTGGGACAGGCTATGGTTAGAAATGTGGAACCGAGATTCCTGAGGCTCCACAGACCCTCCCTGGAGATCCATGAGACCTCGGAAACCACCTGAGCTGCTGAAGAGCGAATACTTCTACAGTTCCACTCAGGCCTTCTGCAGCCAGCATCTGTAAGCCACACACACCCGTGTGCCACTCTGCAGTATCAGTGCCTTCCATTTCCCTGAGGACAAACTCCAAACTCATTTTCACAGGCTTCTCGGCAGCACTCAACCCTTGGGCAGAAGTCTGTGATGTGGACAGCTATGGGGACTCTCTTGTATTTAGCAGCAACTCTGATCTTGACTCAGTAAATGACGAGAGTGCAGCTCCCCACAATAATTATTACAAAATGTCTCCTCAGACAGTCAGCTGCCCCCTGCATGAGGACGTTTTCCCTGGCTGAGAGTCACCGCTAGAAGACTCTCGGGGCTCCTGCTTACTCTCCACTGACACTCAGTTCCCTTGGCTGCTGGTAGAGTGCTCCAAAGTGGCCTTGTCCTTCTGTCTGTCTCAGGGTTCTCTCTTCCCTTGGAGGGAACTACGAGTAATCCCAATCCTCCCATCAGCACAGCCTTCCATTCTGGAACATTCTATGTGACTATAATGAACGTCCCCCTTCCCCACTAGCCAGAGCAGGCCAGTCAATATCTTACATTTTTATTTTGGTAAACTCTAGCACAATCAACTGTAGAAAATAAATGCAGCAAGGCCAGGCAGTTTTCAACAGCAGAAAATCAAGGAAAAGCCACAGAGCGACGAAAAGGCACTCTCTGTCAGGGCGCTCTCTGGTGTGACTTACCCAGCTGAAGCTGTTTCTTATTTATTACGATCTTGATGTAATTTTCTTGGAATCCAAAAGTTTCAGCTATTCTATAAGATAAATGCAGAGTGAGCTCCAGGAAAGCAAGTCTGTCACTTGTTACCTACCACAAAGACTTAGATTATGATGCCCACATCTCCACTTTATACCTTTTAACTCAGAAACACCCTGGCCTTCCCCCTACTGACCAGTAAGCACCACTTTACAGTAAAGCTAGCACAATGGGTGGCTGCTGGAGGACACGTGACAAGCTGTTTCTAAACTTGTTTCTGTGTTGAGGGTTACAGGGCTGTTTAATTGAGAAATGAGTCAAAAACATCTCTGCTGTACTTCGCAGTGTCCTCTGAGGACCCTGCAACTAGGGCTATTCTATACCACTGTCTACTTGCGGGCACTGAACCAGCGATAGTTTCTGATTCTCCAGCACCCACGATAGAAGCTAAAGAAGCGAGACAAATATGCTCAACAAACACTTGGCTTGGCTGGCCTGTGCTGAAGTCACAGCTGGCTCCTGCTGCTCCATTCCTCAGCCACTCACTCCAGTTCATGTTGGGCACCTCCTCCATGCACCCCACGCTGCAACCCTCCAGAAGCTGCACTACAACTAAGCAGCTCCCATGAGCTGGCCTCAGGCAGCCATGCTGCCTCTCACCTAGCAGTGTGAGCCCAGCATGACCTTGCATCCTACCCTCCGGGTCTCATTTCCTCTGCTGGGAAGGGAAGGAGGAGAGCCAACTGTCTAGCTTGCAGGACAGATGAAAGTACCCATTAGCAGGTAAGAGGGACAGGCCTGCCAGGACACATAGTTCAGATACTCACTTAGACCTCAGGTCTCTACCAGTGACATGCAAGTGGGTCTCCAACAGGCTTTTCTTATCCTGTTGCAAAAAGAAACAAAGCAAAATGTACTTGAGTGTGACACTTTGAACTGCTGCCTGCATGTGAAGGTGTAAGGTGCTGTCAGGATATAAACTCAGGGTACTGCTTAAGGACCAAAAGATGGCCTGTACGGAGAAGCATGTCGGACATAGACATAGTCCAGCACATACCAAGACTATGACCTGATCATTCTTTGGCTGCTCAGTGGGACTTGTCATTTGGCCAGACATTACAATCAAATTTCATGATACTGGAGAGATGGTTCAGTGGTTAAGAGCATACACTTCTCTTACACAGGACGTGACCTCTCTTCCCAGTACCCACTCCAGCAGCTCACAGCTGACTTTAACTCCAGCCTAGGGGATCCAACTTATGCTTGGCCTCTAAGGATACTGTGCTTATGTGCACAAGCCCAGAGATACATACTTACACATAATTAAAAATAAAATCTTATGAGAAAAAAAAAGTTTAATGGAATCTCTGAACACTCCCACTAATCACCCCTCACTAGACACCTAGCCTGCATCCCACCCCTCTTCTCCCCAACCTTGCAGCCATTTATTTTCTGTCTACAAAGTTGTCTGTTTCAGACATTTCCCATAAGCAAGACCATATAGCCTCGGGTCTTTTCTGCATCTCTGAGCTTATACTGCAGCTATCAGTATTGCATATCTGTACCCGCAGCTGTCTTCTGTGACGATGGAAGCTGGGCTGTCTCTACCTTAGCCATCATAAGTGGTGCACTGTGAGCGCCCACCTCAAGTTAGTCTTATAGTACCTGGTGTGTTGTGGTTGTACTTGTCAGTGTAGGTGTGCATGCAGAAGCACGTGCGTAAAACCCATAGCTTGATGGCCTGTCTTTTCTTGATTACTTTCCACCTTTTTTTCCCCCACAGTTTCTCTGTGTAACCTTGGTTGTCCTCAACTCACTCTGTAGACCAGGCTGGCCTTGAACTCACAACGATCTGCCTGCCTCATATTCCCTGAGAGCTGAGCTTAAAGGCGTGTGCCACCATGCCCAGCTCCACCTTTCTCTCTGGCCAATGAGCTTCAGAGACCCCTCCACAGCCTAACCCTGCACTACCCAGTGCAGGTCCTTGTGCTTGCATGGCAGGCACTTTCACTTTGAGTCATCTCTCCAGTCAGTCCTCCCCTTCCACCATTTAGGTTCTGAGGAACAGACCCCCATCACTAGGCTTGATGAGAAAAACCCTTTACCTGTTAAGCCATCTCCCTGGCCCATGTGACATTGTTTTTGTTTTGTTTTTCAAGACAGAGGGTCCTAGGTAGCCTGGGCTGGCCTTGAACTCACTATGTAGTTGAGGATAACCTTGAACGCCAGGATCCTCCAGCTCTGCTTCCCAAGTACAGCGACTACAATATGCCCCATCATGCCCCATTTTTGCCACCCATGTTTGGAAGGTCAGACAAGAACAAACTTACTTCAAGGCTTGTGCCAGGATAAGTCTATATCAGCCTTCAACACATGGAGTCCCTTATGCATTCTGCTTATAGTTTTACAAAAACAGCTTGATGGGCGTGGCAGTGCAGGCCTTTGATCCCAGCACTTGGGAGGCAGAGGCAGGAGCATCTGAGTAAGCCAGTCTGGTCTACAAAGCGAGTTCCAGGACAGACAGGACCACACAGAAAGACCCTGTCCCAAAACACCAAACCAACAACACAACCCCAGCTCACCTGATCATAGCACTAAGCTAGCCTCAACGTGCACTGGGCAGTTACTCACCTTCCGGAGTCTTGGAGGCAGAAACACCTCAATTGTGGCAATACCAGTTGTACGGTAGTGCTCATTTCCTGTGCCGCGCTCAATCGCTTTGCATCGGATTTCTTCTATTATGTCTTCCACTTCATTTTCACAGCACTCTAGCCGGTCAGAGTACTTCTTAGCAAGGTCCTATGAGGAAAAAGCCAAAATGATGCAATTCAATAGAGGATCAGTACAAAAGTTTTGCTTTGTTTTTTAAAATAATATCCCGGCTGGGCGGCGGTGGAGCACGTCTATAATCCCAGCACTCTGGGAGGCACAGCCAGGTGGTTCTCTGTGAGTTCAAGGCCAGTTTGGTCTACAAAGTGAGTCCAGGAGAGCCGAGGCTACACAAAGAAACCTTGTCTTGAACACCCCCTCCCCAAAAAGCAACATAACTAACTTTGACAAGCAGAGGCTTGTCAAAGGCTCCCGCCCCACCATTGTACTGAAATTCAATCTGGGCACTCAGGGAGGATTCAGGAAGAAATTAAAACCCTTATAAAGAGTAAGAGTATGCTCCATAGGGAAAGTGAGAGTAATTGGGACTACTCCAGGAGGATGAAAGGAGGGTGGGCATGCTGGGACCCCTGTGATCTTGGTATATTAAGAAATTACTCTAAGAAGCAGTAAACCAGAGCCATCAAGATGGCTCAGCAAGGAAAGGCGCTTGCAGCCAACCCTGACTCTCCGAGTCAGCCTCTGTGTCCCATAACTGACTTCTAACCTTCAAAGGACGCGCATCCCCCCCCCCCCACAACTTATTTTTAAAAAAGCTGTAAGGCTGAAGAGATGACTCAGTGGGTAAGAACATCTGTCACTCTTCCAGCAGACCTGGGTTTGGTTCCCAGCAGCCACATGGTTGTTCACCACTATCCCTAACTCCAGTTCCAGGGAATCCAACGTCCTCCTCCCTCTTTCTGGCTTCTAAGGACACCAGTCATGCATCTGGGGTGTACGCACACACACAGGCACATCAATGCATGCACTAACACATGGGTTTCACTGTATATGTAGCTCTGGCTGTCCTGGAACTTGCTCTGGGCTGGCCTCAAACTCAAGGGATCCACCTATCCCACTGAGTGCTGGGATAAAAGGTGTGAGTCACCACCACCCAGTTATTTGTTTTTTAATTTATATTTTTATTTTTTTTAAGATTTTATTATTTAGTATATGTAAGTGTTTTCCTTGCATGTATGTCTGTGCACCACATGTGTGCCCAGTGCCTGAGGAGACGGTAAGCCTCCATGTAGTAGGTACTGCAAAGTGGCCATTTTAATGTCCATGTTGCGTGTCTGTGGAGGTGCTGGTGTGACCGTGTCTTCCATGTTGCCAGTCCTGTCAGGCACAGCACACTCAGTCATGCATGTGCCGTTCCATGAGAGGAGACGGCTGCAGGATCAGCCTTGGTTCCGTTAGAGTGTGCTCCTTTGACTTTTCTGAAATAGTTTACTATGTAGAAAGCTGCAGCAACCTCAGACTGCCGTGTTTAGCCAACCAGGTGTGAACCAAACTCACACCTCAAGCATATCTTCTCACCCAGTCTCAGGGCATCCCCAGTGGTGAAGGCAAGGCTGTACACAAGCTGACTGCCCATGAACTGGTGGGCCTCCTGCCTTAGCCTGCAGACTGGTAGGATTTCTGGTGGGTACTACTAGGCTCAGCTCTATTTATTTTCAGTCCAGGAATACCTGTTATTTTTATCACTATAAAACATAATTTTTTTAAAAATAAAATACCTTAAAAATCAATTTCAGGGCCAGTCAGATGGCTCCCTGCCACCAGGAAAGCTATCTTTCTATTTCTAGAACCCACACGGTGAAAGGAGAAAACTGACTCCTGCAAGTTGTCCTCTGAGTCCCCATGTGCTCGGCCCCTCTCCCCTCAGTTCATAAACATAGGAAAGTATCACTTTCTAAAAAGTCGAAAGAGTCCCAAGCATGGTGAACACACCTGCCATCTGAGCACGCAGGAGGCAGAGAAGGAAGATCAGGAGTTAAAGGTCCTAGGGAGTTTGAGGCCAGTCTAGGCTGCATAAGATCTGTTTCAAAAAGCCAAAACAGAACAACACACCAATCAAGCTACCAACCAACCAACCATCACCCTAGTTACCTAAAACTGGTATTTTCTTCTTCTGATAGCAGGTAGTTCTGACATTAACTTTGGAGCCAACAGTTCAATCTGCCCTTGACTTCACAGGTCTTGGGGTGCAGTCCTACAGAATACCCCATGTCAGGCACCAGGTGTCAAGCACACAGTCTCAGGTTTCCTTCATTGACTGGCTACAAAGTATGGGGCTCCCAAGTTTGACAATTTGCTACAAAGACTCAGAACAAGTCCTGATTCTAGTTGCCCACAAAGATGACAAGTAAACAGAGGGACACGTGCTGGGCCCTGGGTGTCTAAAGTAGGAATCTTGGGAGCCATCACTTACATATTTTTAATGGAGGCATGCTATCAGGTATGACTGGTTAAATCCTGGGCTACTGATGATGAAAGCCTTGATTAGCCCCTCCCTCCCTGAAGCTGGAAAGCACACAGCTTCTAATCAAGGCTTCTTCCTTCTGGCAACTGTCTCTCTCCTAAGGCTGCTAGAGCCAGCAAGCCTCATTAGGATGCAAGATGCTCCTGACATCCTGGCCATTCTCAAGAGCTATAGCTCTGCCAGGAACTGCAGATAAGATCAGTATCTTTTTATAATGTCTCACTAGTTCTCAAGCCAAGACACCATAGTTCAAATGGCATTAAAAAATAGCACATACATGCCAAGGTCTGAATGTCTCCCAAAAGTTCTGTGTCAAAGGCTTAATGCACAGGGTGGCAGTGCTGGCAGGTGGTAGAACCTCTGGTGGTGGGAAGATCCTTGAGGGAAAAGCCTGCAAGGGGTTCAGGGGACCCACTGGCCACATCGTCCCTGTTCAGTTTCCTGGCTCAGGAAGGGAGAAGTTGTCTTCACCACTGGGGATGCCCCGAGACTGTGGGTGGGTGATATGCCCGAGGTGTGAGTTTGGCTGAATGCAGGGGTATGAGGTCGCTGCCGATTCCACACTGCTTGCCAGTGAAGGAGTACACACTAGCCAAACTGAGGCTGCTTCTGCAGCCGTTTGCTCTCAAGAAAAAGCAGATGCGGTGACAGCATGACTGTGTGCTGTGCTTGGCAGGACTGGCAGCACGGTCCTCATCTTTGTCCTGAGGCTTGTCACCATGTGCCACCTTTGGCAAAGTCCCAAAGCTTCAGGACCACTCAAGCTTGAGGAACCCCCAGAACCATGAACCAAAATTACCCTTTACTCTTTATAATTTTCTCCAGCTACTATATTATGGCTCAGGTGATTAATACAATGCCTGGGGAATCAGGTAACATAAGAATGACATGCTGCTGGAGAGATGGCTCAGTGGTTAAGAGCATTGTCTGCTCTTCCAAAACATGTGGGTTCAATTCCCAGCACCCACATAGCAGCTCACAACTGCCTGTAATGCCAATTGCTAGGGATCTGTCAACTTCACACTAATGCACATAAAATAAAAAAAATTTAAATAAATTATTAAAAAAAAAAAAAAAGATGACATGCCAGTAATAGAACTGGAGGTAGGGAGGAGTGGCTTCACGAAGTGCTTGCCTAGCCTGTGTGAAGCCCTGGATTCACAGGGCTGAAAAAAAAAAAAAAAAAAGGTGGGAATTTGTGCATGACTAATGGTTTTGGTGCTTCTCAAACTTTCCACTGCTGTGCCTGGTAATTTCTGGTGACTTCAGAATAGTGTTTACTAAGGAGGTACAACACCGAAAAAGATTTAAATGTTAAAAAAAATACCTTTAAAGGCCAGGTAGTAGTGGCTCGAGCCTTTAATCCCAGTGCTCGGTCAGCAGAGGCAGGCAGATCTCTGTAAGTTTGAGGCCAGCCTGGTCTACAAAACAAGTTCAGTGCTACACAGAGAAACCCTGTCTCAAAACAAAAAAGTGAAAAATACCTTCAAGGCCAAACCAACTTCTTTATTTTCATCAGTATATGGAGGTTTCCAAAGCTGAATTCTGTCTTCCCTTAGAAACTGGGTCAGTTTTGCTTGAAGATATTTCTTCTGTGCCATCCTTGAAAGTAAAACTGTAAATCAATAAAACCCACATTACATTTCAAAATGTTTTCTAGGTTACCTAATCCACTGAGGTAAGGAAAGGAAAGTCCCCCTCTGTGCCTCTGTTAGCTTAACCTAAACTACTGTATTCAATTATATAAAAGGCAACATAAATTTTGTTCTTCTTGTTGTTTTCCAACCAGGGTTTCTCTGTGTAACCTTGACTGTCCTGGAACTCAGTGTGTCAACCAGACTAGCTTCAAAACCTGCCTCTGCCTCCCAAGGGCTGGGATTAAAAGCATGCAAGATCATACCCAGCTTAAAATGTCCACCTCAAACTTGCTAATATGTAGCAAGGAGTAGTATACTCTCCTGTTTTATATTAGCTATTATGTGTGCTGGGCCTGAGCTCTGCTCAGTAAGAGCCCAGCCCTACCTCTCAATTTCTTATGCTGATATTCTCAAAAAGTTAAGAAAAGGGGCTGGCTCAGGAGTTAAGACCACTGGCTGCACTTCCAGAGGACCTCAGCTTGGTTCCTAGCACCCAAATGGTAGTTTACAATTACCTATAACTTCAGTTTCAGGGGATCTAAGGTCCTATTCTGGTATACAGACATACATACGGGCAAAACTCCCAAACACATAAAATATATATATATATTTTTAAAGACAAGACAAACCCTTTAGCAACCCAATCTATAGCTTATAAATTCTCTTACACTTTGGCTGCTTTGAACCATCAGTAATGTTTATGTAGTTAAACTTTGAAGCTTAAAAAGTTAACAAGGTACAATGATGCACACCTTTAATCCCAGCGCTTGGGAGGCAGAGACAAGTAGAGCAATATAAGTTCCAGGCCAGCCTTTCAAAAAAATTTTTCAATAAATAAAATTAAACAATTTATAACTACACTACTTCACTTTGTGTTATTTTATTTTTGTTTTGTTTGAGACCAGGTCTCAGTTTGTAGCCCAGGCTGCCCCAAACCTAAAAGCTGTAGCCTACACGGTGCCTGGCTAACAACAGGCATGAGCCATCACACAGGGCTCACGTGATTTGTTTCTTGGTTTTGTTTTCACTGGTCCTTTTGGGAGCCCAATAGCACATTTACATCTGTTGTTCAATCTAATTAGACTGATGTAGAGAGCTGGGCCATTTTACTGCTGGGAAGCCCCAGACCCCAGGTTTGTAAAACTACAAAATAAGCCAGAACTGCCATGAGACATCTGTCTTCAGTATGGACTCCGCTTTGTCTCACAATCCCTTGCTGCTTGTCCTTAGCATGTAACCTCTCTTTTCTACATCTCCCACCAGCACAGCTGTTCCACTGGGGGGAGGTGGGAGGAAGGAGGCTGCTGAGAGCCACTGCAGCTGGAATTCGACAAATCAAACAAAGTAGGAAGTTACTCATTCCTGATTAATGAACATGAAGTTCAGAAAGTGGAAAAATGTGTTACTATAATTTAAATGTCGCTTTCTCCCCGCCCCCATGGAGGGCTAATACTTTACAGCCTCCTAAGTCTAATCCACCTGATCTTTAAGCCAAGTGTTGCTCCTCAAAGCAAGGCACGTCAGAGCATTTGCTTTGCAAACACTAGTCTCTTAAACCAAACACAAGATTCATTATAGGAATTCTGAGAAAAAGATCACCGCCATGTAATTTATTTTCAGATTTTCTTTTGTTTGAATTCTGAACCACAGTCTGGGCCACTCTTAAACTTACAGGGGCTGCCTGGAAAAATAGCAAGGAACTGAACCCTAGACTCTCAGATTCAGGCTCAGGAGCCTCATCAATTGAGCCATCCATGCCTCTCAGATCACTGCCATCTCATAAGGAGGGTGACAGGGATAATTTACCAGCACCCAGCTATTTAGAGGGTTAAAAACAGCCTTCCAGACTGTGACCAGTACAGTCTGACAAAAGGAACCAAGGTTATCACAACCCTCATCTGTGTCCCACACTGCTGCCAGATCTACACAACATACCTCTGTTGTTTGTTTGTTTGTTTGTTTTCCAAGACAGGCTTTCACTACTTAGGTTTGGCTGCCCCAGAACTCACTCTGTAGACCAGGCTGGACTTGAACTCGGAGATCCTCCTGCCTCTAACTCCCGAGTACTGGGACTAAAGGTGTGCCCCACTGTGCCCGGTTTAACGTAAGATTTAATGTTAAAAAAAAAAAAAAAATTAACCCACCGTCGCCGGCCATAGTGTTGCACGCCTTTAAACTCAGAATTATGGAAGCAAAAGGTGGCAGACCTCCATGAGTTTTGAGGCTAGTCTGGTTTACATATTGATTTCTAGGCCAGTCACAACTGCATAGTGAGACACTGCCTCAAAATCAATCAATCAATCAATCAATCAATCAATCAATCCTGAATTCAAACGTATGAGACGCTAGATACAGGCAACAGATGACACGTGTTAGTTCAAAAGGAAGAAAATCTAATGGCCCAGTTTTCAATTTTAACTGGAGAACCGTGTCTCATGTATGTCGCTGGGCGTTTCACTTCATAACGCGGAAAGGCCCTAAGTCCTGAATATCAGCGCTCAGAACCGAAAGTGAAACGTCAGGAATTAACGTTGAAATGTTCATTTTCACTTCTGTAATGGATCAAACCCAGACTGTCCACAGCCTCACGCACACTGAACACACATTCCCTCTCGGGGAAATGACACGCGATTAGGTTCTCGTATTTAAGAGAAGGAGAAGGGGAGGAGGCGAGAACAGTGCGGGTCCAGAAAGCTCGCCTTGTCACCCACCGCGATCCGCTGCCCGCACACGTCAGCCCCGGGGCAGAGCGCTTGGCGCAACTCGGTCTGACCGCAGCTGCCGGTGCCCTTTGCCTCGGTCCCGCGGTGACCTCCTCCCGCCCCGTCCCAAGCCCGCCCCGCAGCGTCCACCCGCCGCTCCCGCCGCCCGCCCGGCTGCGCAGCCTGGCCCAGGCCCGGGTCGCCGCCCGCCGCGGCCGCCTCACCTGCGCCACCGCCGAGCCAGCCGCGACCCGCCGAGTGCCCGGATGCCGCAGAGGCCGCCGTTTGTTTTCATTCCGGGTGAGGCCGGCCCCGCCCCCGCCCCCGCCCCCGCCCCCGCCCCCTCGCGCCGTCCGGAAGGCGGGTCGTGGGTGGGGGCTGCATGGAGGGGTGGGGCTGAGGAGCTAGGGCGAGCGGAAGACTGGGACCAGAAGGAAGGAAGCCGGGAAAACGCGGCTGTGGGTGGGGCTATGCTTGGTGGGCGTGGCCGACGTGGGGCGGGGCCAGGGCAAAGATGGAGGTGGGGAGAGTGTGGGAGGGGCGGGACTAGTGTAGCCCGGTGGAACGGAGCGGGTGGGGCGGGGGCCGAGCTGGAAGTCAGGCGATCTGTGGGCGGGGCTTGCAGCCTGCCGGCGAGGGCTAATATGGGGAGGGGCGAGGTGGAGCGGTTAGGTGGAGGGGGAGGACTGGGAGCGAGGCGGGGGCGGGGTGAGGGGGAGAAGGGGCGTGATGCGGAATGGGCGAGAGGCAGTGCGAGCCTAGAAGCTGCAGGCAACCGACTCTTCGGACTTCTAGACCCAGTTTTTCTGAGGTCACAGGAAATTGAATCTGGCTTTGTTCCCCAAAAAGCCTTGACAGAGGGTAGAGCAAGACTGTTTTCCTGAACCTTTTCCCTCCACTAGGCCTAGGGGGTCCCCCTAAACTGAAGGATCCTCACAGCACCCTCCAGGTGCGGCACACAAGCCCACCAGGGTCCCTGCTCCTGATGAAGTTAAGTAGGCCAGATCCCCACGCCTCCAGCTGCCCTGCTACTCATTTCCACCCGCTCCCACCGTGAATACAGTGTCTATGGACGTCTGCTTTGCCCAGCGCTGTGAAAAACACCAGTGTCTAACTGGCATGTGTCCTTATGTCTAGGTAAGGGAAAATCCAAGCAGGCATAAGAAATGAGCTAAGCTCCCCCCTTGAGAAACGGAACAATGTTCTGGTGTTGAGACCTCTCTTGCCTGAGCTAACCTGCAGGAGCACGGCATCCAGAGGAAAGCCCAGGAACCCCAACAAGGAGCTTGCCAACTGCCAGCCTGTCGGTGAGGCTACATTGATCATTCAGCACCCGCTTCCCACACAAGGTGCGAGAGCCCAGCACAGACCCACTGAGAGTCTGGCCTCTGTGAATCAGGAGCTAAACAAGTTATTATGAGTTTCAGATTGCAAATAATTTGCAATGCCCCAAAACTGACATAGCTTCAATGTCAAGCAAAAGTAACTGAGAGTTAACCCGAGAAAAGAAAATCTGTAGGTAACTGTTACTACTCGAAACGAATTGTTAAGGCCATTACCTTTTCTTCTTTGCAACTAAGTAATTGATTACATCCCGAAGGGAAACGATTCTTTCCTCCCAAAGATCCTGCTCCCGCTCCGTTTTTATAAATCCGTCTTTCTGTAGATGATTTTAAAGTTTTCTCCTGGGGTTATGGTAGCATATATTTTCATTTTTAAAATTTTATTGAGAGCTACTGCATATGGCTTATAATATTCAAATTTAAGCTATGTGAATTAATGCTTTTCAGTATATTTGAAGAGTTGCTTCCATAACCACAGATAATTTAAAAACATTTCATCATCGTATAAAAGAGGAAACAGGGGGCTGGAGAGATGGCTCAGAGGTTAAGAACACTTGCTGTTCTTCCAAAGGTCCTGAGTTCAATTCCCAGTCAACCACATGGTGGCTCAGAACCATCTATAGTAAGATCTGGTGTTCAGGCAGAATGTTGTATAAATAATAAATAAATCTTTAAAAAAAAAAAAAAGAGGAAACAGAGTTAAAAAGTAAAGATTTTTTTCCTTTTCTATTTACAAAAGAGAATTGAATGCAGTTTATAGGAGGTGGCATTCAGAGGAGATTGTTGTGATGGTTCATGATTTCAGTACGGTAGACTTTTGGTTTTACTTATTGTCCTAGTCTCATATGCATGGCTGTGATAAAATAACCTGACAAAAAGCATAATGGGAGGGGGTGCTGGAGAGATGGCTCATCGGTCTTGCTCTTCCAGAGGTCCTGAGTTCAATCCCCAGTAAGCCACATGGTGGCTCCCAACCATTTATACTGGGATCTGGTGACTCTCCTGGCGTCCAGGTGTACATGCAGATAGAACACTTTTATAAGTAAATATATTTTAAAAAAATCATAGGAAAGGAAAGAAGTTATTTGGTTTACATTTCCAAGTTACAGTCTGTCACTGGAGGGAAGTCAAGGCAGGAACTTTGACCATCTCTTTCTGCTGTTAGTAAAGTAATACTC
The DNA here is from genome assembly GCF_907164565.1 of Psammomys obesus. Taxonomy (NCBI): domain Eukaryota; kingdom Metazoa; phylum Chordata; class Mammalia; order Rodentia; family Muridae; genus Psammomys; species Psammomys obesus. The sequence continues at coordinate 12,949,053 of NW_026592118.1, forward strand.
ACAGATTTTGTAACACTACTGAGGCCAGTGAGTCTATTTGTCCCCAGAGGGTGAGAATGGTCTGAGCCACCCATTGGAGATCCTGGATAACTTAAATGAAAACCGATGGTAAATAGCTAGGAAAGTAGTTAACCTTGCTGCTCCAGTGGTCATGCAAGTGGTTACGCCCAGGACTCCTAGAAAGGCTATGACATGATATGTCATTTATCACACTGTGCTACTATAAACCCAGTGATGGGAACTGGCAAGGATTCTTCATAGGGTACTACTCCTAACTGTGGGAAAAGGAACACCAGGGCACAGGTCCTAGACCACCCAGTAGGTAGGCAGAGATATACTTTCGTGCCACAGGTAATTGAGGCAGTGTGAAGTTTCTGCATAGGTGGCTTGGTTAAGATATCATTACAGTCTGCAGAATCCAGTGTGCCCACAGAGCATACTGAGGAACTAAAGCAGTCTGTGATATTGAAGAGAGAGATGTGGGAGAGATAAGGGTTGGTAGTGATATTTGGCTTAGAGCAATTAAGAAGCAGTGAAGTAAGAGAATCTAGTAAGACAATGGGAGAGACACAAATGGTGCTGGTGAGTTTGACCCAGGAGGGACACACAGCCGGTATTCTTCAAAGTGGCCAGGTAGAGCATTATTCAGTAGCTAATATACAAAGGTTAAGGTTTGAAGCTAGAGATGGTGTGATGGGAGGGGGGTGGCTGTGGAGAGATGCTTGTTTATCAAGCTGCTTTGTTATTGAGTGTTCAGGGAAAAAACATGTGTTTTTACCCTTGTCTTCACCTTGAGACAGAGAAAAGAGGATATTTCTCCAAGTTCCTTAAAACCTGTTTGTGTGACCTTGGACCATATCTGCTACAGGGAAGTAATTTAGAAGAAAACAAGTTTGGCATTTCCATGAACTTCTTTCTTATATTGACGTGACTTGTTTTTGTTTTGCCTATAAAAGGGAATTGTGGAATAAGCTTGGGGCTGCAGTCTCGAGCTGATCCCACTTTAATCATTTCAATCCTCTGTCCCCATTCAGGTACTGTTGGACTCTGCCAGTGGGCTCCGACAGGTGGCTGTGATGGCTGCCATAGTAAAGTTTAACAATGACCTCCATATCCCGTCTGGTGTGACATGGGTCTTTAATTAGAATATAAAAGCTTTTTTGTTTTTTTTTGTTGGATCATTTGTTTGTGCAGTGACAGAAGTTGCCATCATTGAAAATTGAGCATGCCAATTTTGGTCATTTGAACTGTACTGGGGCCAAGCTGTTTTTGGTAACAGAGTGAGGCTTTAATAAAATCAGAGTCCATGAAGGAAGAGAAAAAGGGTCACAAAACAAACTGCTGGAGGAAATTTCTATGAGCTCCAAGTGGGAGCTGAGAGGCAAAGATGCCCAGGAGGGCATAGAGAAGCCCGTGAAACTTCCAGGACGGAGCTGCAAGGCAGGAGAGACAAGGTTGCAGAGGCCCAGAAGAGAAGTTGTGGGTCTTAGCAGGCAGCTTTTAGGGGAGGAGGTAAGGAAACAGGAGAGTTCCAATAGAAGAACAAGTGTCTTAAAAACTAGAAAGATGCCCACATGGCGAGGCTCCAGAGAGTGTAGCAGGCTCAAGGAGTTAGAGAAAGGCTCCTTAACAAGTACGCAAGGAGAGATGATTGGTCAGAGTGAAAGGTTAGAGTTAATTCCTGGGGCTGGGGCTGGGGCAGAATCACAAGGCCACATTCCTTTCAGAGCAGAGGGCTAGCCCAGAGGCTAGGGCAGAATCACAAGATCACATTCCTTTCAGATAATGGGCCAGCAGCAGTCCCCACCCAGATAAACCTCAGGGTATGACTGGAGTCACATGGCCCCTAAGAACTAGAGGTCAGATGTCTCCCAGGTAGCTAGGGCTGACCGTTAGCAGTCTTGGCGCCTAAAAATAGACCAATCATTTTAAAGGTCAGCTTCCCTGTGTTTTGTTCCTCTTACCCAATCCTGTAATGCCAAGGCTTGTACTACCCCACTGGTGTTTTTTGTTCCTTTAAAAACCTTGATCTCCCAGAGCTGGGTTCGCTTGCTCCAGGGGTCTTTGTAAAGGGCAGCCACCCGGGCTCGAGCTTGTAATAAAAAGACCCTCACGTGTTTTGCAATGGAGTCGATTCCTGTAGATATTTTGGGGGCTCGTGAACTGGATGTGAGAGACCAAGGGATAAAGTAGCAGCTATCATTAAAACCTAGAGTAGGTGCGGTAAAAAGTTAGTAATGCCCTGAGGGGAGAGCTACCTCACTGCATTCTTTCCCCACCCACTAGAAATACGGTTGCTAGGAAACTGGACCCTCCCCCTAGGGAGGGACACCTGGTCATGGTCAATGGTCTGGGAACCTTCCTAGAGCCAATCGATTCAAAATGTAGCATCTTGACCAATAGATGCTTGCCAGGCAGGAATTGCCCCTGCCTTGGGTATGCTGGGAGGGACCAGAATCTATAAATTACCCAACTAACCTGGGGACACGCTCAGCTCCCACCGCTTTGGCACTTCGGCGGTGGGGCTGTGTAGGCCCAAGCTGCAACTTGTAATTTACAATAAAAAGACCCTCATGTGTTTTGCAACGGAGTTGATTCCTGTAGATCTTTGGGGGGCTCGCGAACTGATAGGTATAACAGGTGTAACATTAGCAGGTGGAGGAAAGAAGCTTCTGGAGAGGAAGACTCTAGAATTTGGAACCAAATATGATAGGTGGCAGAAGCCAGCAGAAACAAATGAGCTGTATACACTTTAAGAGAGTCAAGTCAGTAACTTGAGTCAGTTTGGAATGCTGGGCTGCGAGCATGGCTGAAAGGTAAGTATAGCATCCTCCGCAAGTGCACCCGAAGAAAGAGGACTCTTGAAGTGGGTAGTGTTGGAGACCTTTGTATGTTAGGATGGGATAGATGGTGAAAAAGATGACTGTAGTGGGTAACCTGAAGGTTGATCCTTTTGATTTGCATATAGGAAGTAGTTCAGCTGTGGCCAGAACTCACAGACAAGGAGCCCACCCTTGGAGAGTAAGGTTCAATTTTTTGATAAGTATGCAAAGGGAACAAAGGAAGGTTCCAGTTGGTGACCTAGAACCCCAAGGTCATAGTCTTCCTTTTCCATAACATAGGGTGAAAAGGGGGGGGTTAAGTTCAGAAGATGTAGGGCCAGGGCCTGGGGGAGGACCTGTTGAAACTTACACAATGGCTTAACAATGGGTGCAAGCAGGGGTTAATATGAGGGGCCAGGGGCTGCCTCATATAGGGGGCAGGAGAGAGGAGAGAAAGAAGAATCTGAGAGCATAAGCTAGCCATCCCTAGGAAGGATTGAATTTTGTCTTGATGGTGGGAACTGTGAGTGACCAAATTAAAGATAATTTGTACCTGGGGGCCCAGAGAAATAGAAAAGAAGATACCCTTGAGGTCTAGGTCAGAGAGATGGAATGTCTCTGAGGGGATGGTAGAGCATAAAGGGTTCAGTCAGTACTACAGGGTGAGGAGGAACCACCGCTGAGTTGTAAGTCAGAGATCTTGAACCAAGTGGTAGGTTCCCTTGGGTTTTTAACCGTGAGTATGGGGGCATTGAAAGGGGAACAAGTGGGGCACAGAAGATTCTTAAGAGGTCAGAGGGTCCCCTGACACTGTGAAGAGAGAGTGAGTATTGAGCCAGGGTGATATATTTGGTGGGCTTTGGTGAGGCTGGTAAAGCTCTTCCACCACCCTGACTATAGGGGAACAAGAAGATGTGGGTTCCTAAAACTCCATCAGGACTAAATATGTATCTCTGGTGTCCAAAAGGAAAGAGATGGATCATCCTCAGACTCTAATGTCTACCCAAGGCTCCTGGTCAGAGATGGCAGTGGTTGGACCAAGGGAGCCAGGGATCCCTCAGTCATCCATGGCCAGACCTAGGAGGTCAGCTGAAGGGCCATCTGAGCTTGATGTCCCCATGCCATGAAGGACATGGAGGCAGTCAACAGACTAATGCCCCCTTTGATGGCACCTTGTACATGTTCTGGATGTTTTACAAGTGTTCAGATAAACCTGGGCCCAGAAACCCTCCAGAACTCATTTGAAACAGGGATCCAGAGATTCTTAGATTTTGGGAGGCCAGGGAACCTGGAGAGTTGCTATGGCTGGTCAAAAGGGCTTCACTAGCATCAGGTATTTTTGTTTTCAGGCTTTTTCCTCTCTCTCATGGCATACCTTGAAGGCCACTAGTAAGACTTCTACCTGTGGAGTCAGGGGTCGTTTCTCTAGACATTTAAGTTTGACCATCAATCAGGGAAAGTGGAAGAGGTAGGTAATAATGAGTTGTCTTCCATCTGGGCCTCAGGATCCAGATTGGTATATTGTCCCCACTGTTAATAATCTGCCTCTCTATTTCGTTTTGCTCTTTTCTCTGTCACATAGTCAGGTGGCTTGCCTGATATGAGACAGAGATTTTGGAGGACACTTTTAAACAAGCATGCTTGGGTCTTGAGACAGAGGAGCCATACCCCAACTCAAGAGCCAGCTAAAAACTGGTACAATTAATTAAGGAATAAGCCTTATTAAGCCCCGTGTATACATTTTCAAAGTAAGTAGAAACAAGCAAAGTTTATTTATTTAGACATATGGTCCTCAAGCATTTCACAGATCTGCAGGATATGGCATTTAAAATGTTTTAATGAAAAAAAAAGCTTTGTGATAGACAGACACATCAGCTTCTGGCAGCACCCCTAATCTCCTCCAAAGAAGATGCTGGACACAGAAGAACCTTTACCCAAAGCTTGCATCAATATGGCAGAGCTGGCCTTTGGGCTATAAACTGCCCTTTGCCTCAATCACTTCAGCATTCTGTCCAAACTGTGGACAAGCAGGACACCAGGAAGTTGATTGACCTCAATGCCTAGACAAGGTAGGACAGTCCTTCTAAGTTCCTATTTCACAGGAAAGTCTGTCAAATCTTCTGGGCCTGGTGGCCGAAGAAAGATGCCCCACCAACCTCAGAGGAACCTTGGGTGACTTGACTGTCCAGATAGGAGTCTCTGCCATATTTATAGACTCAGATGCTGTGTGGTCTTCAGTTTCTGCTTTCTTGGGTGAAATTTATCTTTCTCAGTCTCTGATGGGTTTGAAGACTAGACTAGTAAAGCATTTATCATTTTAACAGCATTGACTGAGGCTTCAAATGTCTTCTCAGTTCAGTCCTCTTCAAGTGTAAAAACCAGGCCTCACACCTCACCCTCACAGAGCTGCCACTATTAGGTCTAGACACAGCTTATCTCATTATCACACTGAGAAAAGAGGTTTGAAAGTAAGTCTTTACTATTCCTTTATCTAAAGAAACTATTTCCAGTGGCTGCTCCCAGCAATCAACTACCTGTGTCTCATGGTGATAACGAAGTGATTTAAGATATGTAAAAGGAATGAAAAATGCTTCAGGTTTCTTCCCCTTGTTATGAAACTGTTGTATTAAGACTTCAAAAGTTCAGAGCTTTAACATTAATCAGTGGAATTCTGATAAATTATTATTCTAACTCTGGTAAAGCTTTTTATTATACAATCCACTTTTATCATAGTCAAGATTTTAAATTTTCTCTGTAAAATATGGGATAAATTGGGGACTTTTTCTAATCATCTTCTCTAGCTCCCAAATAATGACACTGAGATCTTCACATTGCATTCTAAAATGAGTTGCATGGGAAAAATATCTTATACAAGAGTCGAAACATAATACATAATATCTATAGTATGTGTGTTGTTGTAAATAAAAATGAGTGTTGAGCTATGTAATGTTTATTATTAGCCTTATAATTATGATGGAGGTATTATTTGATCTGCTATCACAAATAATAAGACACAGACACCTGTTAGATTTAATTGCCTTATTACCTTAGGCTGGGCAGATATTGCTACCTGTGCTAGCTCAATAACCTCATCATCCATTTCCCAGCCCCCATCCAATACCATCTGCCTTAACCATCCTTATCTGGGCTACCTTCCATCCATAATCCCAAGATACTTGATTATATTCTTTATCCTTTTCACACCATTATTGGAGTCCTTCCTCCCGGCCCATGAGGTTTCTTCTCCATGCTAACCCACAGTTGCATCCTCCTTCCTCCTCTCTTCCCATCCATCTGTTTCTCATGATTCTTCTGTCCTCTAAAGCCTGGGAATCTTAGCCATGCCTACTCCATTCTGCCCAGCACAGGTATAGGCCAATCAGGTAGGTTTACATAATAAGGAAGGTGCATTGGGGTAGTAACCAAATCTTGAGGGCTTGTAATTTGCATCAAAATAAAGCATCAAAACAATCCTCAACATATGTGTATCAAAATAACTTTAAATGTGTATCAACATACAATAATCTATATCAGTGTTAAATATTTGAGACTAGTAGTTATTTTTAGTTTAAGAGTAGATTCAATAGTTTACACTTTTACCCTATTGTTTCTGTACTATTCCTATGTTCCTCCTTTTTTCTTTTCCTCCTATCCCCTCTTTTCTCCCTTAACATTATATAAGAGAGAAAGAAGGACAAAGGAAAGATAAGCTCCTATACCTTCTTCCCTGATCAAGACCATTTAACAACTTGTAAATAACCCCCTTCTAACAACAACAAGCATCCATCACCCATAGAACAACTAAAAACCAGCCCTTTTTGGGTAATGGGGCATTGTTCTCTTAAAATTTCTGCCTGCTGTTGTTGGGCCAATGTTTTCTTTTGGGGAGGGCAAGAAAATGGGGGTGATGGCTAAGTCCTAGAAGAGCTAGTTGTACCATTTGTTGTTCTGTGTGCTGTGCAAGTGCAGGGCTTAATTGAAGGACTGACTAGAACAGTCTGTGATACTGGACAGACAGCTAGCCGTATAGTAGTTTTTCTGTATGCAGATTTCTGAGGAAACAGCTATTGAGGTAGTTTGTAAGGCTTAATCAAGTAGGATGCTGGAATAAATATGTCATAGTATCTCAGCATCCTTTCAGGTGAATCTTGTTAGGGTCACTTTAACTTCATTGGTATCTGGTCATTTTATTTTGTAACTTTTACAGGTTAATACATTTTTTTTTCACAAATACATGTATGAAATGTGCTGTGTGCACAATTTAGCAAAAATGGTTTTCTGCTCTTTGCTTGACAAAGTAAAAGTCATCTGTCTTTTTTTCATAAGCCAGTCTTTACTATATAAACAAACTGTAATATAAATTTTTATCTGTGCCACATGAAAGGATGGTGTGATAAGTCCTGAGGACTCTGTAGCCAATGAGATTTGTTGGCTAAGCTAATTGAAGTAGTGGCTGACACAGAGCTGTTCCCATGAAAGGGATCAGCAAATAATTATGTTACCTGTTTTGTTGGTCTTCTTGATTTCTTTCTTCCTATCTGCAATCAAGGTGTCCCCTCCCTGGAGAGGAGGTGGGAGGGAGGGAGTCTACCCCAGTCATATCTGATTTTTATCAATTTGGATGGAATCCATAATTTTTCTTCTCCTGTTGATACAAGTACAAAGCCTCTTCTCCAATGTAACATATTTTCCTTCTTCCATTCTGAAGTTAGGACTCCTATAGTCTGATCTAATTCAGCAGTCCTTCCTAAAATCTAGTGCTTTTCAACAGTTGTATTATTTGTCTCAATGACATATTAAAAAATCAAAGTCAACAAATCATTATCTAATCTATTTCTGGGAGATCCCATGTCCCCTTTCTGTTCTAGGAGCACTTATCTTTAAGGTTCTATTAGATCTCTCCATAGTTGTTTGTCCTATAAGATTGTAAGATATGTCTGTAACATTGTTTTATGCCATAGTACCTAAAATATTGTATTCCAAAGGATACATGTGTTGAAGCATCATCAGCTTTAATCTGTGAAGGCATTTTTAAGATAGTCATCACCTTTAACAGATGTGCAATCTCAGAGTCACTCTTTTCAGAATTCAAGGCAAAAGCCCATTGGAATTCTGAATATGAACCGGTGGTATTGTATACATTTTATAGTTTTCCAAACTCTCCGAAACACACACGCTATTGTAAGACATTGTTTTAAGGTGACATTAAACAGAATGTAGTTTTAATTCAGTATATAAACCTTTATCTAATTAAGATCATTGATAATAGAAATATAATATCTAGTCTGACTGTGCTGGTTTGTAGCTAAAGCTGCTTTTTTTTTTTTTTTATCTAGCATCTCTATGGTTTGCCATGCTGTAATTTCCTTACACTTTTGTGGATTTCTCTCATGTGGGACTAGCTTTTTTTTTTTTTTTTGCTGTCACTGTAGGCTCCAGATTGAATTCCTGTGAAGATTCTTTATTCTGATTTAAAGAATCCTATAATCTCTGGTTTATGGCCTTCATTCTAGCTTTCAGTTTTTCAGTCTTTCTTCTCTGTTTTCTTCTGATCTCTCTTAAAGAGGGTATATAAAATTACAATCATTACTGAACATATAATTATTTTTATGCTGACAGTCAAAACAAAATTATATGGGCTCAAAAATACCCTCTTTTACAGCTTTTTCCATTTTTATTTTAACATGGAAAAATGCTTTCTTTTTTACTCTCTCTACTTTTTCCCCTTCTACGAAGATTTGATTATTTAAGCTTAACATTTCTATGACTGTCTATGTTCAGTTTGTTTATTTTCTTTGTATCTATGCATCTTTTAAAACATGTATATCTATTTTTCTTTCTCCTTTGTTCGGAGACCTTATTTTATTATTTAAAGTTAATATTTCTTTCTATGACTGTTTATGTTCAGTTTGTTTATTTTCTTTAGCATACATGTAACTTTGAAAACATTTCCAAGCCAGAGCGGTGGCACACACCTGTATTCCTAGCACTCTGGGAGGCAGAGTCAGGCAGATCTCTATGAATTCAAGGCCACTCTGGTCAACAAAACAAGTCCAGGACAGCCAAGACTACACAGAGAAACCCTATCTCAAAAAGAAAGAAAAGAAAGAAAGAAAGAAAAGAAGGAAGGAAGGAAGGAAACATTTCTATGTTTTTCCTTTTCTCTCTTTTTTTTGGAGAGTTTACTTTTTCTTTCTCCTTTCTTTGGAGAATTTAATTTCAATATGTATTTCTCTTTTACTGCATTTTAACTTAATATCTTTTTTCTGTATTTAAATTGTTGAAAACCTTTTTTCATCTTTACATGGCTTATTCTTTTTATATTACTTAACTCTCTTTTAAGGACTTCACTTTATTACTTTCAAACTATTTTTTTCTACGACCGTTTACCAGTTTCCCTTTTTCTTAGCGTCTAAGCACATTTTCAAGTTGTTTTTTTGTTTTTTGTTTTTGTTTTTTTTTTAACTGTTTAGAAGTTTGGCTGTGCTAGGATTCCTTCCGTGTGTGTTCTCTGTCTCCCTCTGCTGTTCAGCCGTCTTGCTGGCTGCGCCTCCGAATCCTGGGGGCAGGTGTTGGGCCGGGCTGACTGAAGGCGCCGCCGGCTAGGTGGTGGCACTGATGGCTGGTTCTGAGAGGCTGCGGTGTCGGAGCCCATTCTGCTCTGCTGAGCCTGTCCCCGGACCACAGACCACGCTGGGCTGGGGCGCTCCCCTTCTCCCATCTTTGCTCACGGAGTAGCGTGCCGCCCACGGCTCGCAGCTCCCTGGGCGCTCTGCAGGGGCGTGCCGGAGGCTGAAAGGGACGCCTGGTTTAACTAATGGAAAGCAGCAACCTATAGACCGAGGGATGGGATAGCCAATACTGAGAAAGGAACCCCCAGATCTGCGCAGCACTATTGGCTCTAAGACAAACAACGAAGAAAGCAAAGGAAAATATCTTTTCCAGTCCGTGGTTCTTGTGCAACGGTTTAGCTATATGGTCCTCAAAATGGGAAACCACGAACTGGCAGATAAATGGCAAAGATATCTGGTTATGGGGGCATGAATGGAAATGGCAAAACAGCAAAACCATCAAATTTTATGTAACTCATACAGGCAAGACAGACGAAAATGATGAAATAGTGGGCAAAAGTGGCAACACGTTTAGTTAAGATTAAAATATTAAAATTTGCCAGATTAATCAGCAAGAACGATAGATTACACTTTCAAACAACTTGAAAGTTTACTCTTAACATGAAAAAGTAAGAGAAAATGGAGAACCAAATTAAACCAGGGCAACCCTATGAGAATAACTATTATAAGGAATTCATAACCAGGCAATGGAACCCACCTTTAATCCTAGTGCCAGGAAGGCACACACCCTTGGGAGGCAGAGGCAGGCACACAGCAATTACAGTGATTTAAATTTAAAAGCCACTTGCAAAAGACAGGCTGAAATTCAAAGTGAATGTCCTTTCTGATCTAAAAATGAATATACTTAAACTTTGAATTTATATATAAAGAGAAAGCGGAATATAGGTATATTTAGCCACATATACTAAGGCATATTTAGTTTCAAATTTTCAAAGGAATTTTAAAAATATCAATTGAAAGATCGTACTCTTTGTGTTGCCAAAAGCCATTTTGCTCTAGGAAAGATATAACCTGCCAAAAAAGGAAACCTCCAGAGTTAGGGTTGAGGCAGAGTTTTGTTTTTATATTTCCAGGAGAATAAAAACATTCAACTAAGGAATCCAGAGACCACTGGACAAGTGAAACATCTGGGAAAAAAAAAAAAAGGACTGGTCACAGAGAGAAAATGTCCCAAGAGAGTAAGTGGTATCACCCACCTACAGCTTGTCTCTGCTGCCCTCTTCAGACATAAGTGGCAAAGGGTCTTCATGTGGGCCCAATTCAATTAAAAATTAATGCTGGCTTTGGGTTTGGAACGTGGCTCCCTCCTTCTCCAAACCATGCATGCTTGTTAAAACAAAATACAAAATCTCTATCTCATATCAGAAAAGCCACCTTGTATAGGACAGAGGAAAACAAAATATAAGGGAGTAGTCTATTGCCACTTAAATTACCAGCCACCGACAAGCCAGAAGGCAATGGGTTTTCTCTGGCCTCCTTCGTCTGCGTTCAGTGCTGGTCTGGAGCTTGCGGCTCCTCCTGGGTCATCAAGCAGCTGTCTTTATAGAGCTAGGGAAATCTTTTCTTCAGGGAAACTCACCTGTCCAGAAGTTGAAAATGCCAGCAACTCACCCTTTCAGTGTAGTGTCCCCAGGAGCTTCAGAACAGCCAAGCTGGGGCCAGGGGATGGGGGATGGGGATGGAGCTCCTGGGGGTTGGTGGCTGCATTCCATCTGAGTGACTACAGCAGCAATCCTGGCTTCCTGAAACCAGGAGGCGTGGTAAAAGGGACACTATGTGACTGCCCAGGTCCCCCAGGACTGTCCTTGGGGGCCTGTCTCTGGGGATTCAGCCACCAGGCTGTGAGGAAGCCCAAGCCAGCTGGTACACAGGGAGCTTGTAAAGAGGCCATATGCAGGGCTCTGGCTGACTGTCAGTCCCAGCTGCCAGGCCGTATGTGAGAGAAGATGGTTCCACATGCTCCCAGCCATACACAGACACATGCACACAGACAGACAGATGGACACACACACACACTTCCAGTCATCCCAGGTGACCCAGCCTGGCAGAGCGAGGACAACTTGTCCCTCCCTCTGCCCTCTCAGAACTTCTGACCGCTTGTGCCTTGAGAGCACAAGAAAGTAATTACTGGATATTATTAAGTCTGAGGTGGTTTGTTAGGGGCTTAGGCTGGGCAGTGGGGGCAGCCATGGGGAGCTCCCTGGGACTTGGTGACTCCCGCTCAGCCGGAAGGAGGAGCCAGAGTTATTAGGGCACAGAAATATAACAATGGGTATGGGGGAATGAGGGGCCTGAAGACTGAGGGACAACATCCTAAGGGTGATGGCTGCTGCCCAGGATGGTCTCGGAGGAAGAAGGGAGCTGGAGAAACACTTATCTTTCCACACTGATCTGTCTACCAAGGTAGGAATGAAGCTGGGAAGGAGGGGCTGCTGATCACTGTCCCACGTGAGATCATTGTCCCGTGGGGCTGGGAAACGTGGGCCATACGTAGTGCCCTTCACTAATAACAAGATGAGGGGCATCACCGCTATGGACTGTGGTTGAGCCTGGCGGGAGAAATGGCACCTCTTTGGCTGCCATGGTGTGGAAGGAGCTTGCCGGATGTCCCAAAGACAGCCAAGAGCAGGGAAAGAGGACACCCACTTCTGGACATGTCTGAAGATGTTTCCAGAGAGGCTTGTCTGAGGGAAGACCCACCTGAATGTGGGGTGGTGCCTCATCATGGGTCCCACAGTGGGAAAAGGAAATAACTAGGAGGCAGCCAGGACAGTGAGCTGAGCGCAAGCATCCGTTCACCTTCCTCTGCTCCTGGTCACGTGGTGAGCAGGTGCTCCAGGCCCCGCCACCGTGCCAGCGTGCACTGGATGCCGAACCGTGAGGCGAAGCAAACCCTCCTCTGCCTGAGCTGCTCTTGCCAGGTATTTTGACAGAGTAATGAGAGAAGCAGCTAACGCTGTGCCCATCTGCGCTCACCGTGCCTTCTGGCTGCCCTGGGGAAGGTGTACCCACACCTTTCAGACTCGGTGCGAGGAATACTAAAAACTATAAATGCTGCAATCAGGACTCCGGGAGTCACGGAGCTGGAATTATTTCGGGAAATTTACAAGTTAAATAACCTAAAAGGCTGCAGATGCAAATGACATGAAATCGGCAAGGGCCGGGGGAGACAAACAGACGGCAGAATCGCAGAGCCAAGGAGGGGCACAGGACTGTGCTGGGGAGTTATTGTCACAAGCCAGGGTCACACGGTAAGAGGGAACCTCAGGTGGGAGAAAAAGCTACAGACTGGCCTGTCCGAAAGTCTGCGGGACATTTTCTTGATTAACAATTCACCAGAAAGGGCCCGGCATGTTGTGGGTGGTCCTGAGTGCCACTGCCTTGGGGTCCCTGCCCTGTGTGAGTTCCTGCCCTGCCCTCCTCCGGTAATGGCCTGTGATCAGGAGCTGTACGCCAAGTAACCCTCCCCTCCCGTGAATTGCTTTTGGTAGTGGCGATGGTCACAGTGACAGAAAGCAAACTAAGACAGCACCCCAGCCCATAGTGTGGCAGCTTAGGCTCCAGCACAGCAGATCTCACATCTGCGGTGACTACACATTACAGAACTCCAGTGCCATGTTTTCTTTTGTTTTTTAAAAAAGTTGTTTTATAGCCTGGCCTGACAGCATGCGCCTGTGATCCCAGCTCCAGAAAGGCTGAGACAGGAGGATCCCTGGGGGCTTGCTGAGCAGCCAATCCAGATGAACTGGCCAGTTCCAGGCGAGAGAGCCTATTCCCAAAGTAAGCTGGAAAGGGGCTGGCGAGATGGCTCAGGGGTTAAGAATGCTGTCTGGCAGAGCTCTGTGCCCACTGCCTACACTGGGCAGCTCACCACTGCCTGTATGAGGGAGACCCTCACACCTCTGGCCTCCACAGACACCTCACTCCTGTGTGTTTACTCAGACAGATAATTAAAAATAATGAAGAAGGAAAAAGAGCTAGGCATGGTGGAGCACACCTTTAACCCCAGCGCTTGGAAGGTAGATGTAGGCAGCTCTCTCTGAGTTCCAGGCCAGCCTGGTCTACAGAGCAAGTTCCAGGACAACCAGGGCTACACAGAGAAACCCTATCTTGAAAATCAAAACAATCAAAAAAATATAAAACAAAAAATTTTAAAGTTAAAAAAATAAAGTGAAGAGTGACTGAGGCAGACAGTTGACATCAACCTCTGGACACTATACATGCATGCTCACCTGCACGTGTACATTTGTACACACACGTGAACGAACACACACACACACACACACACACACACACACACACACACACAAAGGGGCATGAGACGGGCCAGCTGCTTCCAGGAGCTGACCCAGCCCCAATCAGCATTTACTGCTGGCCGCCCTTACCAGCAATCTTTTCAGCAAGTGGAAACCCAGGCATTCTCTCTGAGACCTTCCCGCATTGCGGGGAGGGACTGGACCTAAGGACCCGACTTGGAGAATCAGTGATCATCTTTAAAACTTGCTCCTTCGGCAGAAGCTTAAACCCAGTTAACCACGGCGGTTAAGTCCCACTTTGCAAACAGCACACATACCTCTTTCTACAACTGGATAATACCCCATAATGACCCCCGGGACTGAGCAAGTGACCTTCAGATGGAAGGGGCTCTAGACTGTGTCTGGGCCAGCAGGGTCGAGGAGAACCCCTAAGCAGGGCCCCCTGCCCTTCAGCTCTTGGGGAAGCAGGTAGGAGAAAGGCTTTGCCTGCTTATCAGCCGTACCTAGTGCCTGAGGCTCCTTAACCGCTGTGGTGGGGCTTCGATCAGGCTGAACACAGGGGCAGGGCATTGCTTTCACTGTACGAGTCTCAGATAAGGAAGCTGCCTGCCACAGGTGGGTCTGGACCAGCCCTGGGATAGGCCCCCACCTTCCTGGGGCCTCCTGAGTAGTCAGCACTTGGGGGTCATTACAAACTGAATGAGGTGCAGCGTGCAGCTCTGCTCTCCAAGGGCCCACGCTAGCTAGCTTGACCATGCTGGATACATTCCACCCACTGCCCAGAGATGTAAGGAGATCCAGCTAGCACTCTGTTGTGTTCACACACAGGTTGGTCCCAACCGGCAAAAAAAAAAAAAAAGAAAAAGAAAAAGAAAAAAAAGCCACTGTCACATGCCATGCCACTCACTGAGTACTGTCCAGGACTTTTCAATCTGCACACGTGAGATAATTAGTTCTGGGAGATTTTTGTATATTTTAATTTTTTTCTCCTATTTTTAAAGTCATCGTCCTTGGTTCACTGACAGTGAGGTGAAAAGAGCCATGCAGGTCCCTAGGGCCCGGGGCCTTAGGATCAGACGCACGTCCTGAGAGAACACGGCTGGGCTAGGGTGCCAAGAAAGCGTCTAGGGTGGTGCTAGATGCACCAAATGGGCCTGAGGCTGCAGCTGCTCAGTTGCTTCTCCAAAGCCGGTGCAAGACCCAAGCCAAGCGCCAAGCGGGTCTGGCGCTCCCCAGAGACTCGTTCCCAAGGTGGACGCCAGGTGGCGCCAGAGGCCGCGCAGCCGCAAGTCCCAAACTCTCCCCTGTACTGGAGGGGAGTCCCTGCTTTCAAAGAAGAAATTCTTATTTATACAAAAGAAGACAGATTAGCACAGTGAAAACGCTAACCATTATTTCATCTGTAAATATCAGTTCCTAACTCAATAAAACAAGCACCTTTCCCCCAGCATTTTTAATGTGTGTGTGAGTGAGAGACAGAGAGACAGAGGCAGAGACAGAGAGAGGGGGCAGAGAGATTGATTTCTCCTCAGTGTCTCTTTCCAGGCCATTCTTTGTGGCATATGGAACCCACCTGGGCTATCTGGACTAGTCTCCCTGTGCTGACATCCTTAATTTAAGCTCTACTGCAAACACCTTTGCCAAGCCTAGGCATGGGCCACGCTGTTAAGACCTGATGTGTTTGGGAGCCACAAGCAGCAGATTTTGGAGAGGTGAGTGACTGGCTCAGGGTATAGATGAGTCAGTGAAGTGATCGCCAATGGCCTCTCCTGGTCTCCTCAAGGACTCTGATCTCTTCACCACAACTGAGGCTTCACCTTTACTAGTGGCCTCTTGGCCTCTTTGCAGAGATTCCAACACCACGATACGGTGCCAAGCCTCAGCTGCTCTCCGAGATCCCTTCACACCTTCAAAGCCAGTAACGTGGGAGACCCTTCTATGTCACCAAATTCAGCAACAAGCTGGAGACGAAGCCTTAGGCCCCTCTGGACCACAGCCTCTGTGTGCTGACCCTGAGAACATGTCTCAGATTTTTACCCCGATGATACTTGTCTCTTCTTCATCAAAGCCGAGTTCTCAGCCCCAGCTAACCAGCACTGATTGTCCCAGTCACACAAAAGTTCACCCAGTGCTGCTGCTCTCTGGTCAACCACAGCTGACTCTTCAGCCAAAGCTGACCAGAACCACAGATTCTTTTTTGTTTTGGCTTTTTTCGAAACAGGATTCTTCTGTGTAGCCCTGGCTGTCCTGAAACTCACTCTGTACACCAGGCTGGCCTAGAACTCAGAGATCTGCCTGCCTCTGCCTCCAGAGTGTTGGGATTAAAGGCATGGGCCACCACCACCTGGCAAACCACAGATTATTATTTAAACTTTCTATTGATTCTTTGTGAATTTTACATCATGCATCCCAATCCCTCTCTCCAGCACTGTTCTGGCTAGCTCACCCAGTGCCACAGCCAGCAAGGAGGCAGGGCCAGCTCACCCTTGCCTTCACCACCGGGGTCAGCTCTACTGTGCCCAATGGAGGTGCCCAGCCTGCTCTCAGAAGTACTGCAGCCAGTGAGGGGTAGGGCCAGCTCTCCTGCTCTCCTGACCTCAGGGGCCCAGCTCTCCCACCTGCCCCAGGGGTAAGGGGAGTGGTACAGGTGTGACACACGGTAGCCTCTTAAGTCAAAATCTCCACTAACAGCCCAATGGATTCTTTGCTTCCCTCTGAGCCATCACAGGCCAGGCCTCCATCGTCTGTACTGCCCTCAGCATTGTTTTCCGGGCTCTGAGCACTCAATGGGTTTTCCTAGTCCAAAGCTCCAAATGCTTCCACAATCCTCCCCAAAACACGTGGTCAGGTCTGTCACAGCAATAGTCCATGTCTGGTACCAGTTTCTGTCCTAGTTTCCTTTCTGTGGCTGTGATAAAACACTGATCAAAACCAAATAATGGATGAAAAGGTTTATTTGGCTTTTGTGTCACTGTGGGAAGTCATGGCAGGAACTCCGGCAGGAGCAGAGGCAGAAAGCGTGGCGGGACACTGCTTGGTCCTCCTCATGGCTTGCTGAGTCTGCTTTCTTAAACCAGCCGGAACTACGTGCCCCAGGATAGTACCATCCACAGTGATCTGGACCCTCCCACACCAACCATCAATCAAGATCATCAATCATCAATGCCCTCAGACATGCCCCCAGGCCACTCTGACGGTGGCAGTTCCTCAACTGAGGTCCCCTCCTTCCCAGGTAAACTACTTTGTGACAAAAACTAACCAGTGAAGCCACCCAACAAAATCAAACATGGAAGAAGGAATGACTCCATTGCTGGGTATGGACTGCTGTGATATCACACAGGGGCATTCAGGGAGGGTGTCCTTCCCCACAGAGGAACATGTCACTGTTAGAGCAGGACAGCCAGCAAGGCATGGGGAGCACCACCTGATGACCTAGTTCCCTCACACACGCATGCGCGTGCACACACAGCATGAATTCTTCATGCAATACCTATGCAATGTGTAAACACATATTCCACCCGAAAGGACCCCTATGCTTCCCCACTCACACTGACACACATGCACACACACAGACACAAGAAACACCTCCCAATCTAGCTGGGTTTTTTTTTTCCCTTTGCTTTGTTTTTTTTTTTTTTTCGTTTTTTTTCATTCACATTCATTGTGTATGTGTAGTTGTTCTCCAGTACATCAGCCAAGGAGCTGTCTCATAATAATTCACATGTGTCCAAGATGGGAGAAAACCAGGCAAATGTCTCACGGTCGCATCCTGGTTTCCGCGGGATCCTAAGATGGCGGAGGTAGAGCTCTACCCGCGTGCCCTGTTCCCTTCACCTGTACTCTGGATGGTTCTGCAGACAGGATAGCAGCTCTCCGACAGGCCTGCCCTCGTGGCAGATCTGATAGATCGCTGTGAACAATGGGAACTTGTGCAGGAGCCCCTTCTTCTTGAGGATGTGGTACGTCTGAGCGGAGGTGCGCGGCCCTTGTACCTTCTGTCCGTTCAGCAACTCCTTCTCCAACTGTTGAATACTCTTTCCTGTCCTGGCGAAGGCTTCAGCTACCCTGCGGTTCCGCCCCCCGTAGCAGGAGCTGACGAGGTCAGCCACCCCACAGCTCTCCAGGAACGTGGCTGTGGACACCTGGTCCTTGCAGAAAGCTCTGGCGAAGGCAATTATCTCCATGAGGCCCAGGCGGATGACAGCAGCCTTGGTGCTGTCTCCGCAACAGATGCTGTCGCAGAAGCCGGCCCCCAGGGAGACGACGTTCTTTAGAGCCCCACACAGCTCCACTACCTCTGCCTCTTTCACCACGGTGACTCGGAATTTGGGGGTCTCCAGCAGCTCTTTGAAGAGAAGGCCGTTCTGGAACACCTTGCTGCCGATGGTAGTCTCGCAGAACTGCTCTTCGGCCACCTCGTTGGCTATGTTGGCCCCCATCAGCACACTGACGTCTATCTCCACCTTCTCTCGGATGATGTCGGAGATCAGCTTCAGGCCCTCAGGGCCCTCCTCTATGCCCTTGATGAGGGACAGGCCCAGGGCCTTCTTGGGCACGATGCCAGCAATCTCATCACAGACTGTTCGAATGAACTGGTTGGGGGAGGCAAACACCAGCAGGTCGGCGTCCTGCACAGCCTGGCTGAGGCTCGGCGTGGCCACCACATTCTCCGGCAGCCTGTGTCCAGGCAGGTACTTTACATTTTCATGGTCACTGTTGATGATCTCCGTCAGCTTCCTCCCATTGACCGTTTCTTCAAATACCCACATCTTGACTGTGGAGGCGAACTTCTTTTCGTTCTTCACATTGCTCCCAATGATTTTTGAAATGACTGATCCCCAGTTCCCTGAGCCCAGGATGGACACCTTCAGGGGCTTGGCCACCACTTCTAGGCTGGCATCCTGCGGTGCACACGGTGTCTTCCTAGCTGACTGCTGATCACAAACTGCACGGTCTAGCCTGCAGGCACCCTGCCTCCCAACCTGCACAAAAAGGACATTTACGACCCGAGGGTGGTAGTTCATGCCTGTAATTCCAGCACACGGAAGTTCAGAGAACTGACTCAAGTTCAAGGACAGCTTGAGTTGCAGAGTGAGACTATCTGAAAACAAATAAGATAAATGAAGATTTAAAAAAGGAAGGCTGAATGCAGCTCAGCTGGTAGAGTGCTTGGGTTGTGCTTGAGGTCCTGGGCTCTAGCCCCAGTACTGCCTCAGCTGGGTGCGGTAGTGAATGCTTGTGATCCCAGCAGTGGGGAGAGAGGCAGGAGGGACAGAAGTTCAAGGTCAGCCTCAGCTCCAAATAGAAGTTGAAGCCAATCAGGGATACATGTCTCAAAATAAGTAAATGAACAAATAAATAAACCAAGTAAAAAGACATTTACAAGGGTACTTGATGTTTAAGTGTTGCATATTTGATGAAATTGAGAAAACATGTGATTTTTTAAAAGCATGATTATGACAGCAATATGTTTATAGATGCATTTGTTTTGAGGCAGGCTCTCCTGTTTTCCAGGCTAGCCTTGAACTTTCTATGTAGTGGAGGATAACCTTGAACTTCCAATAGTCCTATGTTCACCGTGGGAGCACTGTATTTGTAAGCATACAGCACCATACCTGGTATACACGGTTCTGGGGAACCCCAGAGCTTCACGAATGCTGGGCAAGCACTCTATCGGCTGAGCCACATCCCCAGCCCTGACCAGGTATAGATTGTAAAAAGAACGGATGGTGATGCAAGTCTTTAGTCCCAGCTCCCAGGAGGCAAGGACAGATGGATCTCTGTGAAGTTGAGGCCAGCCTGGTTTACATAGCAAGCTAGAGCCTTTACCTTTAGGAGACAGTGTGTGCATGTGTGTGGAGGCCAGAGGTTGTCATTAGGTTCCTTCCTCAGTTGATTTCCACCTTATTTTTAGAAGACAGGCTCTGTCAATAGATCTGGAGCTCGCTGATGAGGCTAGACTGGCTGGTCAGCATGCCCCACGGCCTTCTGTCTCCACCTCCCCGGTGATGGGATCAAAAGGGGCTTTTGATGTGGGATGCAAACTCAGGTCCTCATGCTTGCCTGGAAAGCACTTTATCAACGGACCTATCTCTTCATTCACAGTCATTTTTTTAAGGGTTAAGAATATTAGCTGGCAGCAGGACACTTACTTAGCATCTGCGAGGCCCTGGGTTCATTCTCTAGCCCTGGGGGGGGGGGGTTAAAATTAAAACAAACAAAATATAAAGACACAGGGTCCATCCCAGAATTACTAATCAGCCCAGATTGATGCCTGCTGCTAGCGTCTCTCCCTCAGGGGCCACTAGGGGGGCGCATGAGCCTGAGCAAGGCATTTTGAGGAGCGAGGCCGAATCCGCAGGCTCGAGGCTGCAGGGGCGGGTGGTAATGTCCCTCGGTTTCCCTTCTCCCAGCAGCTTACCCGTGCCCCTCCCTTCCCCACTCGCCTCTCTGACTGAAGAGTGAGGACCACCCCAGACATGAACAAGACTCACCTCAGACCACACCCCTGCCTGCTGGAGGCAGACACACTCTGGAGTTTAGGGACAGGAAACCCCGCAGATTTATGGGAGCCGCCTAGATATCCTTGAGATTCTGGAGCTGAGGGGAAGGTTCTAGCTGTGTCCTCAACCCGAGATGGTACTGCCTCAGTCTCCTTGGCCTTTTGGGAAGAGGGAAAAGCAACCAAACAGAAAGCTGCATTTAATGGCTCCACTTCAGCAGTCTTTCCCTCCCCCTCCCCCCACCCCGAGATAAGGTTTTTCAGTGTAGCCATGGCTGTCCTGGAACTCACTCTGAACTCAGAAATCTCCTGCCTCTGTCTCCTGAGTGTTCGGACTAAAGGTGTATGCCACCACTGTCTAGCGCATTTCAGCGGTCTTAAAGTGTGAGAGAACCGGGCAGAAAGAATGTGAACCTCCACGATTTGTGGTGGATGATTTTGACCTTTGACCTGATTGGATGGAGAATCACCCAGGAGATTAGTGAAGCTCTCTGGGTCAGGGCATTTCTGGGGAGGATTAATCGAGGAAGAACCCCGGCCGTGAATGTACTTGGGACCATCCTGTAGGGTGGGGACATAAACAGAACAAAGTGTGTGGCAGGGGGACCTGACAGTGAGTATTCTTTCCGTTTCCTGTCCTCCAGCAAGTGAGCTGCTTCTCACCATGTTCCCAATCGCTTCAAGGACCTGCCCAAAGCGAAGAAGCTAACGGACCATGGAAAGGACGCCTCTGAATCCGTGAGCCAAAATAAGCCGTTACTTTCTTGTTTTCTCAGGTGTATTCTCACAGTGATAAAGACAGCTTCAGCGTGAGACGTTTAGTGTGTTAAGGGCACTTGCCACCAAGTCTGGGAACCTGAACCGCATCTCCAGGATCTACACCGTGGGATGAGAGCCAGTTCTCACAGGGTGTCCTCTGACCTCACACAGGTGTCATGATTGCACACACACACACACACACACACACACACACACACACGATGAGATTAAAAAAAGAAAGAAAGAACCCTCTAACTAGCACTGGCTTCCAGCTAGTAAGCTGTGAGACTGGGGTAAGCCCAGCACAGAGCAGCAGCCTGCACAAAGCCTGAAGCCCATGTTTAACCAGGCCAAGATGACTTGGCCATGTTCCATTTGTCTGCCACTGTAACACTAGGACATAGTATCACCCGCAGCCTCTTTTTCAAATACAGTGCCCAGAACACTACCAGACACAGTCTTAAAGAGGGAGGTAGTGAATAAAACATCAGGATAGACACCTGCCCAGATACCTATAAAAAGATGTTCGGCATTTCCGGTCACTAAGAAAGATGAAAACAAAATTTAAACAAGTTATCACGGCACATCTAGAGAAACAGCCAAGATAAGATTGACTCCAGCGACCCTTGGCAGAGCTGCAGAGCAGAGGGGACCCTCACACACTACTGATGACAGGGAACAAGAGCTCGGTAGTTCATGGAAAGGTGAAAACACATACTCTGTAAGCCACTTGCCTCATGTGACAAAATGACTGAGATAACTCAAAAGGAGGCAAAAATTCTTTTGGCTCACAGTTTCAGAAACTTAATCGTGGTCAGAAGGCTCTGTTATAGCTGTTTCTTGGTGAGTCATCGCGGTGGGAGGGCTTGGTGGAAGGAAACTGCTCACCTCATGACCACCAGGAGGCAGACACAGAGAGGAGGGGGCCAGGGCCAAGATACACCCTTTAAAGGCATAGTCTCCAGTGACCTGCCTCCTCCAACTAGGTCCTACCTCACTCAACTATGAAGTCATAAATGGTTTCGTTCCCCTGATAAGTTCAGAGCCCTTATTGAGAGACCAAAGGATTAAAAATCAGTGTCTATTATTTTAAAGTTTAAAGCCTGAACTAAGGCCAGCCAAGTGGAGATATGTCTAGCCACCTTTGGGGAAGAACTAGCCTTAATGTCCTGAGGGGAAGAATTAGCCTTATTGCATTCTTTCCTGTGCACTAGAGATACAGTTGCTAGGAAACTGGCCCCTCCCCCCTAGGAAGGGAAGCCAGACCACTAATAGTTTGGGGACCTTCCTATAGCCAATCAATTAGAAATGCAACATCCCTTTTGTGTTTGGACCAATAGATGCTTGCCAGGCAGGAATCCTCTTGCTCTGGGCATGCTGGGGAGGGACTGGAATCTTTAAATCATCCAACCAACCCGAGCACTGATTCGGCAAGTGAGTGTGTGTGAGCCCAAGCTGTAGCTAGTAATAAAAAGATCCTCATGTGTTTTGCAACGGACTTGACTCCTGGTGGTGGTCTTTTGGGGCCTTGTGATTCAGGCATCACATTATGATCCAGTCATGTCCCCAGAGCCTATTACCTGCCAATGAAACTCTTACTGTAGGAGACTTCTGAGAACATTTTAGGTTCAAACAAGAACATGTACCTCTCATAGGATTCACCTATTTCTCATCCAAGCATTTGTACAAACAACAGGGAGACGAGGTTCTACAAATAGACAAATAGAGTAGCTCAGGGACACTTTTAAAATAGTTTTAAACTGGAAGTAACTCAAATTTTCATCAAAGGCAGATACATAGTATTTATCAGCAATAAAAAAAAAACAAACAAGCTATTGATACATTCAATTATACAGTAACTTCCAAAATAATGCCCCCGGAAAGAAGCAAAACGAAGAGTGATACCAGGTGCTCTGCCTTCTAGAAAATTCAGTTTAATGATAATTCAGTGGTTACCTAGAGATGACGGGATAGGAAATTCATAAATTACTAAAAGACAAGGAAACGTACATGATGATGGATATATTCATTCTCCATCTTGATTATGATGATGGTAAAAGTCATCAATTTACATATTTTAAATATTTTCAATTTAGTGTGTCTCAATTATCTTTCAATAAAACTGTTACAAAAAAAATACTAGACATACTAAAAACAAGACTTGCTTACACAAAACCAAAGGAAGAGCAGAAAATAGCAATAGACTCCTAGGTGATCTAGACACATTTTTAAATGAATTGCTTAGCTGGGTGTAGTGGTGAGTGCTGGCCTTTCTGATTGGGTGGGAAGGTGTCAAGGAAACCCATAACTCAGAGGCTGGGAAGGTATCCTAGCTCTGAGGTGGGGTAGTGTCCCAAGGAAAGAGTATCCTGTGACACGGAGGCCCAGGAACCATCCAGGTCTGAGAGGAGGCCTCAGCACAGAGGTTTCGGCTCTCAGGGGAGGGTTACCCCAACCCCTGATGGGCTGAGGAGCCTAGCAAGCTAAGCTCCAGTCCTCCTTCCCTTCTTCTTTCTTCTCTTTTCCTTTGCTTCTTCCGATGAGAGAGTCACATCAGGCAGTGAATTTCTTAAAAGAGATTTCTTAAAGGGTTGAATCCAGGAGAGGAGGGATACATCCAGAAGTGGCTGCCTCTTCTCCCAAGTGAAGACAGCAGAGAACTGGGCAAACACAGCCTTTATATAGAGTTTTTTTTTTTTTTTTAAGGGCATAGCTTTCTAGGGCAGAGAGTTCCAGGGTGAGGATTGGTGGGATTTCAAGTCCTGAGCTTGAGGAAAGCTTAGGGATTGGTGGGGTTTTGTTCAGCCTTTTCACCTAAAATTAGCATAAATCTGGCGGCAATAGTCCCACGGAGAGGCTGGAGGTGACCTTTGTGACAGTTTGAGGCTGGAACTGCCAGTTTGACAGAGAAATGTTGGGGAAGGGCTGTTAACCCCTGCCCTAAGGGAGTTTTTACACAGGCTGGAACTCTAAACTAAACAACTTTCTTTCACTGAACCATGAACTTATACTAAGGGGTCAGGTTTCTTGTTCTGACTGGAATGTCAGACCATGTAAAGCTGCCGGCCTCGGAGGAATTGCTGGCTTATGCATTGTTGCCACAAAGATGGCACCAGAGCTCACAGACTAGCTCTATTGAACAGGCCTCCCTCTCTCTGGATTCCCTGTCAGCAGCAGCCATAACTGAGGTGCTGCTGCTTTCTCTTTGGCTTCAGTTTCTCAGTTTCTCCAGGCACCTGATCTCAGGTCCTAGGGCTGTGGCGATTGAGCGTCAGCTGCTCTGGAACCCTAAGGTATTGTTGTCTGGAGGTGCAGATAGGCCAGCAACACAGCCTGAAGATCTGAGCGCCCTTTTCAGGATCCACAGGGGATGGTACCCAGGGGAGCTGAAGAGGGGGTACCCAGGGAAAGATGTAGGGGGAGCCTAGAGGCAAAACTTGAAGCTGGCTGGTGGAGCTCCTCAGCAGGGGCCCCGACACTTTCCTGCAAAGTATACAAAGTTTACAAAGTATGCAAAGTAAACAAAGGGAGTCTGTCAGGGAAGGCTTTCCCTGCGGTGAAGAGCAGACAGTGAACACATGTAATCCCAGCCCTCAAATCCTGAGCCGGCAAAGTCACAAGCTCCCAGGAATTTGGCCGCATAGTGAGTTCAAGGCCACCCTTGATTCTACAGCCAGACCCTACATAGAAAAAGGAAGAAAGAAAATAAAAAAAGACACAAGTTAAAATAACGATGTTCAAGAATAAGGCATGGAGAGGTGTCTCAGAAATTAAGAGCACTTACTGTTCCCTGTGGACCACCCAGGCTCTGCTGCCAGCACCCACAAGGCAGCTCCCAGTCAGCTGTGTTCTAGAGGAGCCTTTTCTGGCCTCCTTGGGCATTGCTTGCTTGCAGGTAACACTCAGAAATAAAGTAGCAACAAACAAGTCTTACAAAAAAATTTATTTTTAGCATTTTTAACGTAGATGTTTTGTCTATATGTATGTCTGTGTAGCCCTTGCACACCTGGTGTTTGTGAAAGTGGAAAGGGGGCATTGGAACCCCCGAATATAGAGTTACAGATGGTTGTGAGCCACCATGTGGGTGCTGTAAGTTGAACCTGCGTTCTCTGGAAGATCAACCGGTGCTCTCAACTACTGAGCCACCTCCTCATCTCCAAAAGAAATAAATCCTTTTTATTTTAATGTTGGAAAAGAGAAATATAGGCCAACGGGATGGTTCAGCAGGTACAGAAACTTGCTGCCAAGCCTGATAACCTGAGTTCAGTCCATGGGAGCCACACAGCGGAAGGAGAGAACCAACTCCCAAAGGCTGTCCTCTGGCCAATTGGTGGTGCTGCACGCCTTTAATCCCAACTATCACGAGGCAGAGACAGGCAGATCTCTGTGAGGTCAAAGCCTGCCTGGTCTACAGAGCCAGTACTTGAACATCCATGGCCACACACACACAAAAACAACACCCTCCCCCTTGTTCCCTGACTATACACACACACACACACACACACACACACACACACACACACGCATACACACACTCAACTCACACATAGTTACACACTAACAGAAAGTGAGAGAGAACTTTTTAAAAAATTATTTATTTATTTAAACTTTTATTAGTTATACTTCATTCACTTTGTATTCCTTCATAAGACCCTCCTTCCTCCCCTCCCGATCCCATCCTTCCTCTCCCTTCTTCACTCATGCCCCTCTCCAAGTCCACTGATAGGGGAGGTCCTCCTCTCCTTCCTTCTGATCTTAGTCTATCAGTTCTCATCAGGAGTGGCTGCATTGTTGTGGCCTGGTAAGGCTGCTCCCCCCTTAGGGGGAGGTGATCAAAGAGGCGGTCCCTCTTCCCATTACTATGGAACCCACTTGGACACTAAACCGCCATGGGCTACATCTGTGCAGGGGTTCTAGGTTATCTCCATGCATAGTACCTGGTTGGAGTATGAGTCTCTGGGAAGACCCCTGTGTTCAAATTTTCTGGTTCTGTTGCTCTCCTTGTGGGGTTCCTGTCCTCTCCAGATCTTACTATTTCCCACCTCTTACATAAGATTCCCTGCACTCTGCCCAACAGTTGGCCATAAGTCTCAGCATCTGCTTTGATAGTCTGCAGGGCAGAACCTTTCAGAAGCCGTCTGTGACAGCATCCTAGCTTGTTTCCTGTTTTCTTATTCTTCTGATGTCCATCCTCTTTGCCTTTCGGGATGGGATTGAGCATTTTAGTCAGGGTCCTCCCTCTTGATTAGTTTCTTTAGGTGTGCAGATTTTAGTAGGTTTATCCTATATTATATGTCTATATGAGTGAGTACATACTGTGTCTGTCTTTCTGCTTCTGGGACAGCTCACTCATCCTTTCCAGGTCCCACCATTTACCTGCAAATTTCATGATTTCCTTGTTTTTCATTGCTGAGTAATACTCCATTGTGTAGATGTACCAGGGAGAGAACTTTTAAATCAGGAAGAAAGATAAGAAGTCCTGCCTGACCTCTAAGTAGAATAAGCATAGTGGAAGCCACACCCTGTCCCCCCCCCCATCCACAGCCGCCAAAGCCAGAGTCAAAGGGATATTAATACCAGGCAAAGGAGAGGAAACACATGGCTGCAAAAATAAAAGGCTGCAAATTAGAAATGAAAATACACAAATGAAAAAAGACAGATATGTGGCAGGTGCCTTCAATTCCGGCACACTCGGGTCTGTGAGTTCAGGGCCAGCCTGGTCTACAGAGCAAGCTCTAGGTCCACTGGGGCTACATGGTGAGAACCTGTAGCAAAACTAATTAATAAATTTTAAAAGTCAAGATAAAAATCTCATCATAGTGCAGACTCTCTTACACTTGGGTAATCCTCCTGCCTCTGCCTCAGGACTAAGTTTACAGACTGGTGCCACAATGTCCATGGAGTTAAAAAAACAAAACAACAACAATAAAACAAAAACCCAGAATTTTCACAAACATATCAGCATTGAAGGGGAGTGTAGGGCAGTTTATTTAGAAGAAAGGAAAAGTGGAACCAGATGAAAACACGGTCACGTAATAATGATGAGCCTAGGAAAGGCTAAATGTATGGGGAAATCTGAGCCCAGACCCGATAAAGAACAGAGGATCCGTTGGGTTTCAGGTAGGACAGGACCGCACATCATGCAGGGAGTCTCTCGGTCTCCGGAGTTGGTACAGTTTGCACGGCAGCAGTCAAGACAGCACGTGAGGACAAATACACTTGTCTAAAAGGCACAAATACATCTGGGTTCGTGGTTCAGACGCTGGCGATTTCTCCTCTTCCTCAGCTCACAGCCTGTCTTCTTGAGGGGTTCCTAGTCAACGGAGGACCAAACCCAGCTGCTTCACAACATAAAATCGCTGCCTGGAGTTGCATGCCCACAGAGGACTCCCCGAAAACTGCCTCAACTGGGATAGTTTGCTTTGGAGACGAGCCGGCTTGGGGTGTGGCTCTACCCTGGTGAGTAGTGGTCAGCAGATCGCTGTTAGAATCTTTGCAGACAGCAAGTCTGAGGAGAACGGCGTGTGGATGGAGGCGTCCTAAGGAAACGCCTGGATGCTAGGTCAGTTTCCTCGGAGGCGCTATCTGCAAGGGATGGTCTCTGAAGCTGGTAGTCAGGCTCGAGAAATCACAGTTTTGTCCTGCGACTGTCACTCGGTCTCTTTCCTCTGTCACTGAGCCTTCACTGAGCCTTCACTGAGCCTTACAGCGGAAAGTTCTCAGGTTGCTTCAGGTGAGCAGAGGTTAGCGCTCAAGTCCTGATGTTGCACCTTCTACAAGGGGAGGGACTAGCCAGCCACCCAGGGGGAGGGTGATGGCGACTGCACCGCTTCTTCAGGAAGGCACCCTCGCTCTCCTTCTGCCAGCACCACCATCCGAAGATTTTTCAGAGTGCCCTATATGTTGTCATGGTAACTCACACATCCTCTCCAACCAAAGAATTCATGATGGGAAAATGCACATGGCAATGAGTTCACACCCATGAAATCCACTGGTCTTACACTTGCAGTCTACTGAGAGACCTTAGGACGACGGCCAGAGAACTTAGCTGCTTCCCCTCCCCAAGCAGGGCTCCCAGTCTGTTCAATGGACAGGGTATCCCTAGGAGACACTCATTCCATTGCTCTGAGATTAAGTCCAAGAGAAATGTTAGAGATTTGAAACGAGGAGGCCAGAAACACCCATCTAGCAGCTGGAGGGTTGAGGCTGGGGGTGAGAACGCCTCATTCAGCATTTTTCCAAATGACCATCCCGTGAATGCTTGCTTCCCCTCCCCCAGAACCCTGGGCTCTGTCTGGTGGGCCAGAGGGGCACTTTCCTAGAAAATACAGCCTCTTGTGTGGGCCCCTGTGCCAATGGTCAGTCAATGTTGTGCTGTAGAACAGTGTCCCCGGCTCAGCATGCCAGTGTCATCCTCTCTCTCGCTCAGGGATGTCTGGGCTGAAAGCACACTGCTGCTCCCTAGAAGGCTGCTATAGCTTCTGTGACCAGGTCAGCTGGACCCTTCTCCACCCCTGAGCAGCTTCTGAGATCCTTCGGCTGCACTCAATAGACACTGTGTCCTGGTTAGACTTCTGTCAACTTGACCCAAGGCAGAGTGATCTGAGAATAGGAACCCCAGTTATGTGGACCTCTGGGGTGGCTTCTTGATTGATGAATGATGCAGAAGGGCCACTTCGGGCAGTGCCATCCCGAGTCAGGGATCCCGGATGGTAGAAGAAAGCAAGTTGAGCGAGGAGGGAAGAGAGGCCAGTGAGCATCCGTTCCTCCATGGCCTCAGCATCAGTTCTTGCCCCCAGGCTCCGCCCTGAAGTTCCCGCCCTCATTTCTTTCCAGGATGGACTGAAAAGCATAAGCTGAAATAAGCCCTTTCCTCCTCCCACTTGCTTCTGGTCAGAATGTTTTACCACAGCAACAGAGAGCAACACACTAATACATACTTTCCACCAGGACACAGTGGCAGAGGTTGCAGTTTGAGGGGTCAGTTCCACTAGACTGTCCTACTTCAGATGCTAACTGAAGTCCCAGCCTGTCACTTCCGTCTCAGCTCGGCCTGGTCAGCTCCAAGTCACCCCTCCTCACTTCTGCCCCCGTGGCTGGTTTGTGAGTATGACTTCCAGAACCCAGGGAAGTGCTCTGCTTACACAAGGGTAAGCTGAAACTGACAACCTCATTTTTGACAGAAAGGTGTGGAGTGTAAGGCTAACTTGAGCTACATTGCAAGACACTGACTCCACTCAACAAACAAGCCAAGACGGATACGGATGGATATCCTGGGGGAGAGGCCTGGGGCAGGGGAGGGGCTGGCACCCTCCTTCTGTGCAAGTTCTCCCCCAGGGCCTGGAAGCTCCAGAATGTCCTGGCTCAGGAGCTTGGTCTCCAGCCCCTTTTCTGGAAGGCAGCGACAGCCAGGCAGGCTGAAGGCGCAGCCTCAGACTCCTCCTTTTGTCAGAGCTTTCTGGCGAGCTAAGTCATCTCCGTAAAAACACAGGCACTCCAGAGGAGCCCTTTAGGAATGACAGAGGGCACGGTTCCCACCCAGGAACTCAGGACAGCTCTCCAGTGTGCTCCGCGTGCCTGGGGGCCTTCCCAGGCGGGGTTTCCACAGAGCTTTGAAGGCTCATTCCCTGAGGTGTCTTGCTAGATACTGGGATGCTGGGCCATGAGCAGGTGGCGGGCGCCTGCTGAGGGGTTGCCGGACTTTGATGCTGGCCAGGTCCTGGTTCCCACCAGCAGCGAGCAGGACGGTCCTCGCTCTCCCTCCATTGGCACGCTCGTTGCCCTGCCTTCTTGATTTTAGTCCATATGACAGGTGTAGCTGTGATGAATGTTTCCATTTTTTTTTTTTTTTATGTGTGATGGTGCGAGTAAAATATACACATTTACTATTTTTTCCTTTTTTCTTGTGACAGAATGTCATGTAGCTCAGGCTGGTCTGGGCTTCCCCAGAGCAGTTAAGGGTGGCATGAACTTCTGTCTCCGCTTCCTGAGTGTTGAGATTACAGGTGTGCCCTGCCGTGCCTGGCTCATTCAGTGCTGGAAATCAAACCCAAGGACGTGCATGAAGTAGCTTAATGATTCTATAGAGTGGGCATGCTCTGGGCCTCATCTGATTGGCAGGTCTCCCGTTCAGGCTTTTCCTGCAGCTGGCACAGTCACTGCTTAGATGTTCCTTGGACTGGCAGGTTGCTGGGCCCTCGGTTTCAGAGGAATGATTTCTGATGCCGAATAAGGGTTGGTAGACCCATTGGTGTTCTCCTTTTCCAATAACGACGGCCAGGGTGAAAATGTGGTAGCTCCTAAATGACAGAACCATCAACGGCTGGAGGACATGAAGACCTTTGCTGCCCTGAGAGGTAAAGCCAAACTTTGAACACTGACAGAAGAGTGTGGAGACCAGGCTGGGTGGACAGCAGCCAGCTGAGAACGCTAGCTTTGCCGCATGGGGAGCGTCTGAGTCCAGTTTCTCCCAATAACTTCTCCATGGCAACGCTGGTCACTAATGTCAGTCCTCACTGTAGGAAGGACTAGGGAAATGATTCACAGTGGTCCAAAGGCTGGGGGGGGACATGGTGTTTGTTCCTCAAAGCAAGGGCCATACTCTCTCACTGTCCCCCCAGAGTTCAAACCCGGGCCTTCTGCTGTGTGCTGACACCTGCAGCTCCCATCTTGCCTTGGCCACTCATGTTTTCTGGCTTCTAATTGTATTTGGTCAATGACAGCATCAGCGGGAGGTGGAAAACCCGGAAGGTGGATCTGGGAACATATAGTGACCTTGGTCATGGCCACATGCCCTTGTGATCTCTGCTGGGTATGTCCTATCGCGGTCCCTGACCCCCCTACTTGGCTTCTATAGCACATCCTCTCTCCATGCCCTTCAGTCCCCCATTGACGTTAGGACCTCACACTATCGTGGTTGCCTATCTCCACCCACGCCTCACCTAAGGCCCTTCCTCATCCCTCTCTGCCTCGTTGCCCTTCCTGTGCTTATACACCCAGGACTTCCTCTAGGAGTCTAAGGACCCAGAAAGCCAAAGAGTCGAGTGGGAGTCGGGGAGAGGAGCCGGAGATCTGGCTCAGCAGTTAAAAGCACACACCTGAGTTCATTTCCCAGGTGTCCATGTTTGCAACTCCAGCTTCGGGGACTCCGGTGTCTCTGGCATACACATCATTAAAAACAATAAAAATAAAATCGTATTTTAAAAGTAAGAAGTGAAGTGGTGAGGGAGGTGGCCAGCTGTTCTGAGGACTGGGATGATGTCCCCTGAGAGACTTTGGAAAAGCCATCTGTCCTGATGTTCTCAGTGTCATCACCCACAATGCAAGGATGGGAGACAGGTGAGAGCGCTTGTGAGGAGACAGTGGAAGGACACACTCTGGACATTGGAGACAGCGCCAGTGAGGCAGGCCGTAGCCAGATGTTTCTGTTTGTCTGGTTGGTTGGTTGGTTGGTTGGTTGGTTGGTAAGTTGGTTTTTTGTTTGTTTGTTTTTGAAACAGGAGTTTCTATGTGCAGCCTAGGCTGTCCTGGGCTGGATTTGTAGACCAGGCTGGCCTTGAACTCACAGAGATCCACCCACCTTTGCCTCCCTGAGTGCTGTGATCACAGGTGTGAGCCAGATAGTTTTGATGGAGAGTTATAGCAAGGGCTTAAAAGAGGAGGGGGCCAGATCAGAGCTTGTATTGACAGAGCAGTTCTGGGCCAAATGTGAAGAAGGGAGAGGCCTGTCAGCGGTAGTGAGAGGAGCAGAGCAAGACTAGGGGCAAAGGTGTCAGAAGAGCCCAGCAGCTAAAGGTGATTGCTGCTAAGCCTGTCAACCTGAGTTCACTCACCAGAATCCACATGCTGGAGGGAAAGAACAGACTCCAGTGACTTGTCCTCTGACCTCCACATGGGGGTTCTCCTGTCTCTACATCTCATCTTGCTGTTGGAGCACTCAGGTTATAACTCTGTCTATATATCTGTCTGTCTGTCTGTTTATATCTATAACTCAGGTTATAAATGCTGATATACCCACCTATAGGTGGGGTCTGGGATTCAAACTCAGGTCCTCACACTTACATGGAAGTGCTGTACCCATTGAGCCATCGTCCCAGCCCAGTCTCCCTATTTTAAAAATACCTAGCCAGACTGTGATGGTGCTCATCTGTAATCTCAGTGCTTGGGGAGGTTGAGGCAGGAGGATCAAGGAGTTCAAGGCCAGCCTGGGCTAGCTAGTGAGCTTGAAGTTGGCCTGGGGTACACAGGAAGTTGTTTTAAAAAGGAGAGAGAGAGAAGAGAGAGAGATTTGTCACTGGTCAGGAGCAAAAGAAGTTCGGTTTCTAGCACCCACATCCCCAGTGCCAGGAACTCTGACATCTTCCTGTGGTTTCCATAGACACAGCTCGATCCCCTAGAGATGAGCCCTGCTAGCCCTCCCCTAACCCATATTAGAATCTTCCCTCTTAAGTGCAGTGTGCTGGCGCATGCCTTGGCAAATATCAGTGAATCTGAGGCCAGGTTGGTCTACACAGCAAGTTCCAAAAGCTATAGGATGAGACTCTGTCTAAAAAAGAGAAAGAGAGAGAATCCTCCCCTTCCTTTTATGCTTTATTAATATTTACCTCTTATCTTTGGAATTGTGTATATGTGTGTGTGTGTGTGTGTGTGTGTGCTGATATGGAGGCCAAAGAAGGTGTTAGATGTCCTCCTCTATCATCTTCCGCCTAGACAGAAAGCCAGCAAGCCCCAGCCATCCTCCTGTGTCTGTCACTGAGGAGCCGAGGTTGCAGGCGTGTACGGGATTCATGGTTTGGTATGTTAGTGCTGGGCTCCAGACTCTAGTATTTACGATTATACAGAAGGACTCTTAACTGTCAAGCCAATTCTCCAACTCTTTATCTTTTTTTTTTTTTTTTTTTTTTTTTTTAATATGGGGACTCAGGTCCCCACACTTGTGAAGCAAGAGCGGTACCCACGGAATCGGGTCCCCTGCCCTCTGCTCACTCTAGAAGGACACTTAAGATGGCATTTAGGGCTCATCCAGGTAAGCCCGGCTCCTCTTTTCTTCAGAGTCGAGCTTAGTAACAAGTCAGAGGCCTTTCCAAATTAGATGGCACAGGTTCTGGGCATTGGGATATGAGCGGGGCTTCGGGAGCCATTGTCGGCCTAGCTCAAGCGTGCAGACAGGCTTCTCCCCTCCCCCAGGATTTCTCCTGCCTTCCTCCCTCACCATCCCCTCTTAACTCCTGGCAACCACTAACCTGTTTTCCATCTCTATAATTTTGCCATCTCAAAAATGTTATATAAATGGAATCATGCAACATGTAACTTTTCTTTTTACTCACTTGGCTTTTTTTTTTTTTTCACACTTTCCAATAACTCAAAAGATTGAAACAACCTTGCGGTTACCCTGAGATTCCCCTGTGTAGCTTGGTTTATCAATAGAATGTTTCTTTTTACAGCTGAGTAATATTCTCCTGCCTGGAAGTACAACCGTTCAGCCAATTTCCTCCTAAAGGACACTTGGGTCCTTTCCAGTTTGGAGCTATCCAGAGACTATTACTCAGGTGTGTGTGTGTGTGTGTGTGTGTGTGTGTGTGTGTGTGTGTGTGTGTACGTACGCGCACATGGAGGTCAGAGGACAACTTTTTGGAGTTGGTTCTCTCCTTCTGCCTTCACATCGATTCCAGGAATTGAATTCAGCTCACCAAGCTTACTTTTACCTGAGCCTTCTCACTGGGTGACACTTTATTCTTTCATCTCAAAAATGTATCCCTTGCCTCTCTTTTTTCTTAAGATTTATTTCCATTTTGTATGTATGGGTGTTTTGCCTACATGTATGTCTGTCCACCATACATGTGCCCAGTGCCCATGGAGACCAGAAGAAGGCATCAGATTCCCTGGAACTGGAGTTACAGTGGTTACGAACCACCATGTAGGGCTGGGAATTGAACCTGGGTCCTCTTGAAGAGCAACAAGTGCTGTTAACTGTTGAGCCATTTATTCCCCTTCTTTGCCTTTCCGTACACATTTTAGAATAATTTTCTCTATTTCTACAAAAATACTCACTGGGATTTTGGCAAAGGCAGGCAGAAAAACTGAGGAGTTCAAAAATCATCCTTCAGTACATAGTGAGTTGGGGGCTAGCCTGACTACATGAGACCTTACCTTTAGAAAAAAAAAAAATCCTTACTGAGTTTCTGATTAAACCTTTGGCAGACCTTCTGGGCTTTCCTACACGACAGTATCGTAGGCAGACAGGGACATTTCTGTTTCTTCTTTCTGGCCCTTATCATGCCCTTTCCCGTCTTGCATTGTTCTACCAGGTGCTGCAGTCATCATCCATGCTTCCTCTGGTCTCAGGGAAAAGTGCTCACTGTGTGTCAGCTGCCCTCATCAAGACGATGAAGTTGTCTTTCTTTGGGAGCGGGGGTGTCTATGTAGTACTGGATGCCCTGGAACTCTCTTTTATAGACCAGGCTGGCCTCGAACCCACAGAGATCCACCTGCTTTTGCCTCCCAAGTGTGGGATTAAAGGCATGCTTTTTCTGAGTGTTCTTCCTTCGAATGGATGTTGAATTTCGTTGAGTCTGTCTCCTGAACTGGTTAATGTAATCCCACTTTTTTCTTCTTTAGCTCAGAGTGTGATGAATCGAATTGACAGAGGTTTAAAAATACCCTTATCCTTTGCAATTTCATGCCATATACAACACATCTTCATCCTATCCATCTCCAACACCCCTTTCCATACCACTGGCACTCCCCAACATGTCCTCATGTGTCATCGTCCCCCCCTTTCCTGAGTTCAGTCTGCCTGCTGAGGATGTTGACAGTTCTTGCTGTCTTGTGCATGTAACAATACCTTCAGTGAGTCCATGTGGGTGAAATGGCCATGTCATGTCCAGAAGACAGCATTTCACAGCACTCCTTCTGTGGCTTCTACACCCTTTCTACCCTCTCTTCTGTAACGTTACGTGAGCCTGGGGTAGAAGTGGGATACATCTCGAATTTAGGACTGAGCACTCAATAGTCGCTTGTTCTCACCTCTCCGATCAGTTATGAACGTCTGCACTGATTGCTGCCCATTGCAGAGAGAAGCTTCTCTGACTAAGGCTGAGGGCAGTGTTAACACAGGGGCATAAACATAAATAGCGATAAAGCAGTTTGACCCTGTGTTCCCTCAGCAGAACAGCAGCAGGTTCTCCTCCTAGGACCTAGGACCTTTCCAGCTTTTGTCCAGGCTTACTGTACCAGATGTGTATTTCTTCCTGTGTAGCAAGCCAAAACCCCAACCAGAAAGTCATTGGTTGCATCCATAACCTTCATGCCTTTATTTCTTCTTGTCTGGCAGTCAGTGTTGGAGCATTCAGGATTTACTGCTGCGTTATGGAAGCCATAACCTTGATTTTTCTATGTCCTGCATCCAAATGTATAGTATCCTCAGGAATGGGGTCTTACCGTCTATTTCTAGTGGGCAGCCAAGAGGAACAGCAATAGCCTGTTGTTATGAGAGGTATGCTCTGGGACCTCCCTGACCAATAACTTATAGGGAGGTGTCCCATGCCCGACACCAGGATTTTCATTTGATAGCCTTTGTCTTCTGGGGAAAGCACTGTCAGCCCATACAGGCTATCTGTGTTCAAGCCACCTCTTTCTGTATTATCTATATTCGGTTGGTTGGCTGTTTTGTTTTGAGACAGGGTTTCTCTGTGTTGCCCTGGCTGTCCTGGAACTTGCTCTGGAGACCAGGCTGACCTCAGACTCACAGATCTGCCTGCCTCTGCCTCCACAGTGCTATTTTAAAGGTGTGCATCACTGCTCCTGACTTTATTATTATTATTATTATTATCATTATTATATTTTAAAGATAGCTTACAAAGTAGTAGGTTTACAAAAGGATCTTAAAACTACCTCTGTAGTTTTGGTTACCTTATCCCCATCCCCTGGATTGAGCTTTGAGTGCTGAACCCGTCTTGCATGGCCACAGTGGACAAATCATATTTTTTTTCTTGCCTCTTATCCATCTTTCTCATCTGATAAGTTCCAAATGGGCAGAAACTTTGGGTTTGTTTTGTTCACAGTGTACTTCGATGCCTGACTCTGAACAATGATTGGTGCTGATAAGACACCGTACCCTTCTATTAAATAAATGGAAGAGAAGAGGAGGCCCTTCCCAGGGTATTGGTGAGGAGTCTCTCTGGTGGGAACAGGTCAGAAGGCCAAAAGAGAGCCTTGTGACTCTGGATGCCTTCAGAGGGGGTTTTGACAATCAGCCAGGACCTTTGAGCTGACTTCATGGTAATTGCCCAGGAAACTAAGTAAACAAACTGAGGTAGGTGTGTAATGGAATCTTATCCCAGGCTAAAACAAATAAATAGATAGAAAGATAGATAAATAAATAAGTTGAAACTTACACTGAAAGAGCCCAGGAGCGTACAGTGCTGTAAGAACCCAGTGGCTATGGAAAAGTGAAAGATTAGCAGTTGCCAGGGGCTTGGGTATGGGAGAGAGGGATGGATATGTGGAGCGGGGAGAGGGCTTCAGGTCACTGAAGCTCCTCCATAGGACACCACAGTGGGGGTGCACGTCATTACACAGTTGTTGAAGCCTGCAGAACTGCAGTGCTGAGTTCCTGCAGTGCTCAGAGTGAAAGCTGGAGACTGGGGATTGGCTTCGCTGCCTCCGAGACCTTGGGTTTGATCCCCAGCACTGCAAAAAAGCAATTTTGGTGATGTGTGCCTATGATCCCAGCACTCAGCAGATACGGAGGCAAGAGGGTTAGGAGTTCAAGGGTACCCTTTGTTACACAGCAAGTCTGAGTCCAGCCTGGGCTACATGGGAGCTTTTTTTTTTTTAGAAGGAAAAAAGGAACCAAGAAAGGAAGGAAGGAAGAAAGGAAGGCAGGAAGGAAGGAAGGAAAGAAGAAAATAAGGAAGGAAGGAAGGAAGGAAGGAAGGAAGGAAGGAAGGAAGGAAGGAAAGAAGGAAGGAACAAGATTGCTCAGAGTCAAAGGTCCCTGTGCCTAGCACGATGACCTGAGTTCGAGCCCTGTGACTGACACTGTGGAAGGAGAGAAACTGATTCACAAAAGTTGTTTTCTGACTCCTGCATATACATGATAGCATGGATGTGCAAGCGTGCGCGCAGACGCACATGCACACACACAGACAAATAAATAACATATATCTAAAAGATTATGAGAAACTGTGGCCTTCTCTTTTCATCTTTCTGGAGGAGTGCTTTGCATCCGTTCAGACTATATATGACACACACATATGCAGCACATGAGTCACATGTGCCTGCTTGCACATGCTAACACTCACAGATGCTGGCATTTCCTTTTTTCCTTGACTTGTAGCTGCGAACCTTCTAGATCAATATATCTTCTTACTGGTATGTCATTAGAAAGCACTAAATGCCAGGCGGGGTGGTGCACGCCTGTAATCCCAGCAGCCAGAGAGGCAGGGGCAGGCGAATCTCTGTGAGTTCGAGGCCAGCCTGGTCTACAAAGTGAGTTGGACAGCCAAGGCTACAAAGAGAAACCCTGTCTCAAAAAGAAAAGGAAAAAAAAAAAAAAAAAGGAAAAAAAAAAAAGGATTAAGTGAGATTAAGTGATTTTTTTTCCAGGCACCTATTTATGCCTGTCACTCAGTTGACACGATATGTTATGTGTTGGTAAAATTCAATTGTTTCCAAATCCTTACTACAAATGCAGCATTTGGGGGTACAATTTTACCCCAATTGTAGCCTAGTCCAACATCAGCCTGGTCCCCCCCTAAGCTGCCTCACCCTGTACAGGCATCTCAGGGTGTGGAGCTGGCCCTGACTTCCTGAACCTGCCTCTTATTCCATGTCAGGTGTTGGGTGTGGCCGGGAAGCCCAGGCTGACATACCTCCTGGTATCATTACAGAGTCCCTGTCCAGAGTGGCAGAGAGACAGGAAGAGTGAGTTACAGTCAAGACTGTAAGCACTGTGGTAATCTCGCTGACGTTTCTGACATCGTTCCCTCTAACCAGACTGAGAAATGCCAGGGTGCCAGACTCATTCTCCATCATCTTACCCAGACCCGAGGTCCTTGGGTTTCTTCCCTACTAGCTCTGAGTAGGAGGACAGAAAAGGGGTGTCCCGGCCTGTAGACAAGGACCAGAGGGCTAGGGGCCTCCTGCACTGTGATCTCAGGTAGATGCGGGAGGATCAGGAGTTCAAGTGCATCCTCTCCCACATAGTAAGACTGAGGCCAGAATGGGCTACGTAAAGGGAAGGGGGTGTGGAGAGGTGTTAAGCAGCAGCTAAGTCATGTACTGCTCCTGCAGAGTTTATTTCCCAGGACCTTTGTTAGGCAGCCCAGAACTGCCTATAATCCCAAATCCCAGCTCCAGGGGAGCCAACACCTTTTTAACCTTTGCTGTCACCTGTTCACATGTGCACATAATTTCAAATAAAAGTAAACCTATGAAAAATGTTAAATTTTTGATTATGTCTTTTTTTCATGATTAAAGTTTTAGGACAATATAAAATAAGGAGACAGAAAGGAAGATAGGGAAAGCTCTGCTCATGCCTGTGAGACCCATGGATGCCAGGGACAGCACAGCCAGGCGGAAGTGTCCACCATGTGAGTGGAGCAGCCAGGCCTCTCCAGAGGAAAACCTGAGGGAGCAGGGCAGGGCCTTGACCTCAGCGTCTTCCACAGCTCCCTGCTGTCTGCTACATCCTTGAGGGTTGGAGGAAGGCACTGTCCTCTGCTCCCAGGTATCTAGCAGGCTTACTCTCTGTGGTCTGTGATTCCTTCTCACAGGCTTCTTCCCACACACGCTGGCCTTTGCTCAGCTTTTTGAACCTATTTGCTCTACAGGTCAGAGTGTCGGATACTCTACTAGTTGGGGTCTGGTTTTTGGAGGTGGAACTCTGGGAAGACCTCAGAGGTGACTGGAGCCAGGTTTGGCTAGCCCTACCTTCCAAAAGCCCTTCTTAAGGTCTGTGTCAACTAGCCAAGCTACACCAGAGATCTCAAGTGGGTCCTGAGAGCTGCAAAGATACAAAACCTTTCTCCCACTGTGTGCACAGAACGCTACCGTAGGGGAGAGAATTTCCTTGGTAGCTAACATCTGCAGCACTTACGATGTTCCTACTATGTGAGCAGGTGCATTTTCAAAGATATCTGTACACAGGCTTGAAGTTCACCACAGGTGGGTCTGGGTCTAGCAAGGGCTCCGCCTCAGGGCTCAGTGCTGAACACCAGACGCACGGATGGATGGGGCAAAGCTTCTTGCTCCGATCCCTAACTCACTATTAAGTGCCTAGCTCTTTGCAGACGCTCCCTGCGCCTCCCCCGCTCCAGGCTGCAGCGGCGCAGGCGCCAAGTCGAGCAGAGCGTGGAGCGGAGGGCGGGCAGCCGCGCTCCGGGCCGGGGTCCCGAGGGAGCAGGTGAGCGACCCGCACCGCACGGCCCCCACGGCCCTAGGCGAACACGCCGCCCAGCCGCGCTGCGCCAGCGCCCCCGCCTTCCCTGCTGGCAGTGCTGTCTCGCCTCTGCTGGCATCCCCCTCCTCCCTCTGCCTGGCATCCCTTCTCTTCCCTGCCTGGCATCCCTCCTTCTGCTCCCTGGCATCCCTCCTCCCCTTGCCTGGCATCCCTCCTCCTCCTGCCTGGCATTCCTTTTCCTCTCTCTGCCTGGCATTCCTCTTCCCGCTGCCTGGCATCCTTCCTCCCTCTACCTGGCATCCCTCCTCCCTCTACCTGGCAGTCTTGATCCTCCCTCTGCCTGGCATCCTTCCCTTTTGCCTGGCATCCCTCTTCCCTCCACCTGGCACCTCATCCCCTTGACTGGCATCCCCTTCCTCTGCCCACCTGGCACTTCCCTGCTTTCCCTTGCTTTGGCCTCCTCCCTTTACCTGGCCAGTCCCTTCCTCCCTATCTGGCATCCTTCTTCTTCCTTGCTGTCATCTTGCTCTTTTCTGGTGTTCCCTACCTTCCTGACTCTCTTTATTCCCTCTGCCTGACACCCTCCCTAACCTAGTAGTACGTCTTTTTCCTACCCGTTCTACCAATTCCCATCCAGTCCCATCTCTGATACCTCATTCCTACCTGGTACCCTCTCTTCCCACCCCTGCTTGGTACCTTCCCCCCTCACCTGTGAACCCTCCCCCACCCTTGTCTGGGACCCTGCTGCCTGGCACCTTCCCTTCCCTGTCTGGCACCACCCTCCTTCCCACTGCCTGGCACCTCCCTCTTGCCTAGCGCATTTCCCACCTGCTTCTCCTGGCATCGGTCTCTCACTTGCCCTATGTGGCATCCTTTCACTCTCTCCCTACCTGACACTTTCCTTACTGCCTACTGCCTGGGACCTTCCCAAACTCCACTTGCTACCCTCCTTCCTGGACAACCCTCTCCCATTCCTGGTATCACCTGACGCTTACCTGCCTGCCGACACCTACCCTCAGCCTCAAACTGTAGTCTTTTCCCTACGCACACATTTCTACCTCGTACCCCCATGGCTCTCCTCATGTCTCACATTCCACCTCAGCATCCTCAGCTGGGCCCACTCTGCCTTCCACCTTTGGCCCACAGATCTCCACCCATATGCTCTATGTGTTCCTGGACCACTCTCAAACCTGCCCCTGCCCCACCTATGACACTGTACACTCTTTGCCCCATGCCTGGGACCTCCCTGCTCTTCCCAGGAAGGAAAGGCCACCAGACCTGGGTGAACCCAGAAGGCAGTGCGTCCAGGAGAGCCTGGAGCAAGTTGTTGACTGGGGTTGCCTTGATGTTAGGTATTATCCTGGCCAGAAGGTCTCTCTTCGCTTCAAAGCTCCATTCTCACCCCTGAGGCCTGCCTTCCTCGGTTAGAGACAGCTCTCTGCCTGGGGTCTCAGCTCCTGGCAGAAGTTCTCTATCCTGGACCCAAGTCCATGTGTGAGGCACCTGCTGCTCGCACCTGTGCTCTCCCTTGGGGTTGGCTCTCGCTGGCCCCAAGGCCTGTCCCCTTCTGCACAACTCCCCATATTCTTCCTCAGACCTCCTGAGGGCCGCTGAGAGGAGAGGAGACCTGGAATGTAGCCTTCCCCCAGGGCCCTTTAGAGCCTGCGCTGGGCCTCAGGACCCAGGCCACTCCTCCCACAGCCCTCTCCTTTCAGATCCTCCCCAGCATGGCCCTTGGTGCTACAGTCGTGGCAGGCTCTGGGCCGGGGCACCAAGGGGGCACTGGATGACTCCCCAGTTCCGGGACCCTGCCATCTATGACTCCAGGTCTTCAGCACCTACCCACCGTGGTACAGGTAGGTGCTTTCTCCCCTGCCAGCCTTGGAACAGGAGCTTCGGCCAAAGCCTGTCCGCTCTAGGCTCCGGCAGCGCCTTGCTCCCCACCCCCAGTGGTCTGCCCACTCTCCCTGCTGGTCCCCGATGTTCACACAGGGTCTCTCTGCACTCTCCTGAACCTGATGACACCCATCATTAAAACCTTCCCCCACATCTGAGCTAATACTTACAAGAGTCACCTCGCCTCCCTAGGATCCCCTAGGTCTTGCTTCTCAAAGCTACTCTGATTCAGGAACAAGTTTACATGAAAGCCGAGTTCCTATGAAAAGGGCTTATGGGTCTGATTTCTCCTGACTCCTCAGTATCCATAGACTCCTGGATGCCTGTTGTCTCTCGGTTCACACGCCTCCCAGTGATCCCCATTACCTGGAAGGAGCCTGCTGGTGCTTGACACATCCTGGGCTAGGCAATCTACAGACAGGCTGAGCAAACCTCTCAAAGCCCCGCAGAGAGGCTCAGACAAGGGGTTAGTCATGATAGAAGGGAGTGGTGGCAGCTCTTCTCTGCCACCATGCAGGCTTCAGGCTTCTACTCTCTGTATAGAAGAGGAGGCCTTGGGTAGTCTCACAGCAGTACCCCCTTGTCCCGAGGGACACTCTAGAGCTTAGGAAAGGGAGGCCACTTTTCAAACCTTGCTGGATATGGGAAAGGGCTGAAAGAAATGCCACAGCTGCCGTGGACCTCTAAGGAGGGGGACATCAGGGCTTCCTGAATGGATGCAGCTTGAAGGGGGTCTTGGAAGACAGGGCTTCCGGAAGGCCTGAGCTGTGGGACGTGTGTAGGCAGTGAGGCCTCTCTCAGCCTCCACTTCCTCAGAGTGGGGCAAGAGGAGGCCGCCAGCAAGTGGGTGTCCCTTTACACTCTCCTCAACACACAACTGGGCCCAGCTCAGGGGAAAATGGTATAGGGCTTTGCCGGCTGGGTAAGCCCAGCCTGGCTCGGGAGTGTTAGAGTCACGTGGTACCCAAAACGTTGAAACAAGCATGGTATGAGCATGCCCCTACTATTCGGGGAGCCTTAGATGCTTTATTGCCCGCTGAAAAGTCAGCTCTCTCAGCTCCTTTCCCACAGCCTGACCAGCACCTCAGGTGACAGGGGGACCTCCTTGTAAGTCTATAGGGGGTGTTGTAGGAAAGATTCCCAAAGCCAGTGGTATTCAGGTGGATCCAGACAGCCCACCCCAGAGCAGGCTCAGGCTCCACATCCTAAGGTTCTAGTTAGTCAGAGGAAGCTGAAATGAAGGTAGGAGCTGCTTCAGTCTTCAGCAGGTGCACAGAAGCTGTCCATCCTGTGATAAGCTTCATTAAGCACAGCTCATTTGGGTGTCCTGAGTTAAGCCCCGTGTGGCTACCTGAAGGACGTGATCTCCCTGTAGGGCTGAGCAGTGGGGGGTGGGGGGGAAGAATGGAAGGAAGCTTGAAAAGACTGGGGGTTTGAGGCAGTGATAAGTGGCCTTGGCTCACTAGATGACTCCTTGGGGAGCCGGGAGTTCCAGCATGCCTGGTCCCCCCCCCCCACCTGCCAGAGATGAGGTGACAAAGCGTATGGCTTGTTTGCTTTTCGATTTGAGAGTCACGTGAACATGAAGCCAACCCTCCTGTGTTTTGCCAGCACGCTTTTGCTGGCCAGGCACGTGAACAGGCATTTGGAGGTTCATAGACTCCTCTGTGACCCGGTGGTGAGCTGTGCAGTGGCTGGCCCCAAGGACTCGGTGTGCCATTGCAAATGCTAGGGAGCACTAAGTGGCAAAGGCAATGAGCTGAAGGTGTCACTGAGAGGTGTCTTTGCTTCTGGGAGGTGGGTGTGTGACGTACCCTGGGCTTTGGTAGGATTCTGAAATTCTGGAATAAACACAGGGGCCAACCTGAGGCCCCTGTTTGCCTGCTGCTGGTGGACGCTCAACCTAGGGTCATCTTCTGGGGACTGTATCTCTTGTCCCCAGTATCCTCCGATGGTGAAGGATGTGGGGAACCTAGGAAACTCCTAAGGGACCTGGTGGGAGAGCTGGCTGCCCGCTTGGGCTGTGCTACCATTTGGATAACAGACATACACTCTGTTCCCTTTCTTCCCAGCTGTGAAACCAGTCTCCCTGTGACCTAACCTTACTTCTAGGGAATTTGAGAGTGTGCCTCCCAAGCCTGGTTCTGCACATGCCTTTACTGGAATTTACAAACTTGGATTGATTCCCATTTGGACCATTTCTCCAGACGAAAGAACATTCTGGGGCCCGGAGGCAGGAACAGGGCGCTCCCAGGGAGGGTAGAGAAGCAGAGAGAAGGTGCCTCAGGCAGATGTACTCCCACTCTGCTGTGCTTCAGAAGGGGCTTGGGGGCCTTGCAAAGTCAGTGATGCAAGGAAAATTGGTACTGAGGGTAGATGAGGAAGGGAAATGTGTTGTGGCCATGGGTGAGGCCAGTGTAAGCACAAACTCCCACGGTTCTGTGACTCCTGTCCCCAGACTCAGCCTTCCTTACGCCAAAACCTAACTACTGATCAAACTACTGTTATTCTGGCCTGACTCTTGTTGGGTTGTATAAGGACCTCTAGCGTGACGAATCTGAGCAAAGTCTTCAACAGTGTCCCAGCAGTATCCTGGCACTGGGCTGTGAGCTGACTGTCACACTGCCTGGCTGTATAGATCTTTTATGCAGCCTGCTTAACCTGAAGATGCAATTTAGAGCCACTAGGAGCTGGACAGGCGGCTCGGAGGTTATGAGCACCTGTTGCTTTCTGCAGAGGACTGGGGTTCGGTTCTGTGACTCCAGGTCCAGATCCGCTGCCTTCTTTTGATCTCCACCGGGCATGCATGTGGTGCATGTACATACATGCGGGAAGGCAGAAAACTTGAACACATTAAAATCAAGTTGTTTAGAGCAACCAGCAGAAGGGATTGCTGTTTTCAAGAAATAATTGTTATGTTGGTATTTGTGACTATATGTCTGATACACATTGGACAGAGAGGGAGGTCAGTCTAAAGTCGGGGGTAAGTTCAGAGTCACATTCTGAGAGTCTGCTAGAAAATAAAGACATCTCCATGTCTAGCAGGTAAGTTGAGGCACAAGGCAGACCAGGCAGCCATACTCCTTCCCTTTAGAACCCAGACACTCCAAGACCCAGACAGAGTCTAGGAACTCATTAACTGAGAGAGGCTAGACCAATGGAGGAGGCTGGACCATGGGGCCTGAATGCGGAAGGCCACCCTTCGCTGACTGGGGCTCAGGCACCTAGATTGTGGGAACAGAAGCACATGGCCTGTCCCGTATGGGTTCCCCAAAAGAGCAGGGCTAACCATGGGGAAAGCTGCCCAAACATCCTCCTG
Organism: Psammomys obesus; assembly: GCF_907164565.1. Lineage (NCBI taxonomy): Eukaryota > Metazoa > Chordata > Mammalia > Rodentia > Muridae > Psammomys > Psammomys obesus. The sequence continues at coordinate 12,993,642 of NW_026592118.1, forward strand.
TTGGCCTTGTCAATGAAATTTATACCTTCCCCTTTCTGTCAGATGGGAAAGAGGTGTGCAGAGAAGAGGAAGGGTTAATCCAGGATCATCTCCCGAGGGATGGAAATTCCCTTGTGAACACACGAAAGAGGGAGGGTCCTCTCAGCGGTGGTATTGGGGCAAGCCGCACTGCTAGACAGTGTCATCGGTGTTCAAGTCCAGACCTGGGACTTGACCTTTGCCATCATCCACCTCCTTATCTGTCCTTCAGGACCATCACCATGCCCTTTTATTGACTTAAAAGACATATTTAGATTTATTTCTTTTATGTAAATGAGTATTTTGCTTGTATGTATGTGTGTATGTATGTATGTGTACCCTGTACATGCCTGGTACACACAGAGGCCAGAAGAGTACGTTGGAGCCCCTGAAACTGGAGTTACAGATGGTTGTGAAGTACCAGGCAGATGCTGGGAACGGAGCCCAGGCCCTCTGCAAGAGCGACAAGTGCTAACTGCTGAGCCATCTCTTCAGCCCCCTTTTATTGATTTTTACTTTCTACTTATATCCCCATTCCATTTTCTTCTTTCCCCCCTTTAGATAGGGTCTCATATAGCCCAGGCTGGCCTCAAATTTGCCATCTCTTGCTACCCCTTCTGCTTCCATGGCCTTCCTCCATCCTTCACCTTGGTGAATTGCGTTCAGTTACATGTCACTCTGAGTGAGGCTTTTCCCACCCCTGATTAGAAGTGAAGTCCCACGTAAGTCTCATGGCACCTCCTAAAATTTAAATGTTTAATTGTGGTGTTGCTTAAAGATATGATCTACACTATACAGTTGTCTTTTTTTTTTCCTTCAGTTTTCCCTTCAGCCCTACTTTATCACCACCCCTGTCTCTCCCTGACTCTTACTTCTGAAGAAAACCCAAAGGCTGGTGGTGTGCAGCCCGGTGGCACAGCTTTGTGCTTAGCACGGGTGCTTGCTTTCCTGCCTAGTAGGAAAAGTATTTCTGGAATGAAGAACAGATGAATGAGACAGTAGCGGGTAGGACAGAGGAGGCCTTGACTCAGAGGAGCCAAGGTTCCTGTGGGTACAGCTGGCCTCACAGTGGCCCTGCCTTGCCTGCTGACACCTCACTGCCCATTCATGTGCTCTTGGCCCCACCAACTGGTCCAGCTCCTGCAGACCGCTGGCTCTTCAAGGCCAGACTCACTCCTTGTTCAACTGTTGCTATGGGACAGAGAGTTTCCTGGCCTTGACTTTGGCCTGGACCTCAGGGGTTGCAGAGAGTAGGCTTGCTCCCAATTTCATCCCAACCTGCTCTCCTACACATCCTGTCTCCTTTGGGGAATAATTAGCTCTGCCCTTCTAGAGAGGCTCCCTGAGGGCTGGACAGACTTGTTATAGAAGATGAATGCTGCCTGAGCTGGGCATGGCAATCCCACACTCAGGGAGCTGAGGCAGGAGGGATTGTCTCGAGTTCAAGGCTAGCATGGACTACATAATAAGTTAAAGACACACACACACACACACACACAGAAGGGGCGGGGAAAAAGTGTCTTGTTTGTAATGACTCAATGCGTGAGAGCAGAACGTTAGGCATGAAACTACCGCTGGGAGACCACTGGCGTCCAGGTGGGTTAGAATAGCTCCTCAGCCCTGGCCTCCTCGGTGTCCTCTGCAAGCCTTGGGGCACCAGCCCCCTTGATTCTGGGTCCCAGCCTCTGCTCAAAGTGTCAGCTTCGTGTCCCCCCTCTTAAGAATTGACCGTAGTTTAGTTCATCTTTATTGCTGACACCCCCCAGTCTTTTCCATCTGCATACTGGAGAGTCCTCCTTTCTCGCCTTTTGTAAAGTTTTTCTTTGCCTCGTTTGTGCTGGGAGGAGTCGCAGCGGGGGTCGTGAGCTCTACCGCTGAGTCACAGCTCCAGCTCCCAAATCGGTTCACTTCTAACCCGCCCAGTCTTGCAGAGTACATCCCTGTGCTTATGGTCCTCTCTTAGTTTCCCCTCTTTACCACTGCTCTGTTAGGCCTCTTAATTCAGAAGAAAATGCTGAGACGCCCTCAGCTTGCTGTGTAGCTTAGAATGGCCTTGAACCTCTGACCTGCCGGCCTCCACCTCCCCAAAGCTTGCATTATGGTCCTGTTTTATGCAGTTCTCGGGTTTGAACCCCAAACCTTATGCATGTCGGGCAAGTACTCCATCAACTAAGTCACAGCACAGGTGTCGGAGACACTTGAAGGTGGCCCCCTCAGTGGGCAGTGGCCCAGCTCTTGAGGTACTCCCTACCTGCTTCCTCAGCAGTACCCAGGCACCTGCAGGAAGTAGAACTCAGCAGGTGGGCGCACAGCAGCAGCCAGTGTCGCTTGACTTTCCTGATTGTTATTAAAAACGTTTCCTTAGTTGAGCCTCAGAACACTGCGGTGTAAATGCGGTTAGGATTGCCAGCAGTTTTAAGACGATTACACTGAGGTTCAGAAATCTAAGTAATTTTCCCAGTGGACAGGGCATGAGTCCCAACTGGGGTGTCTCCACCACATCCGGCGCTCAGAGTCATGCCGTGCCCAAACCCTGCTGGTCCTCAGAAGGACAAACAGCCACCCTTTGTATAAACCCCTCTCCAACCCAGCCCTTCCTCTTTTACACCCAGCACTGAGGCCCAAGGTCAAAAGTTATTTATCATCTCACAAAAAGCCCATGCTACTCTCTTGTAATCATTGCTGGGCCCTGAGGGGCATTTGGGTTGCAACCCCTAAAATAAGGAATGGGGAGGCCATATGGAGAATTGAGAACGTGTCCCTTGAGAAGAACAGGCTTCTCTGAAAGGGACAGCCCTTCCCAGCTTTCTCTGGGGGCATCCACATGGACAGGTCGATGTCAGGGGCCAGGTTATTAAATTGCTAAGAGAGTCTAGAAATCTCCCTTTACTCATAAAATCTCCCAAATTTTAAGGTTGGAACTGAATTAAAGTATTTAGGACATAGTGTGAGGCCTGGAGGGATGGCTCAGCAGTTGAGAGCTTTGGCTGCTCCATCATGAGAGCAGAGTTCAGACCCAGTACTCACATAACAAGCCAGGCAGCCCACGGCTCTGAGAGTCGGGAGAGAAGAGCATCCCCGGGGCTTGCTAGCTTCCAGCGTAGCCAAGAAAAAGCTGAGACCAAGGTTCAGGGAGAGAGACATTGCTTCAAAGGAATAGATGGCGAGGGTAGAGGAGGACACCCGATGCCCTCTTCTGGTCTCTGTGTACACGCCTGCACACACAGGTCCATGCATCACACACACACACACACACACACACACACACACACACACATACGAATGCACATTCGTGGATATATACATATGTATATACAAAAATAAATATCTTAAAAAAGGCATTGTGTGGCCAGAGCAACACTGAACCCCCCTCACCCTGCCACCTGTTTTCCCTTTTCTTCCTCAGCCCAGGACCCAAACCAGCTGCCTCAGAGGCTAAACTCTATCTAGTAGTGCGTGTCCATTCATTTGGAGGTGTTTGACTGAAGTGTGCCTCCATGCACTTATGGTATAGATAAGGAGGGCTGCATGGGCGCGGGGGTGTGCCGAGGCCTATGGAGCCACTGGCCCTGGGCAGACAGGGGACCAGTGAGCCCGCTCTGTGTTCTTTGCTGGTTACAGTGGCATAAGCTGTCCCACCAGAGCCGAGACAGGACTCTACTGGCTGGATGTTACTATTATCAAATATTGCTAAGAATTAAGATGAGCTGGTCAGGGTGGCAAACACCTATAATTCTATTTGGGGAAGGCTAAGTCAGGAAGATCAAGAGTTCAAATGGCTAAATCTCAGCACTCATGAGGCACTGGCATGTGGATCTTTGTTAGTTCAAGGCAACCTGGTCTACATACTGAATCCCAGACTAGGGCTATACAGGAAGACCCTGTATAGAAAAAAGAGAGCTCAATGTTAGCCCGAACTACAAAATAGGACCCTGTGAAAATCCCATGTATATATTAAAAAATAATTGGAAAGGAAGCCCACTGGGCACAAAGAAATCTGTAAAGTGGTTTTCTTCAATTCTGTCCCTTTTCAATACGGAGTGTAAAGACTTAGAGCAATGATTTGGATGAAGACTGATGGCCACATTCCCCAGACCTCTGAATGCTACACAGCTGGAGATGGTAGCTCTGTGAGGTATCAGTACCAGAATCAAGAGGCTCCCAACCAGCTGAGTAATGAGCTAATTTTCCCAAGATTAGGCAGGGATAACCAAAGTACCTTTCCCTGAGTCTGAAGGACTGCTTCCAAGCAAGTGGGAGGAGAAAGGGTGTGAGGTCTCAAGGCACGTGGGAATAGAGTCTCTTTCTTGGTTCACATTCTGATGCACTGGAGGTGTCCAGAATTAGGGGTTCCCATCTAACCCACATGGGGGAGGGAACTGTGATAGCTGCCTTCTGTTTGGGGGGATATGCCTTTAGTACCTCGGGTGAGGGGTTGGCTGGAGGTCAAATCTCTGTGAACCATGGTCCTGAGGACACACTGCTATTCCTGAGTTGCTGGGGGATGAGACCCTGGCTCTGTGCCTGGCTCCAGGCCTCCTCATGCGGAAACAGGCAGAACCTACTGTGGCCTTCAGTGCTGTTCCACCTGATGAGCCCCAACTCAAGTACTGCAGCCAGCCATGCTTGCTGCCTCCAGCAGAGGTGGGGATGCAGCGCCATTCACTCGTGCCACCTCCTTGTCCAGCTCAGTTGGGTGGGGGTTGGCTCACCGAGGGCCACTTAGGGATGACTGCTTCTTCGTGTCCTAGGGACTCCCAGTATTGCCAGCCCAGGCTGTGGGCTGTCCTGGAGACCTCGCTGCAGAGCTCTTCACATTCACACGCCTTGGGCTTTGAGATAGGCCCCACGGCTATGCTACTCAACTCTACCTTGTGGCCCGAGCTGCTGCCATTTTGAGGCAATGCCCAAGGCAGGTGCTGATATTAGCTCCTCTCTAGGCAGGAACTGTGTCTTCAGGAGTGTGATTTTTCAGCCCCCAAAAGCTGATCATGTGCAAAGGCCTGAGGTTATTGGGGCCCAATGAGTTTGAGAACTGGACAAAGGATTTGGAGTCTGTTAATGTGATGGAAACCACTGTCAGTTCTTAAAAAGGATGTACTGTGTTCCTAGTCACACTGTTAAAATATTGATCTGGCCATGGTGTGGGAAACAAGTTGGAGAGAGATAGGGGTGAAGAGAGGAGTCCAGGAGAGAGATGGTCACGCCCAGACCTAGGGTGGTAGAGGGTAGATGGGCTTGGAGGGTCAGGAAGAGACAGAACCCTAATCTTAACCCTGTAGTGGGTGTGAGGGTGGGGGAGGAGAGGACGTTAATAACAACAGAAAAACATGGAAAATTCTGGGCTGAGATAACTGGCCAGCTTGCAGCCAGTTGGTGATGCAGCTAGAAGGGAGGGGAGATGGGACCTTCGTGCAGGCAGAACTCCAGAAGCAGATACAGGGCTTTGTGGCTGTGTGGAATGTTTGTGAGGGGCTGTGGAGGCCACTGGCAGCAGAGGTGGGTGGGGCCTGTGTGAATGGGAGGGTGGGGGCGTGGGTACACTGCTCTCACTCAGGTTTGGAATTGCAGTTAAAGCCTCAGCCCTGATTCAAAGCATCAGGCCCTGCCCTTGGCTGTTTTATTTTATGAAACAGGGTCTCACCCAACCCAGGCACAGAACTTGTTAAGTAGTGGAGGTTAGCTTGGTATGTCTAATTCCCCTGCTTCCACCCCCTGAGTTTGTTTATTTGTTGATTGGATATTTGGGGATGGCCTCGCTCCCTCCTCCCACTCCTGTTTGCCTATAGCCTGAGGCTGCAGTAGAGAAGTGGAGGAGAGGAGGCCCACAGCTCAGTTGGTGGACCACTTGCCTAGCAGGAACAAAGCCCCAGATTCAGCCACCGGCACTGGATGCCACACGCCTGCAATCCCAACCTTCAGGAGGTGGATGAGGAAAATCAGAAGTTCAACGTGGTTCTCAGCTACATAGAGGTTTCTCGGCTTGAAACAAAGGAAGACAAACTAGAAGCAGGCTCTATTCTGACTTAGCAGATGGCGTGTGTCAGCTGTAATTCTTACCAGTTTAGTCCTGACCAGGCTGTCCGGACTCCTGCTTTCCGTTCCCATCCCACCATTTGTAAGACCCTCAGCAAGACAAAGCCTGAGCCCGAGCCCCAGGGAAGGGTGCCACTCTGTGGCCCAGAATCATGGCACTCTACTGCCCACGCTTGCTTCACCCCGGTGGGGCTTTTCCCACATCTAGTTCAAGGCTCTGCACAGATGGCCCAAGATGGCTTCTGTACCTCACCTGTCTGGTGCTGCATTCCTGTTCCCTGTTCAGAGCCCTTGGCACTAAGCCCCCTACCCATCTTGTCTACTCAAGGACTCTTCTTGGAGCGTGGACACTTGCTCACAGGCGAGTACTAGGTCCCTAGGCCCAGCTTTCTTCTAGGTGCCTCTGCTGTCAGCCCCAACTCAGGTCTTGGATGGTTGGCCTTGTGGGTTTGTCTGAGGTTCATGCCCAGGGCGTACACTTGTGTGTGGCTCCTGAGGGTTCCTTCCAGCCTGCAGCCCCTAGGCACAGCCTCTTCTAAAGTTTCAGGCCACTGGCTTCCCATGTCGTGAGCCATCTGCACACTGCTGCAGGCTAGGCTGTTCTCTGCTGGGATGTGTCTAACGATTTGGGAAGTGTCCAAACCCCCCAGGGATCCCAGGGCCTAGCGTAATTAGTCATTCTGAGTAATTGCCTGGCTATTTTCTAGGAGCCCTAGCCAATCTCTCACAGCTCCCTCCAGGGTATTTGTATGGCCTTTCCCACTCTCCTCACGCCCCAACAGCTGAAGGGCCCTGAGGATCTTCTGCTGCCACTGTGTCCTCGAAGGGATCAGCCAGCAGCAGGATCAACTGGGCCTGCAGTGTGAGGTGGAGGCAGCCCAGGTGGCCAGTGACTCTGGGATACCAAGAACAGCTTTGTGTCAGTAAAGCATTGAGCCACGCTGTAACCTCATAGCCACTGTGAGCAAAGGCAGGGCTTCCTGGGTTTCGGGCAAGGAAAATGAGGCTCAGAGGTGCCAAAGGACTCAGGGCTCAGCCAGATGTGAGACCCCGAGACATGACTGCAGAGATGAGGTTCTCACCTGAGGCAGTCCCTCCTTCCAGAGGCAGGGGACAGTGTCTGGCTGTGTTTTGTGCCCAGTATCATACTGGAGAAGATACTGGAGGCCAGGGATGCTTCAAACACCCTGCCATGGACAGGAGAGCCACCACAATAAGTCACTCTGGCACAAAGTATCACTCAGCGCTAAGGAGGCCGAGCTTGGCGTCCTGCCCCCAGTGCCAATGGGGCCAAGTGTGAGAAAGGTGATCTACAGCCTCGGTACAGAGCATCCCACATGCTGCCTGCAGGGACTCCACTCAGGACAGTGGGCTAGGGACATAGAGGATGACAGGCCAGTGAGGCCAGGCTGTCAAAGCCCTGGCCTAGGATAGCTGATTTCCAGGGCAGAGTGACCAAGGCAAGGGCCAGTTCTAGGAGCAAGGCCTGCTGCCTGCTACCAACTGCCACTGATCTCATAGGGAAGGGTCCTCGAGGAGGGCAGCTGCCAGCCTTAGGTACAGAGGTTTGCAAAACTCAGGGGTGGGATACCAAGCAGGCCCTGCAGACAGGCCTAGCCTGTTTCCTCCCTCTGTCTGCCCACAGGGAGGCTTCTTAGCTGCCACCAAAGCCTTTGACCCCAGGAGCTGCTTCCTAACAGACTGTACAGTTTGGAGGTACAAGGAGATGCAGAGCCCAGCTTTGACCAGGAGACACTTGGTCATGGACACACCACACAATCTCCATTGCTTTTCATCCCAGTGTACTTTCACCAGGTTTTACAAGAAATCTGGGAAACCACGGAGATAGCTTATTTGGTAAAGTGCTTACCATGCAAACACGGGGGCCTCGGATTGATCCCTAGCTCATGTAAAAAAGCCTGGACATCATAGTACAGGCTTGCAATCCAGTGATGGGGAGGCAGAGATAGGCCCATCTCTGAGCTTGCTAGCCAGCCAGCTTAGAATAAGCTTCAAGCTTCGGGTAACTAACAAAAACCAAAATCTAAGAGGTACAGCCCCTGAGGTCGACTTCTGGCTTCCACACACATGCACAGCTGCGTAGACATATATCCCCTTGCACATGAACATGCAGCACACATGCGGAGGGAGAGGGAATGGAGGGAGGCCGGAAGAGAGAGATCCATAGTCTATCCCACAGAGCCAGCATCTTGCCACACACATCACTTCTTGAGGGCTGGGGTAGGGCCACCCGAGTCTCCCAAGCCGGTGGCAGCCGAGTGGTGCCGGGAGGGCAGGAGGAGGTGGTGTGTCCTGTAGACAATACACTTCTGAAGCACAGCAGCCTGAGGCGAGAGACAAGAGATGTCTGGGCGTGATGACTCATGCACATGCTTCTTCATGTTACACAGATAAACACGTGTGTCCAGCTGTAATCCAGGAAGAGCCACATAGCAAGGGGCTTGTTCCAAATTTAGCCAAGATTTTTTTTTTTTTTTTTTTTTTTTACACAGGAGGTAAGAGTCCTCCACACTGTGCATTGACATGTGTTATTTTCAGACAACTTGGTGTAACTCGTTGAAGATTTATGTTCCCAATGCTTGAAATAATGTGACTGAGTTTGGGGGGAAGTGTTTAAGAGATAATCAGAGGTAAATCGTTTTATTCCAAGAGTCTTGTGTCGGGGGTCAGGTGGGTCTTGTGTGTGTGTATGCTCGAGTGTGTGGGTGGGCGGGGGGGGTTGCATGTCTATGTGTTTTGTGTGCATGCGTGCTGTGGGTGTGCTCTGCCTGTAGGGGTAACTGAACTCACCCACCCGTGTGTGGCAGCAGAGGTTGACATGAGGTGTCTTCCTCTGCTCTTCTCCACTTTGTTTCTGAGCCAGAACCTGGAGTTCACTGGTTGCCTGGCTCCTGTCCGTCTGTTTCCTGAATGCTGGTGTCACAGAGGTACTTCACTGGGTCCAGATCTGTGTGCATGTTCTGGGGATCTGAACCCAGATCTTTCTACTTTCATGGGAAGCACTTTACTCATTAAGCCATCTTCGAGGAGCCTTTTGATATCCTTCATTGTTTAACAAAGCGGGTATGTGGAAAGGTGGGAATGCTATTGTGTAACTCTGAGAATCCGGACAGGTGTGCCTTCCACAGGAGATTCTGTGGAGGCAGCTTGGGATGGAGGGGAGACCCAAGGACCTTCATATCAGGAGATCTGGTGTTGCACGGCTTCTGAGAACACCATTCTCCCTATCTTTAGATTAGAAATCTTCCAAGGTAGGTGCCTGAGGGGGACAGGCAGGCGCCCAAGGGGCCTTCAAGGAGTAGCCAGGTCCTTGCCTGTGAAAGCATTTGGTCCCGTGCAAATAGAAGCTGTGCTGTTATCACTGAGATAACACTGCTTCAGATAGCCGCCTTTCCCAGCACGGGAGCATGCTGCAGATTCAAAACTGGCTGGAGTAGGTATCTCTACCTCCATCTTTGATTGATTGTAGCCTCTGCTATGTCCAAGAACTCGAAAGTTATCCTCAAGCAAGACTGATAAAAAGCCTTACCTTTTGGGAGCCTGCACCATAAGGGGGTATGAGTAGGGGTAGAGGTGGGGAAGGTTATATAGGCTGGGCTTGCTCTAAAGAACTGCTGAGGAAACCGAGCAAAGGAAAAGCAATAAGGAGCTTGGAGGGAAGAGAGAGGATGCAGGTTTTTTTCCTTTAAATGAATTCATTTCTTCATGGTGAGTGGAGGTGTACATGCGGAGGTGAGAGGGCAGCTTGCCCCACTCAGCGTTCTCCTGCCACCGTGTTTGTTCTGAGGATCGAACTTGCTGCTTGGAGGCAAGCACTCATGCCCCTTGAATTATCTCTTGAGCTGGGTGCTCGAGGCTTTTGTTTTATTTTGTTTGAGACAGGGTCTCACTCCCAGCTGTGGCCAGCCTGGAACTGGCTGTGTAGACCAGGCTGGCCAGAAACTCAGAAGTCAGCCTGCCTCTGCCTCCTGCGTGCTGAGAGTCAAGGCTTGCTCCTTCATGCTCAGCCTATGGCTGCAGTTTTCAACAGGAGACAGACAGACTGTGGCTGGATGAGAACAGATCTGCAGGAGGTGAGCGCCCTGCAGGCAGTGGAGGAGGAGCAGCAGCCCAGGTAGAACAAGGAGCAACCTGAGTGAGGCTGGGAAGTACCTGGGTTCCAGAGAGCCTCAAGAGGCCCAGAGCAGCCCAAGGGGAGAATCGGGAGGCGAGACCTGCAGGACTTTGGCCCTTACTGAAAATCAGATAGGAAGCCTGGGGGGTCCAAGCACCAACAAAGTGTCCCTTTTTGTGAATCTTGCTGATGGGTGGTGGCAGCACCTTGCTCTGGACAAGTACAGGTGCTGCAGCTTGCAGGAAGCCTTTCGCCCCACCGCTTGCCCCTTCTTCCCATGTGCACGTAGAAGCACATTTGCAGCTTGCAATGTTGAGTGTCCGCCTAGGGGGTCGCCTGACTGCCCTGTCGGGGAGCAGGCTGAGGAGGTGTGGCAAGCTGACCACTTAGCCCTTGTGGTTTTGACCCAGGGGACAGCAGCAAAGGGGTGGGGTAGGGGGAATGGTTGGACTCTTGATCCAGAGCCAGGGGAATATTTCTTTGGATTGGATGTGGGTATGAGAGAAAGGTGGGATTTTAGGCTAGCTCAGAAAATGGGGGCCTGGGCCATTGGAAGAGGGAAAGAGCAGAGAATGAGGTAGAGCAGTGGGATTAAGTTGGAGCAGCTCTATTAAAGATCTGGGTGGAAATGTTGAGTCAACAATTACACGCAGGAGTCTGAAGTCTGGGAGAGAGACCTGGATCATGGGAATATTTCAGAGCTCAACAACACATGGTACCTAGTAAGCACAGACCTTCGGGAGGCAGAGGTACCATTGAGATGTGATGGAGGGCTGCGGGAGCTGAGCCCTTTCTCTCAAGGTGCTCTGACATTGAGAGGGAACATGATGAGCGGGACACATGAGGAGCCTGAGGGCAGTCACCCTGGGGGCAGGAGGACGTCAGAGAAGGAAGCAGTTTCCTTGGTCAAACACTGTAGTCTGCTAAGCAAGATGAGGCTTGGGCATCAGTGGTGGTACTGGACAGTGTGGAGGCCATTGATGTCCCTGGCAGGGACACTCTCAGTGCAGCCGCTGGGATTTGAGTCCAAGAAGAAGTGAATATAGCAAATGCACGTGCTCTTGAGAAGTTTTATTGCAACTGGGAGAAGTAGGGTAAGGGGAGATCTCTTCAGATGGGGGAACAACAATACTGTGTGTGCTGGCAAAAGGGTTCAGCAGACACAGAACTTTGATGGTAGAAGGAGGGAAAATAGTCAAGAAACTTTAAAATGGTACATTTGATGGAATAAGGTTGGCCTGGCTGTGGCATGTTAGTAGAGAACTGGTTTAACATACATGAGGCCCTCTGTGTGTTATCTTACCACTCGGCATCTTTCCTGCATTCCTAGAATTCAGCAGGGGAGAGTGGGATGCCAGACGGCCTTCTGTCTGGAGATGAGGACAGGTGTTTCTTCTGGGGAGGACAGGGACATCCCTGGGAACACAGTGTTAGACATGAGGACGTGAGCAACCCTCCAGGAAGCCATGGGGGCGTCTCCCTGAGTCCTCAACTTCCTAGCGACAAACACTGAGGACTCCACACCAGCATCTGCAGACAGATCAAACAGTCAGGAAGTCTGGGGCATGTCATGGTTGACTCCTCTGAGAGCAGCAGGCATTAGGATACTACATGAGGTTGGCAGCGGGAGGCTTCGGAGGGTTGAGCAGGCTTTCATGAGGATGGTGGGCTGTCCCACCTGAGGGGCCCAGAGAGCCTCTGCCAGCTCCAAGCTCCCGAAGAGGAGAAGCAAAGCTTGCAGCTTTGTGTAGCCAGACCCAGGACATATTCCCCTCTATTTGGTACTGAGTCGTCTCATATTGAAGTCCTAGACTCTAGCCAAACCTGTAAGGTGTTGATCGAGGAGGAGGAGGGGTGACTGAGTAATACATCCTTTCCTCCCCCCCCCCGGTACTGCCTAATTCAACCCTTAACGCAGTCTGCCTACAGGCAGTCATGCTGGCACAATGGGCCAGCGCCCTTCAAGACTCCACAGAAACACGGCCCCACACACCTGCTATAGCCTTAGAGAAACAGGCACCTAGCCTCCGTGGCTCCTTTTTATTGTTTTTATTATTTTTTTACAGTGCCCTAAGCTATTTGGAGTGACCTGCTCCAAGAGACCACCTAATTAATGGAGGCCTTGAGGGGGATGAAAGAAAACTGGCTGTGAATCCAAAAAACGTGCCTTCCCTCTAGGCCAGCGGGATGCTCAGAGCCCCAGAGGCCAGCTCTGCGCTCCTCCTGCGACCAGCAGCCTCAGCTCCCCGATGTTTGCAGTTCATTGTGTGTGCGGTGTGTGTGGGGGTGGGAGGGGTGTCAAGGAGCATCCCATTAGACTGAACAAACCCACGCAGGCAGAGAGGAAGGAGGACCGTGCATTCAGCTAACCTTTATCATGTACCTGCCCACGGCGCAGGACCCTGGGGACCCCACGGTAAGGTCTTACCCTCATGGCAGGGGGCCCATGGCATGGCGTATGGTGCTGAGGGCACACACGAGGTGTGGCAGAGGGAAGAGAGTGACTGTGAGGAGAGGAAAGAGGGAGGCTGGGTGTCCCTTCGGACTTCACAGAGGAGTGGCTGACAGGGGTTCAGGCCCCCCTGGGAACAGTACCCACTGGCTGTGAGGATGTCTCCATGTCTCTCTGCCCCCTTCCTCCCCACCCTTCCCTCTTGTCTGCCTCAGTTCTTTTCTATCTGTGGAGTCCTTGGCTCTCTGAGCAGGAAAGGCCCTGGAATCCCTGGGCCAAGTCTCTCCTAAGGAGGCAGGAACAGACAGATAACAGCAACTCTTTCAAGGTCACATAACTATTTTCGTGTCCTATTTTTTTCTTTGTTTTTTGTTTGTGTGCTCTCTCTCTCTCTCTCTCTCTCGCTCTCTTTCTCTCTCTGTGTGTGTGTATGTGTGTGCGCATGTGTGTACATGCATGCAAAACTAACACAGCAAGGCGAAGTCACACAGAGACAGCCTTTAGAGTGGCAGGCTGTGTGCTGGGCTCCATGCGTCCTGACACCAACAGGGAGGCACACTCACTGCTACTCAGGTACCACTGTAAGGGATCTCCCACAAGGACTGTGTCTGAGTCTCTCAGGTGGGAGAGGAGTGGAGGCTGGGGTCTCGGCGACCTCTTCTCCCACTTCAAGGAACTGGGCCTGGTCCTAAGTTATAGTCAGAGTTCCCAGGGGAATTGGAGCTTAGTCATCAGACTCTGAGTCCCCTGGCATGTCCCAGGATTTAGTGACCATGGGAGAAGGGTGTGGGCTTAGGTTAGGGATGGGACAGGTCACAGAAATCAGGAGCCCTGGCCCTGAGAACTCCAAAAGGGCTCTCTTCATACTCCCCCCGATAAAATTAGGCTAATTGTATTCCTCTGAGGGAAGTTTTACTGCTGGATTGAGAGAAGGCTGACAAGAGAAAGGGGTCTCTCTGGCAAGATATCCTTTCTCCCTCTTCTCTCCTTTGTTCCTCTCCCACTCCCTCCCTTCCTCTCCCCAGCCAGCTTCCCTTCTCTCCTTCCAGCCTTCCATTCCCCCCTCCCCCCCCCCCCCCCCCCCCCCCCCCCCCCAACACACACACCGCCTTGTCCCCAATCGGGACCTCCACAGAGGGCGGGAGCACAAGACTCTGGGCTCCGGCTGGGGCTGGGTGGCCATCTTCCCGCAGAGAAGGAGTTAAGTCTCTCCTCTGCATCCCTCCTCCCTCCTCCGCCTCCCCTGGCCGCGGCGGAGTCCTGCAGCTGGGCCCTGGGCTGACCTTCACCGGGAGGGAGGCCGCAGCGCGCATGCTCGGCCTGGGGACCGGTGCGGGCGGAGGGAGGGCGGTGCAGACCGGCGGCCCAAGCCCCCAGTGCACCGGCTGCGGCCGCTCGCTCCGCACGGTGGGGGGGCGAGGCGGCCAGTCCGTCCCGCAGGCCGCGGCGTAGCGCTCCCTGCGCGGGGAGCGGCGCTTTGCCATTTGGTGCTGGTCGTGCTTCTGCGAGGGAAGGAGAGATGGGGGGACGACAGGGGGGACTCCGGCTCCGGGCCGCCGCGCGGCCGCCCTCCCCTTGCCCCAGACACGCTCTCGGGCCTGCCCGGGTGTGGCCTGCGCCCTGTCGGGTTGGAAGAAGTCCGGGCTCTCCGCAGGCGCTGTGGGCGGCGTGTTACTGCCCAGCGTCCTGGTGGCACTGAGCTGGTGGGGTTCCTAGCCTTTGTGAGAAAGGCTTCCGGGCCACAAGTCCCCCACCAACCTGCTAAAGAGCATGCTAACGTGCCTGCTTACTGGTGAATCGGGCACCTCATTGTATGGGGTGTGGGGGAGGCCAGCGTGTGCCTAAATGTGCAAATCCATGTGGCTCCTTGTCCCTGTCCTATGTGTGCCCCAGGTGTTTGAAGGTTGTGTGCCCATGTCTGCCATTTGTGCGGCCTGATACCCCGAGAGGGGGCGCTCGAGAAGGGCCTGTCTAGGGATCTGACGATATCCCCCATCCCCCCAGCGCTGGCTTCCACTCAGCCCTAACCTCCCACAACCTCCTTCACCACCAAGACTTCAAAGATCTGGTTCCTCTCCTTTAGACTTCCCACGGCCCCAAAGCTGAGACGCCGGTCTGTCTCCTGTCTTACTCCAAGAGGTGGCTCTAAAAGTTGAGAGCACCCATCCTTTCCTAAAGCCTAGAGGTGTCTACCCCACTCCCAGGGCCTCCAAGGACTGGGATAAAGGTAGCTGCGGTGACTCCCATCTTCAGGTACATGGCAGAGCACTGACTGCATTCACGGCCCCGGAGCTTTGTCCTAAGTTTTTGGTGTTGCAGAGTCCCAGTACCCAGGCCTGGGGGAGACATGGACCCAAGGCCTTCTGGAGTCACAGCCTCTTTGGGATACCAAACCCAATACACCTGAAGCAGAAGGCGCGTGAGGCATACGAGTCCAGCCCAGTCTGTGGACAAGGCAGATGGTATTGGACATTTGAAGAAGACCAAGGTGTGTTCCCATGATTGAGGGCAGGGAAGACTCCCTGCAGGAACCAGGGTCTGACCTGGCCTCAAAGGATGAGTATGATGGGACAGGCAGGGGGCAGGTGGAGGCGTTAGAGTGGCCGGAGAGACTCAGACTAAGGGATGGGGGGTGGGGTGGGGGCGGGGGTTGTCGTGGAGGTGAGCCGCTGGACCCAAAGAGATGTCACTGCAGCTACCAGCGGCCACCTTTATGGCCTGTGGCTGCTGGACTCAGCCCACCCTGGACTGGCGCCTCCCACAGATCTGAACAAGAAGTTCCCTCTAGCCTTCCACGGTGACAGTAGGCGCCTGAGAAGGCAATGACAGACAGCAGGCATGCTAACAGGACCTGCGGGAAGCTAAGGTGCAGGCCAGACATACTCCTGGGAGAACATGCCCTCCACTCCTTGTCCTGAGCCATGAAGACCTTCTGAAGGGTCAAAGGTTAGGACCCCACGGTGCTAACTGTGTTTGTACTGTGTTTGAGGGCTCACATTTCAATGTGTTTCCACAAGTTCCCTCATCTGAATTCTGACAGCCTCAGCCCCAGCTTGCCCATAAACGTGACCCTTGGTTGTCCCAAAGCCCGCGGGCTCCTCCTTCAGAAGGTGGGGACGGGCGTGGCTTACGGCCTGGGCGGGGCCTGGGCTCGATCAAGGGATCTGGCCCCTCCTTACTGTTGGTTCTCCACCCCGGGGTCCGCCAGTTGTCGCCACACGGTCCCTTTTGGGGTTCCCTCATTTTCCTTCTCCACACTCCTGCTTTCTCCTCGGTCCTTGGGCGGACCTCACCATCCACAGCCTCTCCGGGTCTTCACGCCAAGGACCCACCCTGGCTCAGCACCACTCCTCACGTTCACTCTTCCTGTTCTCATGAGCCCGGTCCATGCCCCCTTTTCGGAAATACTTCCCCTATTGCCCTCACTTTCTCACACAGAGACAAACAAAGACTCCCAAGCCCAGAAATAGACTCCCACAGAGCTGAAAGACACAGGCCGTGTCCTGCCCCGCACGCAGGCGCGCAGGCACGGCGGCTCCAGCGGAGGGAAGCACACAGACGAGGCGTTTGTCAGTGCACGCACATAAACATCCACACCCACAGCCACTGCGCCCAGCCACAAAGGGTGCAGACACACGGGGTGCGAGACAAGGGCACACACAGCTGCGGACGCCCGGAGCCCGCCTGGCCGGGCACACCCACCGCGGCCGGCCCTGGGACGGCAGCAAGGCCTCCTCGGGCCCCCCCCCCCCCAGATTCCTTCCAGCAAATGTTTCCCTACTTGGCCTGCCTGGTCCCTGGGGAAAGAGCCTCAGAAATGCGGCAGGAGCCACTTGGGGGAAGAAAGTTGGAACTGCCTGTTCCTTGCCTGGCCCTGTCGGCGAATTCCCTAACCGAGAAACTATTTGTGGCGAGGGCAGGGTGGCCGGCGAGCCCCCTGTCACCTCCCCTGGTGTTCCCTCCCCGCGCTGCCACCGGCGGGCCTCGGGCGGCCTGGGCGCAGCGCCGCTGCCCAGCGCTCAGCGTCCGGGCAGATCGGCTTGTCTCGCCGCTTGTATGCGCCGTTCGGAGCACGCGGGGTGCACGGGAGGGCTGCTCTGTCCCCGCCGCGTCGCAGGCAGACCCCGGGCCGCCGGACTATTTCTGTCTTATCAGTGCAGGAATGCGGCAGCCGCGGCGGCGGCGGCGGCGGGCGGGCGGCGGCGGCGTGGGCCGTGGGCCGTCAGGGCAGCCCTGAAGGGGCCCCCTCCCCACTCCGCTCGAGTAGAAGTGTGAGAGAGCCCAGCAGGACTCAGAGGGGAGAGTTGGAGGAAAAAAAAGGCAGAAAAGGGAAAGAAAGAGGAAGAGAGAGAGAGAGTGAGAGGAGCCGCTGAGCCCACCCCGATGGCCGCGGACGAAGTTGCCGGAGGGGCGCGCAAAGCCACGAAAAGCAAACTTTTTGAGTTTCTGGTCCATGGGGTGGTGAGTGGGGGAAAGTTAGCGGGGGAGGGTGAGCGAGCTGGCTCGGGCTGAATGGAGGGATGATCGGGAGGGGCCGCCGGCGCGCTCCCGTTCTCCCACCTCTTTGGTTGAGGGGCGCACGGTCACGGCCCAACCCTGGGACCTTGCCGGCGCCCTGGCATCCGAACACGTCGCCAAGCGGTCGGCTGGGGATGGGCGCTCGGCGGCCGGGAAGAGAGGCGTCGGCTTGGGCTCTTGTCAGGGGCAAGGGGTGGGATGTGGGCGCTGTGCCCCCCAAGAGGGGGGTCCCCTCTGTAACTGACATGTCTCACATTCTTTTGCTGGTGGGCCCAGGTGTTACCCCTGACCTGGGGGTGGGGGTGGGGTGGTGACTCCACACCGAGCCAGGGCTGGGCTGCCTGTTGTCCCTGTTCATCCTTTGGGACAGTGTCACTCTGACTGGGTCTGAGGAGCTAGGAGCAGGTGACCCTGGAGGCAGCTAAGAGCCAAAGCTCTCTGCCTGGGCAACCCCTGCATCCTAGAAGGAGGACCCTGAGGACTTGGCCCTGCTGTCAGAGCAGAGAGAGGCCTACTTGAGAGATGGACCCCAAGCTAAGTGCTCAGAGAATCCCCTTGGCAGGCTCAGCCATCAGAAGTTGATGACCTTACCACCTCAAAGGTGTGAAGGAAGGGCTGGAGTTGGGGATGTGAGGCCTAGAGAACACACACACACACACACACACACAGGAAGACTCGTGAGGAGCCTGAGGGAGTCCAGGAACCTAATTAGGGAGGAGGACACCTGATTGGAGTCAGTGGAGAGCCTGGCTGTGAGGGGCTCCAAGCCTGGGGGTGTGTGGTGGAAGTATTTACTATGGCCAAATTTGGTTGTGACCCCGGGAAGCATCTCAGCGAGAGAGGCAAGGGCCTTCAGAATCTTGACTTCTTCTGGAGGTGGTACTGGTGGCAGAGCCCCTGCGGGCCCCTGGAAGTGTTCCTCTCAGTAGACCAGACGGTAGCAGTGTCTGGCCTTGATGGCTAGGAGAACAGCTGATAGGGGAGAGGGCTTCGCTGTGGCAGCCTGTCCTGTAGCCATAGGGACCTCTGGGCTGCAATCCCCGAGGCAGTGTGGCTTCGTGGCTGCGTGGGGAGTTGCTTTAAAGAGCGCCGTCCAGCAAAGAAGGGTCTCCACATATGGAATTGAAAATGGCCAACTTGGAGTGAACGTTCTTGGGTGATCAGAGCCCCTTCTATAGTGGTGGGGAACGGCTAGGCCTGAGCTTCCGCCCTGGTGGCATTGGTGCCATGAGTGACAGAGTCAGGTGGAGTGGGGGAGGCACAGTCAGGGACAGGCTTCACTGCAGAAGAGATGGGCAGAGACAGCTGCTGGCTGGGGTGGAGACCTTAGGGATAAGCAAGAAGGAGAAAGGAAGCCTGGGGGTTAGGGTTAGGGCTCCTTGGTCCCGAGGGTGAGATGAGGAGTGTGTGTGTGTGTGTGTGTGTGTGTGTGTGTGTGTGTGGTGTGTGTGTGTTCTCCTGTAGCCTAGGCTGGCCTCAGACTCACTCTATATCAGAATCGGAGGGTGGTCTTGATCCTTCCGCCTCCCCCTCAGGACTGTGATGACAAGCGTGCCACCCTGTGCAGTTTATCATGTGGGGATCAAACCCAGGGCTTCACCTGTACTGAGCAAGCTACATCCCCAGCCTTTAAATAATAGGGTCTTCAATCCTCCCTCCCTAATACCCTTCCTGTTCTTCTGAACCCATCCTTCCCCCTGACTCCCTAAACCTCAGCCCCCTTCCTGGGCCTGGACAAGTGGAGTCTGGGACACTCCATTTGCATTTGCACCTCCTCCGTCTTGATTGCCCAGGGGTGGTGGCGGGGGGGGGGGGTTTACAGTTTGCCTCACTTCCCTTCAGTTTCTAGCCTTCCTGGGGCGGGGTGGGAATGGGTTCTGTCTTTGATGTGGGCAGATAGGAGGGAGATATGGATGCTAGCTAGCACAGACGCTGCCGCTGCTTCCTTCAACCATCGCAGCCCCCTGGCAGCCCACTTCTAATCCAGCTCTGCACTTGCCCCTCGGAGAAACCTGACAGGGTCTGATGACACCAGACCCTCAGGTGCCCTTGCTCAGCCTCGTGTATCACCTTGGGAGAAATGAAATTAAAGAGGCAGGTGAAGTCAGCGCGTGAGGAGACCTGGAGTTAGCTACGCGAGTTGTTTGAAACCAGTGGGCCAAAACCGGGGACTCTGAAAGGGAGACGGGGGCTCAACCATAGAGCCCATCAGCCCCAGAAGTGGGCTGTGGAAATCAGGCAATAGGAAATGAGGGCAGATCAGCCCTTCACCTCAGCCTAGCATGGGGAACATGGCCCTTCAGGTGCTACCTTTGCCGGGATGAGCGGGGTGACCTTGGCGAGGTCGCTTTTTTCTTTGAGCTCCAGTTGCCCCATCTGTCAATTGGGGATGAAAAGATCTGCTCTGACTGGCTTGCAGAGGCCCGTGCTGGTGTGAACATCCTTTGAAAGGTTGAAAGGCGCCATTAATATTCATTTTTGCTCTACCTTGAACCGCTCGGAGGCTTGGCTATGCCCTGGGCAATTGCCTGGCTGCAGTTAGCTTCCTGCAAGGAGCCGCCGAGCCCCCTCCTCCAGAGCCACGCAGATTCCCGCGCCCCCGCCCCTCCCACCAATCACTCCCACTCATCGCTCAGCGCAGGGTTACCAGCCCCCCAGCCCCCCCATCTTGGAGAGGGGCGGGGACGAAGACACGCTGGCCTGGGGGTCGGGACCGAATCTGACCTGCCGGCGCCGGTTTCAGCTTCACCTCTCGCCCTCCCCCACCCCCCAGCGCCCCGGGATGCCGTCTGGAGCCCGAATGCCCCACCAGGGGGCGCCCATGGGCCCCCCGGGCTCCCCGTACATGGGCAGCCCCGCCGTGCGACCCGGCCTGGCCCCCGCGGGCATGGAGCCCGCCCGCAAGCGAGCAGCGCCCCCGCCCGGGCAGAGCCAGGCACAGGGCCAGGGCCAACCTGTGCCCACCGCTCCCGCGCGGAGCCGCAGGTGAGTGCCCCCTCCCCCCTGCGTGGAAGGGCGGGCAGGGGCGGGCAGGCAGAAGCCTCAGGGACCAGGTGGGCGAGTGGTGGGGCTGGGAAGCCGAGGAAGGATGCTAGCAGCCACCGAGTCGTTCTAGCTTGGATGCTCTCTGGGGAGGGCGGAGGAGGGGGGGGACTGGTCTGGTTCTTTTGTGTGCCCACAGTGGAGTCAGGCTGCGATCTGAGCTAGCTGCCAGTGCCCCTTCCCCGCCCGCACCCCTCGCTCTTCTGTCTCTCACCTGCTAAATCCTTTTTTCCCATCTTTTGCCCCAAGTTCTGGGAGATGCTTTAGTCTTTGGGGAGAAGCAGGGCTGGCGATAGACCAAGGGTTGAGCTTCCACTGTGTGTTTTCTAAAGTGTGGTCCTCAGAGACCTCCCTGCCAGTCCCGAGTCCCAGGCGGCGTCAGAGCTCCTCTAGATCTCCGCAGCCCCTATCCTCCACAGTGGGTGTGAAGAGGCGTTAGAACCTCTCTCAGGGACCAGTTCTGCCTCCAAGCCACCGGACTAGCTTATTTCCTTGTCTGAGAAGTTAGTGGCCCCCTCGTGGCCCCTGCTGGCTTTTGGCAAGGGTAATGCCCCGATGGGCATCGCATTTAGCCAAACACACATGCTTCCTTTTGCACAACAGATGGGTTCTTATGCAAGGTGCAATATCAATTTTACCTCATTATTACACAGTTTTTACACATCAAGAAAAATGATAGGCATCCCATAAATTCTCTTACAAAGTGAATCATTACCTTGTATAGCGAGTAATTCCTTTTTTGTTTTTTGTTTTTTGTGTGTGTGTGTACAAGTTAAGAGTTTTGTGTGGATAATTTATCTGAAATAAATCAATCCTTTCACGAGAGGCTCACCCAGACTAAGAATGGGTTGGTTTTTCTTTAATGAGTTGCTTGCCTGGCCATAGAATGGATTTCTGAATAGGGAGGGGGCAGTGAGTGAGAACGCCACATGGGGGCAGTATAGAGCCATCCTCTAGGCTCTCTTGGACAGCCATGTGTAGTCTCTTGGACAGCCAAGGGTTTTTTGGGTTGCGTTTGAAACTGAGAAGCATCCAGATTCCAGGTACTATCTACCCTTGGCGGTTCCAGTGTTGGGTCACATAGAACACTCCCGCACACGTCCAGGGTCCTTGTGACTGTGGTGTGTCCCTTGGTTAGCAGATGGTCCAAGACCACAAGCATCTCCCTTCCAAGACAGTCCCTTCCAAGCCCAGAGTAGCAGGAGAGCCAAGTCCCACCAGTTCACACCATGATGGCTCCAGGATCCAGGTGGAAAAGTCATCTCTTCCCTTCTTGGAGCTCAGGCTCTCTTGGGCATGTGCCTTCTGCTTGGCAGGAGGAGAGGGTCCTCAGAAGCTGTCTTCTCTCTACTCTGTCTTCTCTGCCTTCCAGCTTTTTGCAAACCCTTCTGCAGTCCCCATCCTTTGGCAGTATTTTCTCTTTCACTAGTCCCTCCTAAGTCAGAATTTCTCTGGCTCTGAGGATGTGGTGAAGTATAAGGTTGCCGGTAGTGGTGCCAGGCCAGAGAAAGGATCAGTCATTCTGCTTTCCAAGGGACCTACTAGCTTCATATCACTTGCTGTAGCCCTCAGACAGGCAGACAGGCAGGCTGTGGGAACCCCAGCCAGGCGGGCGGAGATGTCGGGATAATTTAGCAGGTGGCCTCGTTACTCCCAGATCTGTCGCCATGGTAACCTGGTTTTTTCTTTTAAAAATGTACAGTGCCAAGAGGAGGAAGATGGCTGACAAAATCCTCCCTCAAAGGGTGAGTGCCTTTCACAGCAGCCCCCAGCCAGCCCCATCCTTTGCTGCTCCGCCCTCCCCGCCTCCCTCAGGAGCAATGCTTTGGGCTCAGCGTCACAGCCACTTTCACTTTTTGTTTTAAAAGCTCATTAAGAAGTGAAGCTCCCTGTGCGGGCGGGCGGGCGGGCGGGCAGTCGGACAGGCGGGCGGGGCTGGACTGAGGGAAAGGAGCTGGAGAGCCATGGAAGGAGGAGGGGCAGAACATGGGGCTTGAGGTTAAGGGGGTTGAATGCCAGTGGTCCAAAGGCATAACGACACGGGACAAAGAAGGGATAAGAGACTGCTAGATGAAGGGCACAGAAAGTAGCAGAAGATCCTGGACATGAGAAAGGGTCGGCAGGTGTGGGGTTTCTGAGGTAACCGACACTATCCCGGGTACCCACAGTGCCTTAGCACTTTGCCGGGACCCACGGTACCTGTGTGATTAAGGTGATACCATGAGGCCAGGCACTTGCACCTGCTGGACTGCCGGCTGCTGCCTCCTTCCCTGGTGATGAGATGCAGGGATTTTCCTGCAGGGAGAAGCAATTTTTATCCGCACACAATGAGGCTATGTAATAGAATTCCGGGAACGAGTCCTACCTTCACTCTCAGAATTCCACACCCTGAAATCAGTCGGACAGCTCCCCTCCATGTCCTTTGTGTCCTGCGATCACAGAACAGGCGCACACTCTGCTTTGCAAGATTGACTGATACCTCCTTCCATTTGTTCCCCTTTCAGATTCGGGAGCTGGTCCCTGAGTCCCAGGCTTATATGGACCTCCTAGCATTTGAGAGGAAACTGGATCAAACCATCATGCGGAAGCGAGTGGACATCCAGGAGGCCCTGAAGAGGCCCATGAAGGTGCCTTAGTGTGGGGGTAGGAGGAGGCAGCAGGGTGCTGCTGGGAGGGTTGCACACTGCCCGAGTCCTGTGCTACACTTTATTTCTACAGCAAAAGCGAAAGCTGCGCCTTTACATCTCCAATACCTTTAACCCGGCGAAGCCTGATGCCGAAGATTCTGATGGCAGCATTGCCTCCTGGGAGCTGCGGGTAGAGGGGAAGCTCTTGGATGACGTACGTCCTGCCCCAGGTCTCTCCAGGTGTCCTGGGGTGGGTATGGGCTGAGTCAGGGACAGAACTAAATGTCTGCACTAGGAGTTGGGGAGTCAGCCCTGGCTGGGGCCGGTGGGCCTGGGGACAGTCTGGGGACAGAGGACTGCCTCTGAGCATACCACTTGCCTGCTGCCAACTTGGCCCATTCTGTGTCCATGGTCCCTGTTCTGCCCCCACAGTCCCTGTCACTTTCCCACAGCCCAGTAAGCAGAAGAGGAAGTTTTCTTCCTTCTTCAAGAGTTTGGTCATTGAGCTGGACAAAGACCTTTATGGCCCGGACAACCACCTCGTCGAGGTAAGACAGAATGTTTCTGCCCTTGGCCCAAGGCCCTGAAGAAAGCTGCTGATCTGGATTGAGAAGCACCCTGAAACCCTAAGCCCCACCAATCCAGCTGGGTCTGTGGGTGACCTAGCTCTTCCCCCGTGCAGTGGCACCGGACACCTACAACCCAGGAGACGGATGGGTTCCAAGTGAAGAGGCCAGGGGACCTGAGTGTGCGTTGCACCCTGCTCCTTATGCTGGACTATCAGGTTGGTTTTACCTTGTGCCTGCGTGACACCGAAGACCCCATCCTCCTCCTGCCCATCCTCTCTAGGAGCACACTGCCGAAGAGCCTGAGCTCTGTGCCGGAGTCCTACCTCTTCCCCTGTTGATCTAATTTTCCTGGAAACCTTTTCCCAGCCTCCCCAGTTCAAACTGGACCCCCGCTTAGCCCGGCTGCTGGGGTTGCATACCCAGAGCCGCTCAGCCATTGTCCAGGCGCTGTGGCAGTATGTGAAGACCAACAGGCTTCAAGACTCCCATGACAAGGAATACATCAATGGAGACAAGTACTTCCAGCAGGTAATGGATGTCCTGAGCCGGAGGAGCCAGGAGCAGGGCTAGTGTCCTAGCAGAAGCATGTCTCAAAGGTAGTCAGCTTCTCTTGCTGAGTTCCTGAGTACCAGGAATGGTCAGGGTTAAGGCCTTGGGAGCGAAGAGCAGGGGGTAGTCTGGGCTCTTCCATAATCTGTTCAGCTGCTCTCCACGGGAAGCAAATCTGGGAGCCTACCGGGGGTGGGTAACAGCGTCGTGTAATGTAATCGTCTTGGTACTCAGAGTTGGGATCCCTGGGGAACCAGCCCTGGGTCTAGACTGCGGGTAACTTACTTTGCTATTCTTTCTGCCTCTTGCTCTCTCTACATGTGTCTGGCAGCCATTGCAAAACGGATCTGACAAAAGTCTCTCAAAGCAGACTATTACTATTAATGAATTTTAAAATAAACACAGCAGATAAATCTGAGTAGAGATAGCGGTTGGTATTTATTGAGCACTTACCATGTAGCACTTCACTTATTTTTTGTACGCCAGGGCACCTAATTCTCATGACCACCCGTGGGATGGGTTGTTTAATATCCCCATTCTAGAGACGAAGGCACTTAGACCCGAGGTGTTAAGCGACTTGCTCCCAGGATGTGGTAGAGGGACTAACAGACACCCAAGCAGGGAGACTTAGGGCCTCACACTGGCCTCCCTATTAGCCACGCCCGTTTCTCCACTCCAGCCTGGCTCGTTGCCATCAGCATCCTGATCTGACTTGCTCTTGACTTCTTGTGGTCTTCCCAGAATGGAAGGATAGTTATTAGTTATTATCTTTTCAAATACACACAAGTGTGATCCCCCTCTCAACCATCCTGCTTCAGATTTTTGACTGTCCCCGCCTGAAGTTCTCCGAGATTCCCCAGCGCCTCACAGCCCTGCTGCTGCCCCCTGACCCAATTGTCATCAATCACGTCATCAGGTGAGGCCGCCCAGCTTCCTCCGAAGACCGAGAGATTAGCTCATTCCTGCCCGCCCTGCTTTTCCCACCCTCCTCATGGACCCTTCCCAGCCCCAGCCCCAGCCCTGGGCTTCTGTGGGGTGTACCATGGACCTCAAAGGCTGGACTTGTCTGGCAGCGTGGACCCATCAGACCAGAAGAAGACAGCATGCTATGACATTGATGTGGAGGTAGAGGAGCCACTGAAGGGCCAGATGAGCAGCTTCCTCCTGTCTACAGCCAACCAGCAGGAGATCAGTGCTCTGGACAGTAAGGTGCGGCCTGAGCCCAGAGCTATAGGGGGACATTAAACTGAGAGAGAGGACAAAGCATTCAGACCACAGCATGGGCCTAGGACATGAGGAACCCACAGCCCTCCCTACTGTCGAGAGGCTGGCCTCATTCCAAGGTCGGCTCTGCTCACCCTGCCCCCTCACTAAACTCAGAGGAAGCAGGGGCTCTGGGACACTGCCCAGAGAAGCAAGCCTCCCCCACCCCTTCTTGCATGCCTCTCCCGCATCACAGGTGGAAATCATTGTCTTTCTACCTGTAGATCCATGAGACGATTGAGTCCATAAATCAGCTCAAGATCCAGAGGGACTTCATGCTAAGTTTCTCCAGAGACCCCAAAGGCTACGTCCAAGACCTGCTCCGCTCCCAGAGCCGTGATCTCAAGGTGAAGATAGGGGCTCAGGGAGCCTCGAAGTGAAGACAAGCACATGGGGAAGGAAAGATGGACATGCAGCTCAGCCAGGTGAGGTGCTCAGAACTCAGGGCAGACCCCATGCTCCCTCACAGGTGATGACAGATGTGGCCGGCAACCCTGAAGAGGAACGCCGTGCCGAGTTCTACCACCAGCCCTGGTCGCAGGAAGCTGTCAGCCGCTACTTCTACTGTAAGGTAATGGAGGCCCTTGAACATGAGGCTCCCCTCTCCTTCAGTCCTAGAAACGTCTTGCTTCTCACCTGTCTTTGCTACTGCCCACTCTCAACCCCTGTCCACCACCCTGCATGCCCATGCAGGCGTGTCCTGGCTCCCAGACTCTTCCAGGGGAGGGGCGCCAGGATGGGGGACCCCTGGTCACTCAGCAGGATCACTGTAACCCTGCCCCTGCTCACACCTCCTCTAAAGATCCAGCAGCGCAGGCAGGAGCTGGAGCAATCGCTGGTCGTGAGAAATACCTAGGAGCCCGTGGACGAGCGTCACTGTGGACCAGCCAGACCTGCTGCCCGGCATCGGCCCTGGGCTCTGGCCTCCCTGCCCTGCTGCCGTGGCGGGGGGTGGGGAGGACTGGATTAAAGGTCACTCATCAGACAGCAGCCTTGTGGTCACTGGGGATTGGGAAGGGAGGAGGGGGAGGAGGGGGGCATGGCGGTGGAACCTGCAGGCACACTCGCCACAAGCCTCCCAGGTTCTTCTTACCCCTAGACCTAAAAACAGTTTGGCAGAAGATACTTTTAATAACATTTCTTATTTTAAAAAAATACAGTGGCAAGCCCTCCACCTGTCCATCACCTTGCCTTGCCCTTCCTGGGGCGATGGCAGACACAGTGGGGGGGGGCTAAGTGCTGTTGGCTTGCTCCTGTTCAAACAGCGCCATGGCCAGCTGGGTGCGGGCCCCGAGCCCCTCCAGATTGCTGAGGCGACAGCGGTGGTACAGTTCCTCACTGAGCCGGGGGCTACAGTCCCGCAGGGAGAACTTCTGCACCAGCCCTGGCTCTACGGCTCGAAAGAGGTGGAGCCCTGAGAACCGGAGGAACACATCCATCACCTCCAGCCCCTCCAGGGCTTCCTCCTCTTCCTGGCCTGCCAGTTCACCAGCCAGCCGGGCTCGGGCTGCCAGGTAGTCGGCATTGTAGAAGCAGCCCTCTGCTGACGCTTGCCGGTCAAATCTGCCCCCAACTGGAGCCCCCCGAGAAGGGTCCACACCAGGGGACGGGGGATCGGGGCCAGCCCCAGGGACACCTGGGGGAGATCTCTGTGGTGACAGAACAGGGTTGAACTCCTGAAAGTGGACCGGGAAGAAAGCCTGCCAGCCCGAGATGGCATTCATACGGCAGCGGTTGAGGACTTCCGACCCAGGTCTTGTCCACACAGTGGTAAGGAAGAAGAGTGTGTCCACAGGGTGTTTCTTGGAGATGACATCCATGAGTCGTACCTGGGAAGGGGCCTCTGCTCGCACAGCAAGCCAGGCCAGCCTCGAGCCAGGGTACCGTCGTTCTAACTCAGCTACTGCAGCCTTCACCCTGAGAAATGGGTCAGGGCCCCCTCGGCCTTCCCGGGTCCCATAGACCAACAACAGGGTGAGCAATGCATGTTCGCGGGGCTCCAGAACACTGGCAGCAAAGGCCTCAAGAAAAGCCAGGGCGGCCGGAGCTTCAGCCACCAGGAGTGGCAGCACCAGCTGCACTCGGGTCGCCTCGGTGACGTAAGGCATAGGCAGGATTTCCACTCTGCTTAGTGGCCGCAGCAGGCTCACTCTGCGGGCCAAAGAGCGGCGGTGCCCTCGCTGGGTCACGGCTTCCAGCAGCAAGTCGAGGGTGTACTCCATGCCCCTCGAGGGGTCAAAGCGCCTGTAGCCGTTGAGAAGCCTCTGCTTCTGGAAGCGCAGGCGGGGCTGATAGCGCCGATTGAGCTGCTCCAGCGCAGTGTCCACCGCGTCCCCCACATCTGCCCTGCTAGCCCCCTGCAGCGGGCACTTGGGAGCCCCATCTGCACAGGCGAAGGTGTGCTGCTCTGTGAAGTAGTCCCAGCCCAACACCTCGAAGCGAGAGTGTGGAGTGAAAGGGGCTGGAAGCCCAACAGGCCAGCTCAGTCCTGCCTCCCCCTCAGGGGTCAGCACCGTCAGGTTCCGGATCTGAGCCTAAGTTGGAGGGAATGCAACCAACATTAGTGCTGGTTTTTAAAGATCCCTCCTGGCTCTAGACGCCCGGCTCTGAGGTTCCGTCGGCAGAGGCCTGGCTAACCACCTAGTGCCTTGCCTGAAAGTCTTCACCTAAAGTACGGAAGGGAGATGAGTAATTGCCCACCTGCTGTCAGGAGGATCCGGTACTTAGCAGAAGGAAATGGATCTCAAAACACAGCGCTCACACACTCACTCCATGCCCCGCCTCTGAAGACCCCCACACTACAGAATTCCCCTCCCTTCTGCCTTTTGGGCCCTTCAAGACAATTCTAGAAGCTTAGGAGTTTGTGTATTGCTGTCTCGGAGAACACTACTGTAGAGGAGTTTATGTAAGCTCCCGAGAGTTTACCTACAAATCTGATGGCACTCAAGTCAGCCCAGAGCTTACTTTACAGTGTCCTGAAGCCCAGGGTCCCTTGTCCCTGTGATTGTTCTAAATTTACAAAGTTAGCCTCTTTCTACCCTACCAGCCCCAAACCCAGCTCAGCTGCTTTCTCCCTATAAGCCTGCCTCAAGCTCCCTCTAACCTACCAGGCATGACCCTCAGGCACAGCTCACCTGCAGTTGTTCAATTTCGCTGTAAGCCCTCTCCAACTCCAGAGCACTGAAGCGTTTGTGGAGCCGGTACATGAGGGTACCCTCGGAGACAGGGTGAACGGTGAAGGCACTCAGGAAAGCAGAGCTCCCCTCCTTCTCAGGGTCCCTGTTCTTGGCCAGTTCGAAGGAGCGGTACTGTTGCCCCTGGAGGGACCAATTGGACAATCAATGCTGCACACATAAGCTGTTATTCCCAAAGCTCCCTCAGCCCTCCTTGGCAGGCATACCGAGCACTTCTGCTGCTTTAGAAGGTACAGAAATGCAGTGGCTCCCCTAACCTTCGTTTCTACTTCCGACACCCGCATTTTGGAACCAAGAAAGCAAGCAGGCAACTAAGGACATCCTCTTTCCCCGAGAACCCCACTGTCAATGAGAATACAGTCCTAGAAGGCCCTCCCAGTAGGCTGGTATAGAAGATGGCCTGCTTCTGGGACACTCAGCCTTCTGTGATAGAGCAGAGCTACCCAGTAGAGGGCTCTCTGAGCTTTCCACTGTGTGGGGTGGCCAACTCTAAAACGTTTTCATATTGTTCTTAAGTGTTTTGTGCACTGGGTGTGGAAAAGGGGCGGGGGGGGGGGGGGAAGCAGATAAAGAGGTTTATGAGTTCAGGCATCTTTCTGGCTTGTTCAGGGGTCCCTAAAGATACGCACTTTTTATGGCCCCAGGGCCGTAGGGTGAGCAAGGGAGAGCTGAAGGGGCAGGCTGGCATCTGGGAAGGACAAAAGGAAGGTCTCGAGAATTCAGTTTGGACAGCAATCATTCAGTCACTGCCAACCTTTAGGGGACTGGGACTGCCTTGAAGGGGCTGTCACCTGGTGCTGTGAGACACAGCCGATGCCCAGAGTGTCGATGAGGCAGCGGCCAAGCCATTCATCAGGCCGGGCACTGAGAATGTCCCCTCGGCAGCCATCCAGATGTGGCCGCAAGCGCAACAGGAGACTCCGGGACAACAGGTAGCCGAAGCCCCCGTGGCAGTACCGGGCCTGCTCGCCTGCACCAATGAATTCCTCTGCATGGCCCAAGTACAAGTCTTGGTTGATGCTAAGGTGACCAGCAAGCGCTGCCAATCTGGGGGCCTGCACGTATGTGTCATCCTGCATGATGAAGAACCAGTCATAGTCAGCCCCAAAGTGTGTGTGAAGGTAGCGCAGGGTCTCTGACATGAGCCAGGCGGGCCGCTCATCTCCATGAGAAACCACCTGCATCCCTGCAGGAGGCCGGGCCCCCCGCTGCCCGGTGAAGTAGAGTAATCGAGGGAAGTGATGTGCCACTGTCCGGTTAACAGCCACAGCCAGGGTGGACAGTGTGGCGCGAGAAGTCAGGACAGCCACCAGCAAGCGCTCACGAGAGCCCAGCTCTGTCTGGATATACCGAGTCCTGTGGGGAGACCAGAAGATAAGGGGTCAACTCCTGGGTCATTAAGGGGGCATGCACCAGCGTGCCCAGCACATCCCCAGGAATGAAAGAGCTGGGTTGGAGGAGGGGAGAGCCTGCCTCCCTCATCACTGATAACCAGCTACCGCAGAGAGTGCCCACTTGACTAGGTGCTGCTAAACTTGGCAAGGTGGAGGCAGGCTACTCAGGTGTATTCAGTGGTTAGCGCAGGCACAGCTCTGTTCAAAAATACTGGACATTAGCACTAATAGGCGAGATTCTCTCAGGCTTGGGGAGGAATAAAATAGGAGCAAAGCAAGATAGGAAATAAGACAAGTGTTTCCAGGAAATTAACACTGAGTAGCAATATAAACACAGCAGCAAACAGCTCTGGAATGAAGATCAGTGCCAGGGGACTATGCACACATCACCCTCACCTGAGAACCTTCTTGTAGGGCTTGTTAGGATCCCTGTAGTAGGGGACAATCCTGGGTTTGAAGTCTTCATCGCTTTGGTCCAGCCCAGTTTTTGAGTCTAGATTCTGCGGCCCTCCTGGCTTCCCCACAGCCTCTACACAGGGGTCTTCTCCCTCACCCTGGATCCAGGACACTCGCAGGAGGCTCAGGCTGCATCCCAGGGACAGCCCCAAGATGAGGGGGAGCGCTGGCCGCAGCAGAGCCAAGAGGGAGCTCAGTCGCATGGTGGCAGGCCCTGACATGGGATGCCCTGAGGGCCACGGTCTCAAAGATTAGTAAGGTAATGGGGCTCAGGCCAGAGCCCCACCGTTTTAACCGGGGAACCTGGAGTCAATGAGGTCAGCAAGAGAGAAAGGAGCAAAGTGTGTCGGCTTCCAGGCCCAGCATCCCCACAGAGTCTTCCCGACTCCCTGTCTGGTCTTCAGTGACCATGCTGCTAATACACCCCTCAACAAAATACTAATGTCTATGTGAACAACGCCACTTAACACTGGGATTGCAGTCTGTAGTCCAGTAGAAAGAGGAAAGAAAGCGCAACCCTGCCAAACCTAACCCCAAATGGACTACAGCCATCTGAAGCATGGCCCCAATTCAAAAATCAGCAGCACACGATGAAGAGGGGCCTAGGGTAGAGCACATGCACCATCCAAACAACGGCCCGACCAAAAGGGACTGGCTCAGCCAGTCCTGTCCTACAGATATCGTGGGCCACTCTGTCTCCTCAGGTTCAAGGGACTGCTGAGCTACTGCTGCAGGCCAGCAATGGAGAAGGGATCAGAGCCTCCTTCCACCCAGCTCCTGGGTGTCAAAGAAACTGACAGGCTCCAGTAATCCCCTCCCTGTCAGTTAAGATCACCAGCCACGCAGGGTGCATATACACCTGCTCACTCAACTGATGTGGACGGTCGCAGTGACTCAGCACAGC
Organism: Psammomys obesus; assembly: GCF_907164565.1. Lineage (NCBI taxonomy): Eukaryota > Metazoa > Chordata > Mammalia > Rodentia > Muridae > Psammomys > Psammomys obesus. Next base: position 13,024,799 of record NW_026592118.1, read on the forward strand.
TGGCCACTCAGAGGAATGCGATGGCTGATGGAACCATTTTGCAGGCCGTCCCCCTCGGCCCTGCAAGGCTGTGGTGCCCACCTTCCTAAGAAGCCACTCTTGCTAGAGGCTATCAAACAAAGCCAAATAAAGAGAAAGCAACAAGGAAGACAGTAGCAGTTAGAGAAACGCGGGGGTCCGGAAAGGCCAGCTGAGGCTCACCACCTTCCAACAAGACGCCTGCCTGCTCCAGCCAGTGCCCTACTAGTTTCCTGGGCGACAACAGCCCCGTGCCAGCCCTCAGAAGAAGCCCCAAAGCGAATCCTAGCCGGTAGTCTGGAGACAGACATGAATCGCCTACGTCCCGCGACTGCAGAGAAGGCCCGGCGTCCAGGTGGGTTGCTCTGCGAGCCGGGGAGGCGGAAGGGAGGTCGCGGCGGACAGCAGAACCGAGCGGGTTCTCAGGCCGATCAGGGGGACAGGAAAACACGAGCCCCACGGCAGGCCGGGGCGAAGACGGAGCCGTCTCTCGGGTGACGGGACCGAGATCCCTCCCGGTGGTGAGCCGAAGAGCTCCGCTCCGCAGCCGCTGCCACCTCACAGCCCAGCCCTCGGCTTCCTCTTCCGCTGCCTGTCAGTCACTCGTGTCTATGGTGACCGCATCCGGCCCCTCGCTCCCGACGCGCGCTCTCTATGGTTGCTGTGCACCGCTCGGTTCTGACGCTGTGGCTCCTAACGCTAAGGCGGGTGAATCCCCCCTGCACAGAGATGCTTCCAATTCAGCCCAACCCTGTTAGCTCTAAGAAAGATGCCCTCTCCCTTTCTGAAGACGCTTCACCTAAGCCGACTGGTCAACACTAGCGGCACAAGAAATGTTTCTCTACTGAAATTTCAATACGGAGCTCTACTAGGTAAACAAGTCTCGGATGTGGAGCATGTGACCGGGAAGAAAAGACCTGGGCTAGCCTGGAACTCTCTGTAATCTGTAGTGCCAAGGCGGTGAGAATTGCTTTAGACAGGCCGTAGACACTAACACAATCCAGTAAGGCAGGAAAGTAGGGAATTAAGGAAAGACCAGTCACATGACTCACACCACGTGAAGATGCTTGACGCCAAGACTGACTACCTGAGTGCCATGCCTGGTGAGAGAACTGACTCCATCAAGTTGTCCTCTGACATCCATGCACATGGTTGCGCTTGCACACACGCACAAATACACGCATACATACATACATATATGCGTATGTATATACATATATGTATATGTATATACATATATGCGTGTGTATATGTATACATATATGTATATGTATACATATATGTATATGTATACATATATGTATATACATATATGCGTATGTATGTATGTATGTATGTATGTATGTATGTATGTATAGAATTAAGTGGGAAACCAAAGCAGGAAGAATTAAATTAGATTGGGAATGTGGACGTGCTTAGATCCCAAGTTTGAGAAAGGTTTATCCAGACATAAAGCAGAGTTTTCCAGGCAAAGAAGAGAGCACAGAAAAGCCCTGAGAGAGGAAAGAGATTGACCAAGGCCAGGGCAGCTAGAACCCAGCACAGAACAACCCAAGGTGAGCTAGAAAGAAGAGATGGCAATGGGCTCCCAGGAAGGACAGCTCCACACCTAGAGAGCTGCAGTTTGGAAATGTACAGGGACAATTTTGTTATCAAATGGTGCCAGGGTATGTGTGTAGGAGTGGTGTCTTATACATTGTAAGAAGGTATCCCAAATGAAAGCTGTCCTGATCTTACATACCTTTAAATGTCCTGACCATTATTCATTCATTCATTCATTCATTCATTCATTCATTCATTTGAGACAGGGTTTCTCTGTGTATCCTTGGCTGTCCTGGGCTTGCTAGCCAAGGACCAAGCTAGCCTCGAACTCACAGAGATCTGCTGGCCTCTGCTTCTCTGAGTGCTGGAATTACAGGCGTATGCCACCTCACCTGGCTAGTTGTAGAATTCATATCCTGTACCTGTGCAAAAAAAAAAAAAAAAAAAAAAAAAAAAAGAAGAAGAAAAGAAAAAGAAAAAGAAAAAAAAAGTAATTCTGTGGAGTTTGTAACATGTGCTGAATTCTTAGATTTTATTTTATGTGTATGAAGTTTTTTGCCTACATGTATGTCTGTGTACTATGTGTGTCCAGTAACCATTTATAGGTGGCCAGAACAAGCCATCAAATTGTTTAAAACTGGAGTTTTACATGTTGTGAGCAGCCAAATGGGTACTAGAGCTAAACCCGGGTCCTCCCTTTTAACCACAGAATCATAGTTCCAGTCCTGTACTAAATCCTTTGTTTTTTGTTTTGTTTTGCTTTGCTTTTTTTTTGTTTTGTTTTGTTTTTGGTTTGGTTTTCCAGACAGGATTTCTCTGTCTAGTCCTGGCTGTCCTGGAACTCACTCTGTAGACCAGACTGGCCTTAAACTCAGAGATTTGCCTGCCTCTGCTTCCCACGTGCTGGGACTAAAGGTGCGCACCACCACCATTGGCCTGTCCTGTGCTAACAACTCACATGGACAGGAAGAAGACTGTCAGGCTTTAGATGTACTAAGTTTCCATTTTGGAGAACTTTATCATTTATAGAGACGTACATCAGTGTTCAGAATACATTTGTGCTTTCACATTCATGATATTCTCTCTCGCCTTCATTGTTGAGCATACTGAAATATTATTTTATTACACAAGGTTTTCTTTTCCTTCTTTTTCTGTTATGGCCAAAAAACCTGTAATTTTGCCAGGCAGTAGTGGCACATGCCTTTAATCCCAGCACTCAGGAGGCAGAGGCAGGCAGATCTGTGCCAGCCTTGTGTACAGAGTGAGTTCCAGGATAGCCAGGGTTACTCTACAAAGAAACCCTATGCCCTAAAAATCAAAGAAAAGAAAAGAAAAAAGAAACCATAATTTTATATTATTTTAATGTATTTTTGACATGAGGTCTGATCATATGGCTTTGACCTTGGACTCACAGAGAACCACCTGCCCCTGCCCTTTCAGTGCTAGGATCACAATCATGCATCAACACACCTGGCTATAGCCACAATTATTATAGTTAAAGTAACAGGTGGAATTAACCTTATTAATTTTTTTTTACAAATTTTATTAATTTGTTAATTTTTATTAATTTTATTGTGCTACATATAAATAAAATATAGTTCAACATATGATCATTATGAAAAGGTACTGGAGTCATATTTTACATTTTCCATATGCAAACTTTGGAAATCCTGCTTTACAGGAAACTGCTTTACCGTCATAACGTGTGCCATCTGCTTTGTTTCCTTAAGACAAGGCCTTGCTGTGTAGACCAGGCTGATCTTGACATCCCCCCATCTTCCTGCCTCAGTCTCACAAGTGCTGGGAACACTAGTCTGTACCACCACACTGGGCGTGGCAGATAGGCTGTCTTAATTCTGACCGGCTGTATCCTAGGGACCTGGCACTTTCCGTACTACTTTTCCTGTTGCTGTGAGAAAATACTCTGAGCAAAAGCGACTTATAAGTAGAAAGGGTTTGTTTTGGTTCGCTGTTTCAGTCTGTCTGAGTATGTTCCAATACGTTCCAGTATGTCCCACTATATCTCATTATGCTCCAGTATGTCCCACTAGGTTCCATTATGTCCTATTATGCTCCAGTATGTTCCAGATGTCCCACTATGCTCCAGTATGTCCTACTATGCTCCAGTATGGCATCAGAAGCTCCAGACAGCTGATCACCTTGCATCAGGAGACCAAGGGAGTTGAATGCAGGTGTTCAGCCAATTTTCTCCTTTTCCTGCAATTCAGGACCCAAGCCCAGGGAACACTGCCACCTACTTTTAGGTAGGCCTTCCCACATCAATAAGCCCACCCCAAACAATCCCTCACAGTATGTTTGTCTCCTAGGTTATTCCAGAGTCTGTCAAGTTGACAAGCAACGTGAACCATCATAGTTACTTACAGACACTAAGATACTGAGCACTATAGTTCCAGTCCCTTCTTAGTCACTAACTCCTTAGGTAATACTGGACAAGATATCTCCTTCCTTAGGCCTCAGTTTCCTCATATTTTCCTCTTTTTTGTTTTCATACTTTTTCTTTTTTGTTTGTTTTGTTAGTTTTTAGACAAGATCTAAAAACCGTGACCCAGGCTGGCTTTGAATGTTGTCCTAGCTTGCTTTCTGTTGCTGTGATAGAATACCATGACCAAAAGGAACTTGGGAGAGGAAGGGGTGTTTGGATTGTAGATAATAGTCTGTTGTCAGTGGAAGCCAAGACAGATAACCTGTAAGCAGAAGCTGACGCAGACGTCACGGAGGAAGTCTGCTTACTGGCTTGCTCAGTTTGCTTTCTTACACAACTCAGGACCACCTTGCATTGGGATGGCACAACCCACAGTGGGCCGGGCTCTTCCACATCATCACTAATCAAGAAAATGCCCTCCCAGACTTGCCTACAGGCCAATATGATAGAGGTGTTTTCTCACCCGAGGCTCCCTCTTCCCAGATGACCCCAGCTTGTGTCAAGTTGACAAAAACTAACCAGGACAAATGTGAACCTATAATCAGTTCTTGCTGCACTGTGACTTCTTTGTGGCGCTTTCATATTTAGCCTTCATTTCATCTCCTCTTGTTATTTTTGTGTGTTGGCCTGCCTTCCTACTCTGGTGGAAAGGTGTCGAGACCACTCACAACTCTTGAGGGCTGCAAATCTGAGTCACACCTATGAGGATTGGGAAGGTATCCCAGCTCTGAGGTGGGACAGAGTCCCAAGGGTATCCTGAGACATGGGAGCCCAGGAACCTCACAGCTCTGAGACTGAGAGCACAGAGACGTGTTGCAGACCATGCTCCCCAGAGGCTCAGGTGCCTGGGCAAGTGTTTATGTATGTGTATGTGGCCTGGTGGAACTCACTGGCTAATAGACACCTAAGAATTGAACTAACAATCTTTCTAACCAATACTGGAGGCAAGTACTATCCTGTGTCATTCTCTCTCCGCAGAGGAAAATATGCGCTCTGTCCAAGGTCAAACTCTGAATAGGAAAGCCAAGCCGGGATTGAACAAAGCAGTGAGCGTGTCAGGAGTTACCTGCCTGATATGCTGTACCAAGTGCCAGCCTCGCCTCCTTGGTACACAGGGTCACTTCTAAGGCACTTATGTCATGGTCTATTTATTTTTCAAAAGTTCTTTCTTCGTAGCTCAGGAAATAGTGCAAGAGCTAACATGTGAGATCACATCACATTAAGACAAACCTTCACGGCAAAAGAAACCATTGCCTGAATAAAGGGAGAGCCAACAAAATGGGAGAGAATTTTTGCCAGCTACTGATCTGAAACAATTAATTTATAAAGAACTATATAAAGAACTGAAATAATTAACCATCAAAGGAAAAAACAGGGTTATCAGTAAATGGGCAAGTGAACTCAACAGACTGCTCTCAAAGGGCACAAATGCCCAATAAACACTTGAAAAAATTAACTTTTCTTAGCCATGTGGGAAACGCAAACCAAACCACACCAGGATCCCATCTCCCCATAGTCAAGAAAACAAAAATAATGCTGAGCACCTGTCTTTAATCCCAGCGCTGGGAAGCAAAGGCTCCCTGTGAGGATCTCCTTGAGTTCAAGGCAAGCCTGGTCTACAGAGCGCTTCCAGGGCAGCCAAAAGAGCAATCCTGTCTCAAAAAACAAAACAAAAAATAAACAAAAACAAAAATAAGTGCTCCCGAAAAAGGTAAGACATAGGATAGTGCCTTTATACACTAACATAGTATCAGTGGGAATGTAAATTAGCCCGACCACTGGAAAATCAGTAAGGAAGTTCCTTAAAAATCTGAAAGTAGAACTACCATATGATCATGGTAGACTACTCCTGGGCATATGTCTAAAGGACTCAAACTCACCATATAATAGGGAGAAGTGTATACTTAGTGTGGGGGTTTGAATCAAAATGACCTCCGTAGGGCCATAGGGAGAGGCACAATTAGGAGGTATGGCTTTGGTGGAGTGTGGCTTTGTTGGAGGAAGTGCATCACTAGGGGGTGGGCTTTGAGGTCTCAGAAGCTCAAGCCTGGTGGCTCACTGTCTCTTCCTGCTGCTTGCCGATCAAGATGTAGAACTGTCAGCTCCTTCAGCACCATGTTGTTTTTGTGCCATCGTGCTTCCTCCATGACAGTGATGGACTAAACCTCTGAAACTGCAAGCCAGCCACAAGTAAATGTTTTCCTTTATAAGAGTTGCTGTGGTCCTGGTGTGTCTACATAGCAATAGAAACCTAACCAAGAGGGAAGTGGGTACCAGGGACTGGGGTATTGCTGTGATAGGCCTGACCATGCTTTTGTTTGGAGGAATGTGGACTTTGGATTAGAAAAGCAGCTGAATGATTTAAATGCTGCTTAATGGGCCACCCTAGTAGGTGCTTGGAAGACAGTGGTGCTGAGGGTGATTTGAACTGGGGCAGGGGGCTTAGCTCAAGAGGTTTCAAAGGAGAAGGATATTAACATTGGGCTAGAGACTGTTCTTGTTATATTTTTGATGAGGAATGTGGCTGCTTTCTATCCTTGTTAAAAAAAAAATTGGGGGCTGGAGAGATGGCTCAGAGGTTAAGAGCACTGCTTGCTCTTCCAGAGGTCCTGAGTTCAATTCCCAGCAACCGCATGGTGGATCACAACCATCTATAATGAAATCTGGTGCCCTCTTCTGGCATTCAGCTGTACATGCAGGCAGAACATTGTATACATAATAAAATAAATTAAAAAAAAAATCTGCCGAGGCTAAGGTGAAGACAACTAAGTTTACTGGAATTATCCACAGTAGGCAGTTTATGGAATCTGCCTATTGATTCCTGCCTTATCGGTGTTCAAATGGATAAACAAAATGGAATATATTCTTACAATGGAGTATTACTCAGCCTTAAAGAAGGATACAATTATGTTATTTGTAAGAAAATGGGTGGAACTGGAGGTCATGTTAAGCAAAATAAGCCAGACCTAGAAAGACAAATATTTAATGTTTTCTCATCTATTAAAACATAAATTTAAAAAGAGAAGAGGGCTGGAGACGACTCGGTCAGTAGAGGGTTTGTCTAGTAAGTATGGAACCCTGAGTTTGATCTCCAGAACATATAAACTCAGGCACGGTTGCTCACGCCCATAACCCCGGCACTCAGGAGGTACAGGAGGATCACAAGTTCAAGGTTATTCTGAATTATACAGTTTAAGGCTACATGGGACCCTGAAAAAAATCCTGGTAACACAGGTTCATAATCTCAGTCACCTTATCTACTTTGGAGGCTGAGGTACAAGGCTCATCGGCAGTTGTATGCCTATGTGTATGTGTGTGCTCATTGTAGACATATGTGAAGCAATGATGGGGCCTTCATTTCACACCTTAACATGGGACAAAATATAAAAATGAACAAAAAAGTATGATGGTCAAAGATGTTAAAAGGTAGGACAAGAAAAAGTAATGAAGATGAATGGTGACATATTGACATATATATGTGGAAAATGTGACTATAAAACTTACTCTTCTGTATAGTCAGTGAGCTCTCTCTCCCTTTCCCTCCGCCCCCTCAAATTGTTAAATTGTTTTTTGTTTGTTTGTTTGCTTGCTTGCTCGGTTTAAGACAGGATTTCTCGGGGCTGGAGAGATGGCTCAGAGATTAAGAGCACTGGCTGCTCCTCCCAAAGGTCCTGAGTTCAATTCCCAGCAACCACATGGTGGCTCACAGCCATCTAAACATGAAATCTGGTTCCCTCTTCTGGCGTGCAGGTGTACATGCTAACACACATTGCATAAGTAATAAATAAATAAATCTTAAAAAAAAAAAAAAGACAGGATTTCTTTGTAGCCCTGGCCATCCTGGAACTTGCTCTGTAGCCCAGGCTGGCCTTGAACTCAGGGATCTGATGAGTGCTGGATTAAAGACATGCACCACCACTGCTCTGCCGATGTGTGGTCTTTTCAATAAGGCTTCCTCTTAAGAGCTTCCCCAGGAATCAAGGAATAACTTTTAAGTACTGAAGCTTCAGGTGAGCTTCATTAATAAGGAAGCAGGCGAGCATAGGGATCAGCTCAGCAACCTCAGACTCCTCTTAGTTTGGACTATTCAATCTTCTAACAATTGGCAACCTAGGACCCCTACACAGACATCTCTACCAACAATGCACTCAGCAACCTGTTGGAAATCTGGGACCCCATCTCTATAGGCCTGTCAGTGTACCAACTTTAAACAATGAAAATTGATGAGCCTGCTCCTTTAGGATAGCAAAACTATAGCTACTTATATTTTAGGCCTAGAGCCACATCATCTCAGCTTGATGCTGATAAAGAAAAAAGAATCTCTTTACAGGTCAGGTTGACCAAAACCTGTGTTTATGTTCAGTGTGCTCCATGGCCTTGTTGTTCCCAGAAATTCCCCAACCATAAGTGCAGCTGGCCCTAACCATAAACATTACTTGGACCAATCAAATTAAAGGTCAGCTAGAACTGCTTGTCTAGATAGTAAAAATAACTTGAGAGATGACTATCCTGTTCCACTGTGCCCCCATCCCCATGCCCCCTTGTGAGCTAATTGCGGTTTTCACCCTTTAAATATGCAATACAGCTTCCCCTCAGAGACTCAGTTCAGATCCCAAACTGATTGCCTCCCTGAGCTCAGAAAATAAAGCTTTCATTTTAAGCTCCTGTATCTGAAGTGAGTTTTCTCAACTTCCACCACGAACCCAACAAAAATAAGTTATGTCCTTTAGTGACCCCTTGATAACTTATTTCTATTCAGACATGTCTTAGGACACATCCTGAAAACAAGAGAGATGGGATAATCTGGCCTGAAATGGTTTTGTGTGCATGTGCAATAGGAGAAACTGTGTCCTTTCACATTTTAGGGAGAATCCCTGTTACCATTTTATGCTTATGCATATTTGGGATTGCACATGATTAAATCAGATGCAGGGGTTTGGGAAGATGGCTCAGCATTTGAAAACATTTGCCACACAAGCATGAGGACCTGAGCCCAAAGCCCCAAAGCTCATATAGAAAGGAAGGCATGGCTGGATAGGCCTGTAACCCCAGTGCTATGAACGGTGGTGTGGAGGCAGGAGGATTCCTGGGGCTTGCTAGTTGCCAGCCTAGCTTCAGGTTCAGTGAGAGACCCTGCCTCAAGGGAATAAGGCATAATAGGGCAGAGGGTGACAGAACAGGACACTGAAAATCCTCCTCTGGCTTCCACACACACATGGGTGCACACACCCGCATACACATCTGAGCATATACCACACACACAAATCAGAAGATGGAAAGGGCTAGTAAGATAGTTCAGCAGGTAAAAAAAAAAAAATCTCTAACAGCAAAGCTTGATGACTTGAGTTTGATCCTAGGACACCTTGGAAGGAGAACATCAGTTCAGAAGATTGTCTTCTGGCATCAATGTGCACGTGGTATACACATGGTAACAAACGAACAAATGCAATTTTAAAGATCAGATGCATTATGGGAAATGGACATGTACAGTGAGCAAAAGCTTATGTAACTCAAATCTGTCTGTCAAAATAGAGAACCACTTGTATTACACTCCTTAGTCCCCGGCCCCTCTTTCCTCGAGTGCATTCTGGTCAAGAGTGACTATAGTTATGATCTGTGTTGTTATGTGGCCTTTGAATAAAGTTTTCTTGCTACTTTGTAATTAATCTGTGTATGCTCACTTCAATTGTAAAATGCCAACAGTACTATTCAACGGGTGGGGGTTATTCTAGGAACATGGGTCAATGGTGTTTAAATGACTTATCTCTGACTCTAAGTACTAGAAGGCAATAAAGGAGGAAAGCCGTTTCTATTATGGGGGAGAGGTGAGGTCAGTTTTCAGAAATTTTGTTTTGTTTTGATTGTTTGGTGTGTTTGTGTGTTGGTTTTTTGAGACAGGGTTTCTCTGTGTAACTGCCCTGGGTGTCCTGGACTCGCTTTGTATACCAGGATGGCTTTAAACTCACTGAGATCCACCTGTCTCTGCCTCCTGAGTGCTGGAATTAGAGCACCATCACGCCTGGCTCTTGAGTTTTATCATTATAGGGATCTTATTCTGACTTCCCTTAGGCTTCCCTTCATTGTCATTTCTGTTAAATAATTCCAATAAGGCACAAAGAGTAGTGAAGACAGTTTACCATAGAGCAAAAAGAGGACACCCTCAAAAGCAGCGGTGGACAGTGGACCCAAAAAGGAACACTGTAAAGAGAAAACATTTCTCCTGGGGTACTAGTGAGCAATAGGTGGGTGGATTTTAAACTATTAGTGTCTAGGACTAGCTTTTCCTGTCTAGGTGACTGACAGCTCATTTTGGACTTACTTTTTTATTTTTATTTTTTAAACTGGGTATGGGTGTGGATGTGTGGGTGTGTACAGCTCTTGCCTGCTTGTCTCTGTTTACCTTACCTCGTTTGTGCTAATGCCTGCAGAGGCCAGAAGAGGGCACCAGAGCTTCTGGAACTGGAGTCGCAGGTTAGCCACCTGGTGTGGGTGCTAGGAATCAAAAATTAATCCTCTGCAAGCTAAGCCTAGGGTTTGGTGACAGTGCATGCTTGTAATACCAGCACTCAGGGAGGCAGAGGCAAGCGGATCTCTGTGAGTTTGAGTCCAGCCTGCTCTGCAAACCGAGTCCAGGGGAGTCCAAGGCTACACTGAGAAGCCCTATCTCAAAAACAATAACAACAGCTGAGCCAGTTCTCCAGTCCTTGAAATAACTCTTAAAGGAAAAGGCAATAGTACATTTTTGTTCATTACCAAAAAGCCTCTTACTTTAATAGGAATTTTATAATATTCCTAACAGTTCAGAAAGTCTTGTTTCTACCTAGGGCCAAAGATACAACTTTGGGTCTATTCTTTAAACTACATATAATATAATAGCACATTAAAAAGAATTAAAGCGGAGACTGTGGGTGGCTCTCTATAAGATAGCTAACCTTTACCAGAAGAAAACAGACTTCCGTTAGTAGGTCTCAGCAAAGCACTCCCTTCACCTTCCTCCCTTTTCTCATCTGTAGCAAGCCTTGGGTGAGTCTTTCTTCTTTCACAAAATTAGTGTTACCAAAGCCACAGGAGGCGGCCTCTGAAGCTGCTTATGATGCCCAGCCTCGATGACCTACATGTATAATTTCTACTTAGCGTGGGGACGTGGTGACGGCAGAGGAAAAAGGCTCACTTCCTGAGAGTGTACTCAGAGGAAGTAACGGTTTGCTTCCTCCAGTGTCATCAATAATAAGTAACCAGTGGACAGACCCCTGGGGAGGTAACAAGGGTCAGAAAGAGTTGCCTTGTTTTTGAGGCTACAGGTGTAGGCTTTATAATGTACCTAACACTAAGTCTGTTAGAGATTTCAGATAGTGAGACACAAAGGAAATGAAACAAGACGAGTCACAACTAAGCGTCTGTAGAGCTAAACTCAGCAAAGTGGGCCATTTACTTTAGACTCTTTCCAGCATGGCTCTGGTGGAGCCCAGCAACTCTTGCCTACGATACCAAGGTTCAGAACAACGTCGGGCACTTTCTAAAAGTTTGGTTAGCGATGGACGAAGCTCTGCAATTCCGATTTCATGAAACGAGCATGCCTTCCTCGAACACAGCTCTGTTGGCGTGGTCTGCGAAGGACTACTTCACTTTTAGTGACGCCTCTGCACCTCACTCTTTCTTTTCCCTCCACCTCTCTACTCCCATTGTTTGGGCCAGCTCTCTTAGGATGCATGCTGGGAAGTGTAGTCTCACTCCTTGCTGGCTGAACCAGTTGAGCAGCCGGGTAAACTTATCCGCTAGAGGTGGGGTAAGCTCTGTAAGCTCAGCCCACCTCTCCGAGAAGCAATCTGGGATTTGCAGTTTCCAGCTCTTCAAGGAGGCCTACTGGGACAGTACTCTTGCACTCTAATCCTCCCCGAAGCCGGAGCCTCGCGCGTTCTGATGACGTCTCAGAACCGCGCAACACCTGGGATTCGTGGTAGTTCTTGAGGAGAGTCCCGCCCTAAGTTTTTACGATTCGAGAACTACATTTTCCAGCAGCCTTCGCGACAGCGCGCCAAGAGACGCCCGGGGCCGTGATTGGCTGGCGAGCCGGCCGCACGCGGAGGAGCTCAAGGAGCAGCTCTGTTGCGACAGAGGCCGAGCGGCGAGGCCCCCGTGAGTTGAGGGGGAAGGGGCGCCGGAGGGGAGGAGAGTACGGACCCGTGAGCAGGAAGCGGGAGGAGAAGCGGAAGAGAGATCAGGGTCGGGATGGAAAGGGCCAAAAGGGAAAAGAACCGGCCCAGGCAGAGACACCGGCGAGCAGGGTGTGGGGGAGGCTAGGGGCAGCGAGCGCGGAGACCCTAAGGGACCCGCTGGGGAGGATGCGTGGCTCGCGGAGAGAAACCGCGCAGCAGTCGGCGGGGTGGAAGGGAGGGACTGAAAGAGGTCCGGGATGAACTCCTGGCGAAGATCCGACAAGGAGGCGGCCGGCTGAGGTGCGCGAGCGCCAAGTTCGGTAACTAGAGACGAGGGGCTGAGCGGTCCGTCACTGAAGGCCCCGGGGGAACAGCGCATCCAAGTGCAGCAGGCGGTGGGGATTGGCGCGCGAGCCCTAAGGGAGGAGATGAGGTTGGAGGAGCGGTCGAGAGGGTGAGAAACCCTGACAAAGTTGGCGGGGACAAGAGTAGGGCACCAGAGGCTTGATAGGAAAATTTCAAGGAGGGATGGGATACGTACGGCTCAGACATAATTACCAGTAAATTTAGAATTTTGGAGTATCTGTTTGTTTTTCTTCAGACTCCCGAAAGAACAGTAACCATCCCTGTGGCTCATCACCATGCCTTCCGACCTGGCCAAGAAGAAGGCAGCCAAAAAGAAGGAAGCTGCCAAAGCTCGACAGCGGCCGAGAAAGGGACATGAAGAAAATGGAGAGACTGTCACGGAACCTCAGGTGGCAGAGGAGAAAAATGAGGAGGCGAATGGCAGAGAGACCACAGGTGATGGAGGTGAGTTGAGTGAATTTCCTGAGCTGGTTGCAAATGCATAAGCCTTTAATCCCAGCAGTGAGACTAAGGTAAAAAGATGGAGGGTCAGCCTGGGCTTTTTTTTTTTTTTTTCTTTCTTTCTTTTTTTTCCAAAGTAAAAACCTACAGACATATGTGTTTATATGCCATGAAACTTTTTAGTGACAATCAAAGCCTTAGAGTTAAAGATAGTGCCACCTTGTTACTGATCAAGGAGACTGAACTTGAGGTGTAAACACAGATGAGAGTTGCCCTACCCTGGTGTGGCAGTAGACAATAAAAGAGAAGGCAACTTCTCCTATTTCCTGTTTTAATTCCTAGCTGTGGTGGTGAGTATGTATGTCAGTTTACCATATGGTACTTTTTTTTGGTGGGGGGGAGGGCTTTTGTCTGTATAGTCCTGGCTGTCCTGGAACTCTGTAGTTCCAGGCTGGGCTGGATCCACTGGCCTCTGCCTTCCGAGTGCTGGGATTAAAGGAGTGAGTCACCACCATCTGGCCCATATAGTACTCTTTTATTTAGTTAGTTAAAACTATTTTTATTTTATGTAGGTTGGTGTTCTGCCTATTTGTATGTATATATGGGGTTGTCAGATCCTTGGAACTGGAGTTATAGACAGTTGTGAGCTGCCATGTGTGTGCTGGAATTGAACACAGATTCTTTGGAAGAGCAGCCAGTGCTCTTAACCACTGAGCCATCTCTCCTTCTCTTCCCCTTCAATATGGTACTGTTAATGTCACAGGGATAATGATTATATTGATGAGAATAATTTGTTGTTACATATTGCATTATGTAATTTTTCTGAGAATATAGCTGTGGTTATTTATATTTTGGAGATTGGTTGCATATTTTTCATATTCGATAATGCTTTTCATTCACACTATAAACATAGTTTGCCCTCCAAAAATTTATTTCTCTGTCTCTGTCATGAAACACTCTGACCAAAACTAATTTGAGAGGAAAAAGTTTATTTCCTCTTACATTCCCAGGTCCATCTTTGAGAGAAGTAAGGGAAGGACTTTTTTGTTTTCTTCTGTTTGTTTCTCAAGACAGGGTTTCTCTGTATAATAGCCTGGCTGTCCTGGAACTCGCTCTGTAAGCCAGGTGGGTCTCTAAGTCACAGAGATCCCCCTTCCTCTGCCTCCTGAGTGCTGGGATTAAAGGTGTGCACAACCACAGCCAGCCAGCTTTCTTATGGACCCTGTGCATTACTTAGCAATTAAGAAAATGCCTTATAGACATGGCTACTGGCCAAAGTTCTTCAACTGATGTTTGGTCCCTCTTCCCTGGTTTTGTGAAATTGACAGCTGAAGGTAACTATGACATGGGGGAAACATGGCAGTGAAAACAGTGAGCGTCACAGTCTAATTCTGGTCTCCTCATTGCCCATAAAAACTCCTGCATAGTCCCATTGCATGTAGACTACTCATTGTCCCTTGAATGTTATCACATTTTATTGTCCTTTTATACATTCTTATACCGTGGTGTTTGTGAAAGCTGTATTTGATGCTTTCTTTCAAAGTCATCAAAGGCAGTACCTTCTGATGACCCCTAGCATGGCTGTGTTCCCATTTGCTACCCCCTGTGTCATTTTGCAGTGTTATTTATGTCCACTTTAGTCATTGCAGTTGTTTATTCTGATTTGCAGGAACCATGGTGTGTGTGTGTGTGTGTGACTTGCACCAAAATAAGAATTCTAGAAGGCATCTAGTGTGATTAAGTTAGGCCATGGGGAAGTTTTATTTCTGGCCAGAGTTGTGGAAGATAGGGAAGGAGGGAAATAATGGGAGGGATAGGACATTGGAAGGACAAGAGAGCTTAGAGTCAGAAGGGCTGCAAAGTAAAACTTGTCTGTGAAAGTAGGGTGTTGGGCAAGTCTGTGTCATGTGCACTGGGTATAAAGCTTTCGGAACTCTTGAGTCTGCTTTGTATGATTTGAGCTCAGCTTCTGTGGGGATCTGCCTCTTTGACCCAGATCTGAGTCTGTCTCACAGCCCCTTCCCAAATTACATTTCTGTCCCAGAAGTGGATTTGCTGACCAAGGAGCTGGAGGACTTTGAGCTGAAGAAAGCCGCTGCTCGAGCTGTCACCGGTGTCCTGGCCTCTCACCCCAACAGTACTGACGTCCACATTATCAACCTCTCACTCACCTTCCATGGCCAAGAGCTGCTCAGTGACACCAAACTGGAACTAAACTCAGGCCGTCGTTATGGCCTCATTGGCTTAAACGGAATTGGTGAGGCCCTTACGGGGGAGGTGGGAGGTTTCTCTTTCTCACGTTGTCTGTCACTCCGTACATATTCAGCACTAGCAAAGCAAGGAATGTGAGTAGGGGACCAGGCATGCCTGGAACAAGGGGCTCATAACACAGAGCTTTGAGTAGTTTTTGACAGAAGATGCTAGAGAAGTTGGTAAGGGAATCAAGTGGGGCGGAGAGCAGTGGTATGAAGTAAATGAATAGGACTTCATGAAGACCAGTAGGACAAGACTTGAAGGGAGTTGGAAAGGGAATCCTGAGAGCAAAGGATAGCGGGATTTGAGTGAGCAAGAAGAAGGAATGCACTTAAAGAATGGGGATCCTGGTTTGCCTGTTAAGAATGGGGGTAAAGAATGATGATGAGTGGCTGGCTGTCTTCCTGTCACCCCCTTAGGAAAGTCCATGCTGCTGTCTGCTATCGGGAAGCGAGAAGTGCCCATCCCTGAGCACATCGACATTTACCATCTGACTCGTGAGATGCCTCCTAGCGAAAAAACCCCCTTGCAGTGTGTCATGGAGGTGGACACAGAGCGGGCCATGCTGGAGAGGGAGGCTGAGCGGTTAGCTCATGAGGATGGTATGGTTTCACACCCGGGGGGATGGCTTCCTTCTGGGAGCCTCAGGGAGCTGATGGTTGCGTGCTGCCCACAGCGGAGTGTGAGAAGCTCATGGAACTCTATGAGAGGCTGGAGGAGCTGGATGCTGACAAGGCTGAGATGAGGGCCTCAAGGATCTTACACGGCTTGGGTTTCACGCCTGCCATGCAGCGCAAGAAGCTGAAAGACTTCAGTGGTGGCTGGCGGATGAGAGTTGCTCTCGCCAGGTGAGCTTCCTTCCTCCCCTCATCCTTCGGAGCCCCCATCTCTCCGAGTGGAATGTTCACCCTGGTAGCACCATAGAGCAGGGATCATGTTCAGTGATCATGTGTCAGGTGAGATAGCCATCAGTGATGTGTGGATAGGTGTGTGGACTGGACTGAGTGTCCTGGCTGAAGTACTCAAGAACACTTGTGTGCTCAGTGCTGGGCTGTCAGCACGTGGTCCAGTAGTACTCTGAGGAGACCCAAGAGAAATGGTAGTTAAGTTCTTTCACCTTCACACCCGTCTTCCCTTTTGTGCTTCTGTCCTGCTAATTTTTATGATAGTAAAATACTAGACCGCATTAATGTCACCTATCCTTTTACCTCTGTAAACCTGTGCATCTAGTGAGTTTCTATAGTCTAGCCAGTGCCCTTCCCCAGAGAACTGAGGTGTAGTCATTTGATTGCCATCACAGTAACAAAGTATCTGAGGCTGCACACTTTATCAACAGAAGAGGCTTGTTTTGAGTCATGATTCTGGAGGAACAAGGCTGAGAGGCCCCATCTGATGGTAGTTTTGTTAGAGAGTCCTGCAGAATAGTGTATGCTTTATGGTCTGTCGTCTTGTCTCTCCCTACAAAGCGATGAATGTGTGCTCGTTGGATTCTGTCCTGATGACTTTGCCTGATCCTGCTCACCTTGCACAGAGGCCTTACCTGAGCACCAACATTCAGATGCATTTCTACCCTCTTAATGCCTGTCAGTGGGGAGTCCGGGCCTGGGAAGCAGGTTGGTGAGGCTGCCCCATGGCCCCTGAAGGTTGCCTGTGTGACTTAGAACAGGAGTGCGGTGGCTCCACTTGCTAACGAGAAACTGCTCTGGTTGGCTTAGGAGCTTTGCACACAACTCTCAGGGCTGGCTGGACTGTGGTGCTCAAAAGTACTCTTTCCACATTCTCAAGAGTAGTGGCTGTTGCAGGATATTTATCTTTCTCTGATGGGATTGAAGACTGGATACTTACAGGCTTACAACTAAACTTAAGCTGTTTAAGATTTAAGAAGAATTAAAAAAAATTAAACAAAACAAAAATTTAACAAAAATTTTTAAATCAAAAAAGATGTTTTTGATTTATAATGCAAGTTACGATACAAAAGTGATTTAGGTACAGAACTTTGGACTCACCAAAGTAGGATAGATAATAGAGTACTTTCTTTAAGGTTGCTAAATACATATGGACTGGACATTATGAATGTATGTATTACCAGAGAGTATATAGTTTATTGTTGCTAGAGAAACATTTATTTAGATAAAAAGAGGGAAATGTTACAGGATATTTGATTCCAGTGTGACACCTGAGATTGTGAATTGTAGAAACCTATCTTTTGCTTGTTGTGGTTCAGCCCTAACAAACATTTAATCTAAGAGTTTTCTGTACACAGGATTTAATAATAATAAAGTTAACCTTAGATCAAGAGGCTGAGCAAGTAACCAGCTAACAGGGATTAACAGAAAGGAGGGACTTTGAATTGAAGAGTATTTAAGACAGCATGGAGAAAAAGAAGGGCGGCTTTAGCCCTCTAACTTTTGGCTTTTAGCTGTTGGCTTTTTCTTCCTGGGCAATCAGCTGAGCTAGGAAGGTTTTAGCTTTGGGTGTTTGGCCTTTTCCTTCTGGGACATAAGCTGAGTAAGATCAGCTGGGTGCTTTCTCTGCCTCTGAGCTAGGCTTTCCACTCAGCACCTGGCTCCTGAGTCTTCAGTGGTGAGATAGAATGGTTGGGGTTTTCTTTCCGTATATCAACAGGTGACTGCAGTCTGGAAGCCAGAGCATTAGACGGTCCCTTACTTTACCAGTGTAAGAAAAAGGCCTTCTCTAGCCGCTCGTTAGAGTCTGGCATCGCCATCAGATAGTTTAACCTGGATGCTTGTTGCATCGCAAGGCTCAGGTGCAAAAGGCCTTCTTAGCCTTGCCTACAAGTTGCTTTCCTGTAGCTCCCACTTTCCACCTCTCTGTCAGGCCTGCACTCTGGAGCCCCTCCTTCCTCTGAGGTAGAAAACATTTTGGCCTTTGTGCAGACCTGACCAGCATTATGACAGGAAAACTTCCCCTTCCGTTCAGCACTTAGGATGCCTCTGTTTCCTCTTGTGTCCTTCAGAGCCCTCTTTATTCGGCCCTTCATGCTGCTTCTGGATGAGCCAACCAACCACCTGGACCTGGATGCTTGTGTGTGGCTGGAAGAGGAACTTAAGACGTAAGGGCTGGGTCTAGGAGCTTCAGTCCCAAGGGGGTCAGTAGCAGAATACAAAGCAAATAGGTGCCCAGGGGCTGCCTTGAGGAGAGTGTGAAAGGGGGCCAGAGTCAGGCCAGATATAGCCAGTGTCAACTGGAGTTAGAGAGACCCTTTTTGTTTCATTGGAGTGTTTTTGGTTTGGGTTTTTTTGTTTTGTTTTGTTTTGTTTTTTCCTCTCTTTCTGAAATACATCTGAAATAAATGAGCCTCTTGTTTTTCATATATAGGTCCAAAATATAGCACCTTTGCTAAAGACATTGTTTAATTTTGTGTGTGTACACATGTACATAAATCATCTAAAGTGAGTCTAATGCTTAAATTCATGATGTGATAAAGAAAAATAATAGCAAATATGGACATGGTTCTTTTGTAGTTAAAGAACTGAGAGACTTTGAATATTGCTGTCTTGAAAAAGAAAAGGCTTATGCCAAGAGATGGTAGCACATACCTTTAATCCCAGCACTGGAAATGAAGAGGCAGTTGGGTCTCTGTGAGTTCAAGGCCAGCCTGGTTTACAAAGCAAGTCCAGGACAGCCACAGCTACACAGAGAAGCCCTGTCTCTTGGGGAAAAAAAGAAAATAGAAAGAAAGGGTTTATGTTTCTCTTATTGAATCTGAACCCACCCACAGTTCTGGATACCTTTTATGTATTTAAATACTTGTATATACAGACTGTTGACATCACTGCTACTCCCATCTCTACTCCATTCTGTTGACAGAACAGTAGGCTCTGGCTCAGGCTGTCCAAAGGATTCCTGGAGAGAGAGAATGCAGCATTGCTAGGTCCCTGCTGGTTACAGGAGCTGCAAGGGCACTTGGGTTCATGTGAGGGTGGGAGAGGATGAGGGATACCTGGGACTGGCTATGTAGCTTTCTGTGACCCGGCTCTGGCTTGAGACCTTTCTGATTGGCTCTTTGGCTTCACAGTTTCAAGCGCATCCTGGTCCTTGTGTCCCATTCCCAAGACTTTCTGAATGGAGTCTGTACCAACATCATCCACATGCACAACAAGAAACTGAAGTACTACACGGTGAGTGTGTCTGGCTCCTGCGCCTGCTAATTCTTTGAATTTGTCATTAAAGATTAAAGTAGCCCTTTAAAGACGTTCTGCAGCACATTTTATCTTAGTCCCAAAGCCTTTGCTTTTGATCATGGCACAGCTGGCAGTCGGTGTGTGTGTGTGTGTGTGTGTGCGCGCGCTTGTGTGTGCTTGCTTTATGGCAAAGAAGTTGGCTTCTCTCTGCCTGGGAAAGGCTCTGACCCTGCTGTAGCTTGTGTGCTGCTGCCTTCGCTGTTGTGAGAGCTTGCTACACCGGAAAATAAATTATCGCAGCGGCGTCCCTATTGTCTATTTTTTAAAATACTTGTTTTTATTGCTATTTTAATTGTGTGTACCTGTGTGCAGTTGTGTGGATGAGAGTAGGTGCGTGCTGAGGCCAGAAGCGTTGACCCTCTGGAGCTGGGGTTAGAGGAGTGAGCACCTGATGCGGATCTGATGAGCACACACCACTAAAGAAAAAGTCATAACACTTTACTAATGAAAAGTAGTCAGGTGTGGTGGTCTCTGCATGGCCCCAGCACTGTGTTGGCTGAAGTGTAGGGTCATACCAGCCTGGATGCCATGGGGAGAATCAGTCTCAAATGGGAAAAGGGAAAATAGGCCGTTTCATAGACACAGTCACTGCAGAGTGCTAAGTTTCTTATATTGCCTTTCAAAACTGCATATTTGCAATCATTTGTAGAAAATATCCATTTGCATACATCTTTATCTTTAATCTAGAATCTAATTTTTTTTGCGTGTGTGGGGGGGTGTTCATTGCCTACATAAGTGTATATGCACCCCATATGTGCAGTGACCATGGAGGCCAGTAGAGAGCGTTACATCCCCTGGAACTGGAGTTACACATGGTTGTGAGCCACCATGTGGGTGCTGAGAATTGAACTTAGGCCTTTGAAAGAGTGCTCTTAACCACTGAGCCATCTCAGCCTCTCTTCTGTGATCCTTAGTAATCAGTCTGTTCTTCAGGTGACTTAAAGTTAGTAAGTGCTTTCTGGAGCGTGGTCTTAGCGACTGCACAGTATAATCACTGTGTGCACACTCTGAGGCCTGTTTGTTCAGTCTTTGTAAGGGATGGCTAGCGTGAGTCTCGGGCTTATTTGGTTCAGATAGAAACCATGGCGATCCAATTAGCATGACCCTGCATCTAGTTGGTTTGTTTTCCCGTGTGGGAGACAACCCTTATTCATAAATGGTATTAGCCTATGGTGTGGGCAGTTGGAGGTGGTTAAGGTTCTGAGCTTCATGGTGTAAGCATGCCTGAGCTTAGGGCTTCTACTGAGACTGTGTGTCCTCTGGTTAACCTTAGAATTTGCCATAGACCCCGGCTTGGGTTGGCTGAGCAAGAGGCATAGAATTAAAAATGTACATCCATACATTCCCAGTTCCCTTGCCTAACATGAGCCCTGCCCTGGGTTGTGCCTCAGCACTGCAGAAATAAACCAGGTTCTAGGTTAGCATGTGCTGCTTTAAAGCAGTTCCTCTCTCACTGCTCAGATTCAGAGCAGGAGCCAGTCAGGGACGACAATTCACTCTCTAAGCTGAATGAGAACCCAGGACTGAGCACTTGCCTGGGGCATTTCCCACAGGGTAATTATGATCAGTATGTGAAGACACGGCTGGAGCTGGAAGAGAACCAGATGAAGAGGTTTCACTGGGAGCAAGACCAGATAGCACACATGAAGGTAGGGAAGCCGTGCTGCCCTTCTCCGCCTGTATTGGGAAGCAAAAGGGCTGGAGGAGGCTGGGAAGAAGTTAGTCACTTCTTACTCTGTGTGTGAGTTGCTGCTTCTGGTTTTCTGTGCACCTTACACCTTTTCCCGTCTCTGTGTCCACTCCAGTTACCCCTTCTGGTCTCTTGCAGAACTACATTGCCAGGTTTGGCCATGGCAGTGCCAAGCTGGCCCGGCAGGCTCAAAGCAAAGAGAAAACACTACAGAAAATGATGGCATCAGGACTGACAGAAAGAGTTGTGAGTGACAAGGTGAGGACTGATGGGGTGTGGTTAGGTGGCTCATGGGTTTAAAAAAAAAAAGTACTGACCTAAAAATGGCTTCTCTTCTTAGACACTGTCGTTTTATTTCCCACCGTGTGGTAAGATCCCACCACCTGTCATTATGGTGCAGAATGTGAGCTTCAAGTATACAAAGGATGGGGTGAGTATAGGCCGGAGCACATGGACAGGAGCCTGCGTATAAGGGGGCCGGTGCACTTGGCACGGGCAGGTTCAGCAATAGGAGCCTCTCCCATTTTTGCTGAATGTATCTGCTGCCTTTTGCCCGGAAACAATTTTCAGGTTTAGGGGATGGAAGCAGTGGGATGGGGTCAGCTTTGACAGTAATTTTCTTTCTGTTCTTCTACCTTTGGGGTTGGTATGCCAGGCAGAGTAGATTCAAATTCAAGCCTTTGATTCTTTCTCTCTTTACCCACTTCAGCCTTGCATCTACAATAATCTAGAATTTGGCATTGACCTTGACACACGAGTGGCTCTGGTAGGACCCAATGGCGCAGGGAAGTCCACGCTTCTGAAGCTGCTAACTGGAGAGGTATGGTGCTAAGGTGGACTGTCATGGCTCCTACCAGTATCTTCATTAAGGGAGAAGGGAAGTGCCTGGGTGGTGGAGTGAGCCACCTGGAGGGCCCACGGCAATGCTGTGGCCATTGATGTCTTCTCTGGGGCGGGGGATCTGTATGACCAGAGTGCATGTGAATGCATGCATGTGACAGTGTTTTAAGTTAGGCTACAGAGACACCTTACGGGGTGTCCTACATCAAGTGTCTTATTGATGTGTTGTTCATGTCTACCTACTAAACTGTGTGTCTTTGCCTCCCTTAAGAGCCTGTTTTAGTGAGTCTTCCTAAATAGATACTTTCACATTTGTTTTATTGTATGCACATTCATGTGTGGTAGTCAGAGGACAATTTGTGGAAGTGGGTTCCAGATCAGCTCAGGTTGTCGATTTGGCAGCCATGCCTGTATCTGTTGTGATCTGCCCAGCCCCTCCTAAGGCACTGAGTGAGTGCCTGAATTAAGTAGTCTGTGTCTAAGTGAAGTAGATTGATTAGGATATTGTTGGAGCCCTGCTCAGTGTTTTTGTTGCTTTAGTCTAGGACTCCTTTTTGGCATGCTTATTTTTTTCCCCCCTGATTCTATTTAATATTATTTCCTAGCTTCTGCCTACAGATGGAATGATCCGGAAACATTCTCATGTTAAGATAGGGCGTTACCATCAGGTATGTCCCTGGGGTCAAGGTTGGAGGATCAGGGTGGAAGAAGGGACCATATCTGTCCAAGCCACTCCTAGAAACAAAGCTCCGTCCTGTGTCTTGGATTCTGAGCAAGTGTCCCGGTGGCCTCCTAGAGCAGGCCCCATTTAGGCCTCCTTTTGAAGAGGTTTCCTCCAAATGTGGTGGTCTTTCTCTGCAGCACTTACAGGAGCAGCTGGATCTGGACCTTTCACCATTGGAGTACATGATGAAGTGCTACCCAGAGATCAAGGAGAAGGAAGAGATGAGAAAGATCATTGGGAGATATGGCCTCACTGGGAAACAGCAGGTGAGAGAGGAGGGGTGGGAAAGACTAAGATGGCTCAGAGGCTATGGCCAGATGGTCAAGGGACAGTGTCCTCACACCGAGGTTTGGAAGCGATCCCAGAGCCTGCTTCATTCCTTTCTTGTACAGTGTCATGTGCTCTGGGGTTGTGGGAAGGGACAGGAAGTTGGACCCTGACAGGCTCTTGAGCCAGAGTGCTTGAGAAGAGAGCAAAAGGAACTGCAACCTAGAAAGCAGACATGAAGCTATGGGCCTACCTGATGGTGTTACTGCATCAGTGCTCAGAGTGAGAGTCCGAGTGGTTATTTTTCCAGGTATCCCCTGTCAGGCCCCAGGACTAATGGCCTGGCCACTGTCTTGCTGTATGATCTTGAATCCTAAACTCATGTCTTGCAGAAGTGTGTGTGGGGTGGGGAGACAGTCTGGTAACGGAGCCAGAAAGGAGAGAAGTCCCATGCTTCATGGCAGGTGTAACACCAGCACCAAGTCCGTATGTCATGGTTTCTCTAGGTGAGCCCAATCCGTAACCTGTCGGATGGGCAGAAGTGCCGAGTGTGTCTGGCCTGGCTGGCCTGGCAGAACCCTCATATGCTCTTTCTGGATGAGCCTACCAACCACCTGGACATTGAGACCATTGACGCACTGGCAGATGCCATCAATGAGTTTGAGGGTGGCATGATGCTAGTCAGCCATGACTTCAGACTCATCCAGCAGGTGAGGTGTGCCCTGAGGTGCACTGTGGAGTATAGGGTAGAGGGTTGTGTGAAGCACAGCTGTGGCAAACAGAGGGCATAACAACATTTGTTAAATCGAGAGAAGAGGCTCAGGTCCATGTGGCCTGGTGACAGCCATATCTCCTGATTCTGTGAGGGCAGTAAAGTGTTGTGGTAAGAAGGATTTGGATTAGGGGGAGGAAAGAAGCTAGGGTAGAAAAATGAGTGGATTGTGAAGCCTCTGATCGGGAGCCTGCTGGGTACCTGATAGGGATTGGCACAGCAGGATCTGGCTTGGAAAATTCCAGAATGCTGCTTATGGTACTCTGAGGTAAGATGTCCCAAAGAACCTGTGTAGGTAGTCTGAGTGAACGGGGTGTGGTTTGGGCGAGCCTCAGGGAAGCTGTTCTCAAGAAGCCCAGCACAGTGCGGGTGGTAGGGAGAACGCTAAGGACTGGCCAGATTGAGTCCAACATCTGCTTCCAGGTTGCACAGGAGATTTGGGTCTGTGAGAAGCAGACAATCACCAAATGGCCTGGAGACATCCTGGCCTACAAGGAGCACCTCAAGTCCAAGCTGGTAGATGAGGAGCCCCAGCTCACCAAGAGGACCCACAACGTGTGAGCCCTCTGCTAGGCTTGGGTCAGGAATGCCACCTGGAGACTGCCAGCTGACACCTGACCAGCCACTCAGGACAGGCCCCTGGGGCTGCACTCCCGCATTGCTGCAATACTGCCCCTAGCCTCTCCCCTCAGCCTGCCTTCGCTGCATCTTCTCTCCAGCTGGACAGCACCTGTCCGTTGCCCACCCTCCTTCCATTTGGGTCTGTCTGTCTGGACTTGGCTGGCTGTTCCCTCCAGACCCTTGCTGGTTATCTTGCCCTGAAAGATGCAGCCAGGGGTACCTGGGTTAACCCAAGGGCCCAAGCCCTGGTCTGGCCCTGGAAGGATTCAAGAGCCTCATTTTATGGGTTTTGGTGATGTTGGAGGAATACCTACCGCCAGCCCATCGCCCCCATTCCTTATTGCTTCTGGTTTGGAGCTCTGGGCCAGGGCCTTAGTCCTGGTCAGTATTTTAATAATTATTTAACATTGTAGATCTGTGTGTCATCTACAAAGTGTCCAATAAAGAAAGAGGAAGCTACAGTCACCTCCTACCTGGGTCTCTGAGCCTTTTTCCACCCTCTAGGAAGTATTCATGTCTCCTCAGCAAGCTGTAGACCTGATAAGGTAGAAGTCTGGCCCTCTGAGCTACAGGAATGTATTGTTCCTCTCCATCCCCATTCTGGATCATGCTTTTCCGTAGACCTGTGTTTCAGGAGACATCATGGGACTTGGGTTTGGGAAGAGAAAGTGACAAAGGGCCAGGTGCAGTCTGCGTACATCTGTAATCTCAGCACTTGGGGAGGCAGAGGCAGGTGGATCTCGGAGTTTGGGGCCAGCCTGGTCTACAAAGCAAGTCCAGCGCAGCCAAGACTACACAAACCCTGTCACAAGAGAAAAAAAAAAAAAAAAAAGTCTCAGAGCTGCTTAAGTGGAGGGACCAAGCCTTTCCACTGAAAACTGAGATTTGCTGGACTGTGTTCCAGAGAAACCTGTCTTTAATAGCTGGGCTGGGAGCAAAGTGGTTTAAATCAGCCTGTCCTGAACACCCGGACTTGGTTTTCTTTCTCTTTCTGTCTGTCTTTCTCTCTCCCTCCTTCCTTCCTTTCTTTCTGAAGATTTTATTGTCTTCATAACAAAATTGGCTTAGAACTGGATCTCTTCATAGCCAGCATTCTCTTAGCTCTGCAGTTGGGCTCAACACACCCATGTCTCAGCACAATCTTCTTTGTAATTGTAGCCTGTTTGCAAAAAATAGGCTTAATCTGCCCACCATGGCCGCTCTGTTTCCTGTCCTAACACCACTTTCCCAGGGCATGCAAAGAATCCTTGCCCTTCTTGTACTGTGTCACTTTGTGGGGTTGGTACTTGCCACATTTCTTCCAGAGTGTCCAACGGGTCTTAGTAACGTTTACTATGTTCAAAGGAGTGATACTGACTCAGAAAGAAGCCAGACTTGGTTTTCAACAGAACTACTTGCCACCAAATCCACCTGCCTGTCATTAAGAACTCAAAGCCAGGTGTGGCAGAGGCCTGGAATCCCAACACTAGTGAGTTTGAGTCTAGCCTGAGTTCCTGACTCTCCTTTCCCACCAAAAAAAAAAAAAAAAAAAAAAAAAAACAACAACAACAAAAAAAAACAAAGCAAAACAAAAACAACTGGGGTCCCTGGAGCTCAGGGTTGGAAGGGTTTAGCATCTGGAGGAAGGGAAGTGTGCTCAATCTCATAATCCATCAGCCTATTTGTCGCCTACACCCACTCAGTGGGGGGAAACCTGTTTGGCCCTTTTAAGAATGCCTAGAAAGTACAAGTTATCTGAAATTAGCTAGGCCTTGTTTGAGATTCAGAACTGCCCTTGGCCTCAAGCAAACAGCAGCTACGCTGTCACAGTGTCTTGTGAAATGCAGGGGTGTCAGAGCTGCATGTTCTCACATGCACGCAAGTGGCATTTGTTGCTGTCTTCCCCCTCCTACACACAACCACTAGGTTCTGGTTTGTGGGACCCTCTTCAGAAAGTTGCTATTTTTCAAGCTGCTCTAGGTTTCCATAGTCACAGTATTCACCTGTGGCTTCACTTTGGGATCAAAATCTGACAGAAGGGTTGGGTCAGGCATGGACTCAGGAGAGGGTGGGTGATGGCCTGATCAAGCTGAGAGCTCCTGTTCACCCAGGCGGCCCTAAGAAGATGACAGACAAGATCTTGACTAGCTGCAGCCTTCTGGCAGGAATAAATGGCAAGACCTCAGCTCCCACTTCCCTGCTGACTTAGCCACTTCCCCCATTTTACACTGACCAAGCCCCTTTACTCATCTCTTGGTTGTCCTCAGTCCCTACCGTCTGTCTAGGAGACAGAAGCGTCTGTGATAGGCAAAGAGACTAGCACAGAAGGAAGAGCCTTAGTCACAGTCAAAGTGACTCGTGGTCAACCCAGCCCACAAGTCACCTACCTCCTGGCCCAGCGCTTCAGCGACTGCCATACAGATGTGCTTGCTGCACACTTGCTAACATCAGGTCAAGTGACAAGCCTAGGGAGTCCTCCAGGCAGTCCTCCCTCTAAGAGCATTATCTCCAGGGATGACTCAACTCCTCGCTCAGGGCTGAGAATTGTGTAGAACAGCACTCTCAAAACACACAGAAACTCTTGTATGAACTGTCACTCATCCATGTACCAGTGTTCATGAACCGATGAAAATAACAAAATGCAAGGGCAGGGGAGACGGTATGGTCAGACCTGAGTACCCGTGGAGAGATGGCTCAGCCGTTTAGTACCTGCTGTTCTTACAGAGAATCCATGTTCAGTTTCTTGTGCCCATCGTGTTGGGTGGCTCACAACCATCTGTAGCTCCATCTCCGGGGTCTCAGGGACCATATGCATGTGCACATACGTACAAAATAAAATCAACAAAAAGGTCCGACTATGAATCCCCAGCAGCCATGAAAAAAACTGGGCACAGCAACTCACTCCTGTAATCACTGTAAGCACTGGGGAAGTAGTCAGGAGGATTCATAGGGCTTCCTAGCCAGGCAGTTTTGTAGACTCTAAATTCAGTGAGAGATCCTACAAGGGAAAACCTTGTAGTCCATCAGATCCACTCAAATCACAATAAGTACCAAAAGAAATGGGGGGGGGACCTCAAATATTTCCACAAAAATGCATGTACAAAGCCAGGCATTGGTGGTGTGCGCCTTTGATCCCAGCACCTGGGAGGCAGAGGTAGGCAGATCTCTGAGCTCAAGGCTAGCCTGGACTACAAAGCAAGTTCCAGGACAGCCAGGGCTATATAGAGAAAACCTGTCTTGGGGGATAATAAAATAAAATAAACAGGCAGATTTGATGATGCATGCCCGCAATCACAGCACATAAGAGGCTGAGGTGGGAAGGTGTCAATTTCAAAGCCAGCCCAAGCTACATAGTAAAAATCTGTTTCAAAAAAAGAAATTGTGTCAAACTGGAGGTGAGTTCTGTGGTAGGCTATTTCTCTGGTGTGAACAAAGCCTTGGATGCCAAACCAAGCCCTGTGGACATTAATGCTCATGACCAGCTCATGGCCTCGGCAGATACTGGTTGCAGTGACCACTGAGTTAATGGCTTTCGGAGAGAATGGCAACAGGAACCCAAGTCTTGACACAAAGAAACAGGCTAGGCGTCTGTTAACTCCTACTGTCATATTCTTGGCAATGGACAGTGACTGTCGTATCCCTGCCTAGGTGTAGTACTGCCCATATCAAGGTCAGTCCATGGCCTTGGCAGACACGCTGATGTCAGGGACCACTGTGCTCACAGGAGCTGTAGCTGCAGATGGAGTGTGTTAGGATTCTGCCTGTGGAAGCTCAAGAGCATCCTTTCTGCAAAATAGGGAGACTGAAGCCAGCCTGGGCTACATGAAAACATGTCTAAAAACAACAACAACAAAAAGATTTGAGTAAGGCTTTGTATTCAATCACTACCAACACCCACCCCCCAAACAACTAAATCTGTGTTGGGCTATCTCCCAGCACAGTGGCTGTTGCCATAGGCTACAGTGACATGGATGAGAGAGAGATGAAGTCACAAACAGAGCTGGAGCTAGAGAGGAATGTGAGCCACCCAACATGGTCGGTACTAGGGACTGAGCATGGCCCTCTGTAAGAGCAGCAAGCCCTTCTGAGCCATCTCAGCCCTGTGGACTGGGGTCTGACGGCTCTGTCTCCCTGCCCCTGCATTTTTTTCAGTTTTCCTCACACACACACAGACACACCCACACAAGCTGCTCACTGGCATGCTCTCAGGTTCAAGTTCAGCTGCCTTACACCAGGCTCACCTGCCTAGGGAGAGCATTGCCTATGGGTCCTCCCTCCTTAATTAGTGATCACAAGACTATCCCACACAATGCGTACTACATGAGCCATTTGTGTGAAATTGTTTACGCCAAACTAAACTGTGGAGGGAGAGGTGGGAAGAGCAGACGCCTGAGATGGGGAAGGAAGTTGGGAAGGACATAAAAGAACATTCTAGGATGATAAGATATTGTGACTGGGACATTGCTTGTATAAATAAATACAACCGTCAAAACTTAGATATATATGGTGGAGAGATGACCTGGCAGTTAAAAGCACTGGCTGCTCTTACAGAGTTCCTAGGTTCAATTCCTGGCATCCATGTGGCAGCTCCCAGCTTCTCTAACTCAAAACCAAGGGAATTTCATGCCCTCTTCTGGCTTCCTGGGACACTTTACACAAGTGGTACACAGACATACATTCAGGCAACACCCATACGCATAAAAAATAAATAAAGGATAAAATAGGTGGAAAATGATTGTTGATCTCTGACCCGAACACAATCACACACACACAAATGGAGGAAAAAGCAAAATGCATGTGTAGTTGCCCCCATCTATCTTCTTTCTTTCTTTCTTTCTTTCTTTCTTTCTTTCTTTCTTTCTTTCTTTCTTTCTCTCTCTCTTTCTTTTTCTTTCTTTCTCTTTCTTTCCTTTCTTTCTTTCTTCCTTTCTTTCCTCTTTCCCTCTTTCCTTCTTTTTTTTCTTTATCTCTCTCTTTCCTTCTTTCTTTTCTCTTTCTCTTTTTTTTTCCATTTTTTTTTGAGACAGGTGTTATCATGGCTGTCCTAGACTCACTTTGTAGACCAGGCTGGCCTCGAACTCACAGAGATCTGCCTGCCTCTGCCTCCCCGAGTGCTGGGATTATAGGCAAGCACTATGGTGCACTGCTTAACTGCCCATTTGTTAACTAAAGATGCTGGCTGACCTACAAGGGGTAGTGCCACTTTGAAGTTACATAGACTGTGTTTAAACTTTGTGTACGGGACCGACGAGATGGCTCCGAGGGTAAGGACGCTTGCCGCCAAGGGTGATGACGTACTTGATAAATAGTATCCACACAGTGACAGAGGGGAACTGGCCCCCACAGTTGTGCTCTCTGACCTTCCCATGTTCACCATGGCATGTACACACACACACACACACACACACACACACACAATATACATATATAGAAATAAAAACAAAGTTGCATTTGCTGCCTCATGTTAAGCAATGAGAACACTTTCTAAAGATCCACTTATTTATTATGTACACAGTGTTCTGCCTGCATTGACACCTGCATGCCAAGCAGAGGGCACCAGATCTCTCTATAGATGGTTGTGAGCCACCAGGTGGCTGCTGGAAATTGAACTCATGGCCTCTGGAAGAGCAACGAGTTCTCTTAACCTTTGAGCCGTCTCTCCAGCCCCAGTGAGAACATTTTTTTAAAGGTTCTGCATTTTATTACTGGACAAACTCCATCAAGTCTCCAAGTCTCCAGGTTAAAAATGTAAAACTCCATCTGGTAGGATCAATTGATAACCATGACTCAGCACAAACCTTCAGTCTTGCCTTGTGTGAATCCTCACAGACCCAGCTTCATTCTCCTCCAGTGTCTTCGCTTGGAGTTTTACCTGATTTTGTTACCAGTTTTTATCCGAATCCATTGAGGAACAGGACGATTTTGCTTTTGTTCTTGGCCGGGAATCACTGGATTGGAAAGTCTTGTGAGAAGACATGGTGAGAAGCCGAAGAGCCATCTTTGCCAAGGCCATGGGTTGATCATGAACTCTGTCCTAGTTTGCTTCCTGTTGTTGTGTTGAACATTGAGACCAACAACAACTCAGAGAAGAAAGGATTTATTTCCGTTTACAGTTTGCAATCATTCTATCCTTGAGGGAAGTCAGGATTGGAAGTCCAGACAGGGAAGAACTTGGAGCAGAAACTGCAGAGGAATGTTGCTTCCAGGCTTGCCCTCAGCATCAAGTTCAGCTCCTTATCTACACAGCCCAGGCCCATCCGCCTAGGGATAGCACTGTGCAGAGTGGACTGGGCCCTCCTCCATCAATTAGCAATCAAGGAAATACCCCACAGACCACTCGCCTTTGCCTCCTGAGCGCTTACGTGTTAAAGGCGCGCACCTCCGTTTTAAAAAACTCATGTTTTAAAGGACTCATGTTGAGATTTCACAAGGTGAGACTCAGCCATTCACACTTGGGTTCCACAGCTACAGAAGAAATCCAGAGGCCCAGATCTGGCCTGAGCCTCACTCAGCCCCACCTGAGTGAGGCTCTGCTGCCTTCCTTTTCCCTCCTCCTGGGCCTTTGCCCCTTTCCTGCCTTCCTCTCTTCCTGCCTTTTTTTTTTTTTTTTTACCTCTTCCTCCATCACTTTCTCCCTTCTTTCTTGTCCACACTTAATACTGAGCCAAAAATGTGTCCCCCACCCCTAACCAAAGCCAGGGAAAGTGAGAGATCGAGGTTTTCTGACCACAGTCCAGCGCCTTTCCTTGCTCTGACCATCCAAACCTCAGGTAGGTCATACTTCAGAGCCAAGACCACTCTGAGGAAGTGGCTCAGGGCTAGAATGTGCATTTATCATGTACCAGGCCCTCGATCCATTCCCAATACTTTATTCCCCCCAAAAGGAGTTAAAGGCAGGCTGCAGAGCACAGGAGGGGGAATAGTCTTGGTGTATGTGGTGGTTGAATGACACGTCTCTTTTGGTCTACCTCTTTCGAATATTTGGTGCTTAGTCAGTGACACTGTTGGGGGGGGTGGTTAGAAGGCATGGCCTTATTAGAGTAAGTATCCCAATGGATTTTGAGAGCTTAAAGGCCCACCCTATTTGCAGTTTGCTCTCCCTGCTTTGTGCTTGAGGTTGAAGAGGTGAGCTCTCGGCATCCTGCTCCAGTTGCCATGCCTGCTTGCAGCCACCAACCTGCCCATTATGGACTTCAGCTCCCTGGAACCATAAGCCAAAATAAATTCTTCTACAAGTTGCTTTGGTCGTGGGGTTTTAATCACAACCACAGAAAAGCAACTAATAGCGTGCAACTGTATACTTGCTTCTCAGGAGGCTGGGGAGGGGGAATGAGTTGAAGCTGTAGTGAGACTCCACCGGAAGTTTCCTCCGGGTGAGAAGCTGTGGTTGGAATGGCGCCTCCGGAACACCCACTTAATGTGGGTCCCCAGCTCACAGGCGGCAGGCAGGCAGAAAGGGTTGCTTTATTGAGAAGCGCAAGAACAATGGTCAGAGTTGTCTCACGCTCTGCCCTGACGTTCCTGGAGTCATCGCCACCCAGTGCGCAGCCCAGGGATGCCCTCCTAGACCAGTGTGCCCAGCCCTGCACCCCAGCCCCACCCCTCAGCTTTAGAACATAGGTACAATGGGTCAGAATTCTTCCAGCCAGACTGTTCTGCCCCTTGCCTAGCTTCTGCGGGGTCCCCCAATTCACAAAGAGCATCAAGGTGTGAAGACACCATGTCTGAGGGGTGAGCTGAAGGCTGGAGGGGGCGCAGAGCAGAGACCTCGCCAGACCTGAGAGGACTGGGCAGAGAAGGGAGCTGGGTGTGGGCAGGCCCTGGGTGGGTTTGGGCGTTTCCACAGCCCCTGGTTGTACTTCCCGGAACTGGTTGTCAGTCTGAAGACTTCCCCTGGATTATTAACTCCAGGTCCAAGACTCTGGGGAACAAATGGATTTCTCTATTTATTCCTCACCCACTACTCCAGACCATTACCACGGAGTGGACGGGGTAGTACCCTTACTTTCAAAGGACTCTAGACTCAAAGCCCAGGCCCAGCCTATCACTTCCGCAGACTCTCAAACCTGGGCCCGGTCCTTACTCTCCTTGTCCATCCATCAGAGATCTCAAACCCCGAATCCTAGACCTCCAAGCTAGACCTGTGCTCACTCATTCTCCAACAATCCCTCACTTCACTGAAGCCCGCTTTGAAACCATGATGAGCATCACTTCCTCTGGAACCCCAAGTTCACAGTCCTCCTCTAAAGGCAGTAACTCATCCCCTGTCCCTACTGTCCCCTCTTGGTGCTGGCGGACACGCAATGAGCACACACTCTCCCTAGAGCTTACCAACGCCTCTGGGAGGCCTCTCACGTGACTCTGCAAGAGGCACTGGAAAAAGAGCCGGCTCTGCTGGAACCCGTGCCCAGCCAGGAGCGGCAGAGCTTCCAGTACAGGGTCTCAGTGCTCTACCTGTATTATCTGGGGCTGCTGCGCCGCTTCGACACGGCCTACGACCAGATGGTGCAGCCGCAGAAGCGCCGGCTGCTGCGGCGCCTGCTGGACGGAGTGGCGGGCCGCGTGCTGGAGCTCAAGGACGAGTTGGTGCGCGTGGATCTGTGTGAGACCCACTACCTGGACCGCGTGTTACACGATCTTAAGCTGACCCCGGTGGGTACTGGAGCAGCCACCCAAGGCAGGGTGGGGGTGGGACGGCTGAGTCCCTGCCGAGCCATGGGTTGGGATTGGGCCCTGACCTGAGGCAGTTGGCGTTTAGACTCTCAGGAACTCCGGGGCTTTTGAGAATGTCGGCCTCCCATACTGC
This sequence comes from Psammomys obesus, assembly GCF_907164565.1. Taxonomy (NCBI): domain Eukaryota; kingdom Metazoa; phylum Chordata; class Mammalia; order Rodentia; family Muridae; genus Psammomys; species Psammomys obesus. The sequence goes on from NW_026592118.1 coordinate 13,057,922, forward strand.
CTCTGAGAAGACCTGGGAACCACAGAGAAGGGGTGAGGAGGCTCCTCTGGAGGCTTCCTTCTCCAAGGATGATCCCTGACCATCAGCTAGGAGCTTGTTGGCAATGCATAATATATCTCAGAACCGCTAGACGTGCGCTTGACTCTCAAAACACCCGCGGTAGATCTCTTGAGCACCGCCAAGTTCTAGAGGTTTGGCCAGAGCACAGCGCTCTGCACTCTCCTGTTCTGTCCCGTTGAGGCCAGGATTCAGTCCTTGCTCCACAGCCAAAGGAGTCTCAAGGTTTCCTCAGCCAGCTGATAAAGGCGTTCCCTAATGCTTTCCTGTTGATCCTAAGGCATGACTGGGTTTGGTGCTCTCTGAATTAATCTTAGCCAGATGTGGGACAGGAGAAGCAAGGGGTGACTCGTGGGTCCCAAACAGTAATCCATGTTTCCCACCTCAGGGAAACCCCAGGTCTTTAGGTGAAAGGGAAATAGAAGTGGCTAAAAACCCAGAAGATGGGCCAGAGGGCCTGGTTTTCCAGTTTCTGATCTTCCTCCTCCCCATGTTGTGCTAAAGGCAGACCTGGAGGTTACCATCCCCAAATATTTTCTGCTGGAGCAGTCCAGCGTGGTGAAGGCCCGGCAGAAGATGCTGGCCGATATCCTGGCCAGACTGGAGCCTCTAATGCATCAGGAGGTAATGTTGCTAGAGTGCCCGAATCATCCTGGAAATCTTGAGAAGCTAGGCAGGTTCAGTTACGCGCCCTCAACTGGCTAGTTAGACAGATTAATGGGGAAGAGCAGAAAAAGATGTACTCAGTGCGGCCCTCTTGGGACAAGGCACAACGGAACAAGGCTGAGTTCATCTTCCAGGTGGTAACGTAATTAGAGGTCGTAGCTCAGTAGGCCCTTAAAGTCCTCCCATCACCACGCTCTGGGCTCCAGTCTCTCTTACAAGGTGGTCTGACAATGGCTACACTCTGGAAGTATCTCTTTCTGGCCTATAAGCTTGCCCTCTGGCTGGCACCTAGCTCCCAGTGCTTCCCTTTTCCTTCCATGATCTTCTTGGAGTAAATTCCAATTCCTTGGGATCCATTGTCCCAACTGCCTGACAGCCAAAGAGAGGTTCCCCGGTGTCTCTTCAGGACATCCTCATTCCTGCCAGCATGTTTACTGTAAATGGGGAACACCCTCCCGCACTCCTTCTACATCTCTTCTCAAGACAGACAGGCCCTGCCCTACCCTATTCCCACCTCAGAGTGCTCACTGGCCGTCGACAGCCTCTCGCAGGCTGCTCTTGTATTCTCTGGAACTCTCAGACACTTTGCAGGGCAGATGTCAGGCAGCTAGGACTATGCCCCCAGAACATCCTTGGTGACTGATCTCTCAGCAGCCCACCCTGGGTATAAGCTCTCCCTCATGTCTTACTGGTTTTTTGTTTTTGTTTTTTGTTTGTTTGTTTGTTTGTTTTTGTTTTTGTTTTGTTTGCCCCTGTTATGGCTAGGCTTTAGGAAAAATGGGCCGGACTGAGGCCATAATTCTAGTGCAAAGTACTGAGCGGGCCAGGCAGGGCCGACTTCGAGCCACCTTCATGAGAGAGATTAAGAAAGAGGAGGAACGGGACCGGAAGAGTCAGGATATTGGGCAACGGAAATTCAGTCAGGACCAGGGAGCCACTGTCATACAGAAGGTAACCCTGGGAGGCAGAAAGTGGGCCAGGGTAGACTAACCTCTCCCAGTCAGAGCTGGGCACGGTGGTTAATCCCAGAAGTGAAAGTGCCTCAAGCCTGTGGTCCCACAGCTTGGCGACAAAGGTGTCTTGGGACGGATGTGCCTGACACCTTGGGAAGCAGGCTGGTCCATGCTGTGGCTAAGTCCTAGAGAGGTGTGTGTCACATCTAGCCTAGTTCCTTTAGGTCAAAACTGCTGGGAGGGGCTGAAGAGGTGTCTTGAGGTTAGGAGCACTGGCTGCTCTTGCAGAGGCTCTGAGTTTGGTTCTTAGCCAGCTCACCACACGGCAGCTCCCACCATCCTCCTTCCTCCAATCCCACCCTAACCTCCTGTGCCAAGATCTTACACATCATCCGGCAGGAGGCACCCCTGCTGCTCCCCCTCTAGGCCTGAGGCCACATGGCCTGGAGGGTATCTTAAGTGGCATGTGTCTCCGACACCAGGTGTGGAAAGGTTACTTGCAGAGGAAACTCATTAGGCAGAATCGGCGTGTGGAGATGGAGTTCATTGGCATGGTGAGTCCTCCCTGGCCCACCTGGGGCCTCTCTGTCATCGTCTTTGTCCATTGCACCCCTGTCCTGGGGTCCACTCCCTCCCCTGAGGCAGGGCAGGACACCCTGGGGGAGAAAGAAGCATAAGGACGAGGAACTCACTGGGCTTTCCCATCCTTCCTCCTCCTAGAGCATCCCATAGCGTCTCAAATGTTGAGGGTGGAGACAGGGAAGTGATGGCACAGAGCATCCCAGACCTTGTATCCCTGCCCCAGCTAGAAGAGGCTGAAGGGGGTTCAACAGGAGCACTCCATAGTACCCTCAGGCCTCTTCTGTCTCAGGGAAACCCTGGAAACTATGTTGGGGTAGGAATCCACCTAAACCGGGACTTCTGAGATGGCAGGTTCCCCCGCTTGCTCTGGGAGCCCAAAGGAGCCTCTCTTCCCTGCTGAGAGCGACCATCCATGGGGGATGTCAGGGCCTTGCATGTTGCACACGCCCATGTTTGTGTCCAGTCGGAGTGAAAAGACCCATTCTCTTAAAGCGTCCTCTGCTCTCAAACCCTTCCTCCATCCAACCAGTCTCTGTCGAAGGCCCTGACAGGGTGAGGGTCACACTGTGGCTTCGCCCTGGACGGACCCTGAAGAGCCCTGGCAGGCAGAGGGTTGGGAAGGGGGCCGAGGCTAAAGCCGGAAGGGCTAAAAGGAAGGCTTTTCTGGGGTGCGGGCAGATGACTACTAGGGGCCGCCCGTGTAGGAGTAGAGGTCAAAGACTTGCTAGGGACCCCCCAGGAGGGAGAGCGGGGTGGAGGAGGCAGCAGTGTTGAGGAATGAGCCTGGCCGCCCGGGCCCATCAACAGTGTGAACTCAGCGTTTTCAGTAATTGTCTCTGCGCAGAGTGATATTTAAAATACATTTGGGAGCCAATGAGGCGGGAAAGTGGCTGTGAGAACGGCTGCCAACTCGGCCGACAGGCGGAGCATGCATGGGGGCTGGGGCCCCGGGCTCACGGAGGAGGGCCAAGGGGGGGGGGTGCAGCCCGGTTGCATCTAGCAAACTCATTACCAGGGTAATTTACACAGACAAATTTCGACTCCAAACACAATTTCTCCTGATGCAGGCATGCCCGTTGTTCATGAGGGCGTGTGCACAAGACGTGTGTGTATGTGTGCGTAGGTGTGTTGGGCACTGGGTGGGGACGCGCATGTGCGTGTCTAGACACAGGGGCTGGGCCATCCTATGTAAAACCCTGAGCCCTCTGGCCTCTCTGCTTCCCCTAGATCCCCGTGACCAACAAGACAGGACCGACAATGAACATCCTTAACCAGGCCTTCCTCGGGGAGGAGTCTCGGAGGATCCGGCAGGTGGAAAAGGAAGAGGAATTCCGGGATGCCATAGGGAAGACCCACAGTTCTCTCAAGGAGACTGAGGGACCCGACATGAAGGAGAGGATGAAGGATCAAATCCGACAGTGGTTTATCGAGTGCCAGTCAGTGTCCATAGCTGCATGACCCGCCTTTCATACCTTACCCCTTCTTATCCACAGTTCCCCAAAAGCTCCCCCACATCCGCCAACCTGTTCTCTCTAGTGAGATTACCCCCTTCTCCAGCAGCTCTCACCCTCTTCTAACACTCCTGGTCTAGCCCCACTCAAGCCCCATTCTAAGGACCGTCTCCACACCTGACTTCCCATTTCCCTGAGAGAAAAGAAGGTGACAGAACAAAACAGGAAGAGTAATGGGAGCAACCCTATAGCAGTCAGCCCTGGCACCCATTCGAAACCACCTATCCTTTCCATCATCCTTCATTTCTCTTCCATCCATTTGTTCTTCCTTCCTCCCATCTCTCCATCCACTCTATCTCTGTGACTATCTACCCATTCATCTGTCAGTCAACTCAGTTAATCATCTACCCATCCATCCCTCCCTCTACCCATTCATCTGTGTCTCTAACTATATTGTATCCACGCAGTGCCCTTACTGGTCGGTTCCCTGATTATCCAGATGAGGCTTCAGGGGGATCCTCCGTGATCTTTTCAGACAAGACTCCAGAGCAGGTACTCTTGAGATGGGGACAGGCACAGACAGCAATGAACGTGAGCTGAGGGTGGCAGTGGATGTGGAAGAACCAGCTTGCACAGAGATAGCTATGGCCAGAGGAAAGATGAATGGTTAAAGTGACTGGATGGGGCTGAAAGCAGCCATGGCCCTGAAGAAGGAGTGGTCTGGTGAGATCATTGAGGCTCCAGAGTCACATGGCATGGGCAGTGGCTCTGAGGAGATTGGTCCTTCCCAGGACTCCTTTCTTGTTTGACCCCAGTGCCGTCTCTGCATTCGCAGCCATCTCTCCTTTGGCAATTTCCAGACTCAAGTCTGCCTATGCCAGGCTTTGGGTTCTTCCACGGCTGTAAAATCCCCTCAGGCCTCCAGAACACTGCTTGTTGTTGGATCCAGGTGAAACTAGAACTGGAGGCCCTGGCCCAGGAGACTAAAAAGAAGGAACAAGAGAAGAGTAAGGAGAAAGATAAGGAGAAGGAGAAGGAGAGGGAAAAGGAGAAGGAAAAAAAAGAGAAGCAAAAAAAGAAAGTCAAGGAGGAAAAGCCCAAGAAGGTTAGTTAGCAGAGAGACTGGTGGGCAGGGCGGGAGAGCCTGCAGCTTCACTGTGGACAGTTCCTGGAAAGATCTCCCAGTCGCCTATAGGCACAGGTAAGAAGGCAATGTTGGTCTCGTCTTCCCATTCTAGGAACAAGATGTAACACTGAAAGCACTGCCATCCAAATTCATCCCTGTGATTAATGCTGGCCACGAGGAATTCACAAGTAAGAGGGGAGAGGGGTGGGACTCGTTGAGCCTAGGGATGGAGTGTCTCAGGGCCCTGGGTCACGGAAAAAGCAGGTATCTGCTATAGTGGCACTGAAGGATGAGAAGGCAAGATGTTAAAGGAGTGTGTGATGGGTGGGAACGTTACTGGTTTTCTTCCGAATTCTGGAGCCGAGCAGTCAGCCTAGAGCAGGGCTGGGCAGCTAGCCATGGCCAGGAGGGGACTGTGGTGTGTGTGTGTGTGTGTGTGTGTGTGTGTGTGTGTGTGTCCCCTTTTTTAAATGAGGGCAGATCTGTGGAAGAACCGGTGTGACAATAAGCACCCCAGCCAGCACTTTGACTCTGAGACCCTCCGTGAGGAGAAAAGGAAAGAGGTGGAGCTGGAGATCCAGGCACAGGTGGGCACCCAGCCTGAGGCTTGCCTCAAGATGCTCTCTCATACTCTCTGTCCACCCCTGGAAAGCCTAGCCACTGCAGACCCCTCACTACCCATGCCCTCAGTTCCCCACCCTGGCATCCAGCCAGTCCTCTGTGAACCCCTGTTCTTAGTGAGAAGGCCAGGCTCTCCCTGCTGTGCCATCACCCACACTATTCCTGCTTCTCTAATGGACCCTTTCCCCTCAGGGACTAATAAGGACGAGAGGGCAGGGGAAGGGCCCTAGAGCCATGGTCAGACTGAGCATGGTGCTGAGCATCCTGGGTCCATCCCTAGACACTAATCCTCATGATGGGGTTGTCTGCTGGTAGGAATAGGTCATCTTTCAGACCCATCCTGGAAGCTGACTTCCAGGAGCCCACATAAAGCCCATAGCTAATTAGGTCACTGGGATTATTGAGGGGTAGATTTCTGGCTCCGGCTCTATTTTGTGGATTCCATCCCAAGTTGATGGCTGGTGAGGGTAGCTTCCCTCATCACATGGAGAGCAAAATGCAGATTCAGATCTGATGTGGGCAGGAGCAGTGAAGGGAAGCAGCCCTTCCAAGTCTGTACTGGGAAAGCCTTGGTGGCTGTCTAGCCCCTTCCTTCCCATCCTGACTTTCTGCTGAGACTCCTCTTCCTCCCACTCTCACCTCTCACGGGTACCCAGGTGGATGAGCTGATGCGACAGGAACTGATGAATCTGCGTCTGGCTGTGGACAAGGAGGAGACCAGAGGTCTCCTGAAGCCTCCAAAGGCAGATAAGGGTCCTCGGCGGGGGAGGGCGGGGGAGGGTGCTGAGAGGTGAGTTGGGAATAGAAGACAATCACTTGTATACTCATTTCCCGCCAGAAAAAACCTGGGAAGAAAAGTGGGAAGAGGAAGAAGGAAAAAGATCTGACCTCAGACAGGTAGCAGACCCTTCGGCACATACCTTACTCTGTGTAGGGGGAAGGAGGTCCGGGGTGGAAAGCCTGACTTCTGGGCTTGGTTCTGTTGCTACGTGGGAACAGAAGTTCCTTCACCTCGCCGAACCCCCTAGTTTTGTCCACCAAGTTTCTGCCTTTAAAAATGAAAACACCGATGGGCAGTGGTGACACGAGCCTTTAATCTTGGTTCTCTGGAGGCAGAGGCAGGCGGATCTCTGTGAGTTTGAGGCCAGCCTAGGCTACAGAGTGAGTTCCAGGACAGCCAGTGCTACACAGAGAAACCCTGTCTTGAAAACATAACATAATAAACAAATGAACAAAAGCTGGGCATGGTGATTGCCCACTTGTGAATCAAGGGGGTGAGGTGTGGAGGGTAGACAAGAGGATCCCTGAAGCTCATTGGCTAGCTGGTCAAACAAAATTGACGGGATTTCAGTTCAGCAAGAGACCCTGTCTCAAAGAGTAAAGGTAGAGAGCAAGCAATCAAGGGAAGGCAACCTGATGTTGACCTCTGATTTCAAGTTGCAGGTTCATATCCATGCGCTTGCATGTTTGTATAACATCACACACACACACACACACACACACACACACACACACACACACACACTGACAAAGCAGAACAACACGTATGGGGTTTACAATCATCATACATAGTATCCCTCCAACCTTTGACTGGTTCTTTCCCTTCAATCTGCCTGTATTAAACACTCCATTACCAGCTGTTTAAGGGCCACAACTCACAAGGGGATTCACACTTTGTTTGGGAAGAAGGAAGAAAAAAAAAAAAAGGTTGTTCTGAACTCAGATTTCAAATGGTGGACACCAAAGGGTGGTGGGCATTGTCACAGGGGGCTTTGGCTTCTGCCACATTCTACTGGGTACCCACTGTGGGGTACCTGTGCCTTGACGCAATGCTCAGGACCTCATCTCTTGACTCTGGCTGCCCAGAAGCTAGGTTGACATTTCTGATCACAGAATGTTACCTTGGCACCCCCTGTCCTCTCTTCTTGTGCCTACAGGGTCCCCCATTTCCACTTCCTTTCCCTGTTTCCCTCTCACTAATGTCTGTGGGGTCCTCCTGCACCATTCTTCCCCAGGTCTGTGGACTCATTGTTTGAAGAGCTCGTTGTTATTGGCCTCATAAAGAAGAACTTGCTGGTGTCACTGAGCGACTACTTTGGTGAGGCCCCCTCCCAGGCCCCTGCTAAGCATGGCGGCCTGACCCTTGCCCTTACCCCCACCCTTCTTCCTGAGGCCTCTCCTTCCAGCAGATCTTCCCTCCCTGTGCCCTCAGGTGATTGCCTCTATGCTGGGTCCTCTCTGGGGGTGGCAAACAAGATGCCCATGCCTTCCCTGTTTGACATCCGACAGAACGTGGCGCTGTACGGGGTTCTTCGGCTGGGTGAGATTCCCAAGAGAGCAAAAAGCCAGATCTGGTTGGGACCATGGGAGCATGGCTAAGGGGGCTGTGCAAGCCTGCTTTTCCCTAACTTTAGCGGATGCAGGACCCCTGACCCCCGCAGATCCTTCTGGCAGTTACACTCAAACTGGGCCACCCTAGAGATAAGTGAGCCCATGGCTGACTCAGTCTCAACTGACACCCTATAGTCAGTCTCGTTTTCAGAAGGGCATTCCTGCAAGCTTATTAAATGCCAGGGATGGTGAGCCTTCCAAATCATGTGCCTTTCAACACCACCCACGGTAATCCAGGGGCGGAAGTGTATGGCATAAGAAAGCAGAGTTCCCTCCTGGCCCCACACACATTTCCCTACCATGCAGGGTTCTGAGGCAGACTTGGGGAAGCTGCTCAGATACTGGGGAAGGCAGTACATCCCAGACCCAAGCCTCACCCTCTTAGCCCCAGGCCTTGGCAGAACCTTCCAGGGTCTCCTGCAACCTACCACCCAATTTTGTTCCCTGGCCCTCTCCAGCTCTGTCTCCTTCCTGCCAGGCTCCCACGACATCCATTCCATGGCCCCCCATGTCCGATCCTTCCTCCTGGTGGGACCCCGTGGCATGGGTAAGAAGATGTTGGTCCAGGCGGTGTGCACGGAAACTGGCGCCAACCTGTTTGACCTGTCGCCTGACAACGTGATGGGCAAATACCCGGGAAAGACTGGGGCGCAGCTGCTGGTGCACATAGTCTTTAAGGTCTGCAGCCTTGAGCTTGACGAGCGGGTTGACTTCTCAGGAAAGAGATAACCGAAGGGGGAGCTTTCCCGACAGTTTGGGGAAAAACTGTCAGTACAGGGATCTGAACTGACATCCTTCCAGCAAGTCCTTGTGGGAGCCTGGGGATCCTCTGAAGCCCCTGGGCTGGGGAACTGGGAGGAGATGGAGGCAGAGGAGAGCAAGTAGAAGCTAGGGGCTCCAAGGTCAGCCACTGGGGTCTGATTAGGTGGGGGGGAAATTGCTCAGGGATGTCTGACATCTGGTTTCTGCAGGTGGCCCGCATCCTTCAGCCCTCTGTCATCTGGATTGGAAATACTGAGAAAATCTTCTACAAGAAGGTCCCAAAGGAAGAAAAGTTGGTAAGGACTGGACAGAAAGGGCTGTGAAGACAGCCAGAGCCTGGGGCAAGGCTGGCAGTCCTGCTCAAGTCAATGAATTCTTTCAAGTCAGTGAAAAGGTCTCCGACACCTTGCTCAAGCCCCCTCTCATCATCATGCTTACTTTCCTTGCCTCAGAGCTGAACACAGGGCTTCCCCCTGATGCTCTCAGGACTGATGTGAAGGCTACCCTAACCTGTGTGCCCTGAGAACAGGGGTCCCACAGCCTCTGTTGCCATGCCCCAAACCCACAGCCTTCTCTCCTTGGGGCAGATGGACCCAAAGAGAATAAAGAAAGACCTCGTGAAGGCCGCGAAACAGCTGAGCCCTGGCGACCGTGTGATGCTGATAGGGACTACGGAGCACCCACAGCTGGCTGAAATGAAGGGCTTGTGCCGGTTCTATGAGCGCATCCTCTTCCTACCCCGGCCTGATTATGCTTCTCGTTATGGTGAGGCCAAGAATGGAACCCAGGGACCAGCACCCTACTGAGCCCCTGCCTTCTCCTTGCCCCCTGACTCCTGCCCTGAGCCTCAGTTCCAGCACCAAATGACGAGCCTGGAAAAGCCATATACTAGCAGTCCAGTTCTCTGGCTCCTGACCTCCGTGTAATGGACACTGGCTGTGTGCCTTCCAGGTCCCACACCTTCCTGGAGAGACATGCTGCTCTCCAGGGGTCCAGATCGCCTCAGACACAGGCAGAGGTTATGGACTCGGCTTTTCTGCTGCTCTCTGACCCTTAAGCCCCATTCTCTCCTCCTCCTGCAGTGCTCTGGAAACACTTGCTAGAGAAGCGGAGACCAGGAACACAGCTGGGCCAGAATCTGGATATTAGTGCCCTGTCTAGGGTGTCTGATGGCTACACAGCTGGTCGTATTCTACATGCCATCCAGTTGACACTGACTGAACGGCGGCTCTTTCTGATGTCCAAGAGGCCACTGGTTGCGTCTGAGTTTGTGGGGCACCTGGCAAGGATGGATCCAGTATACAGGGAAGAGGAGGAGTCCCTAAAGGTGAAGCTGCTAGGCCAGGGTCAGTGGTTTCAGCAATGCTAGCCTGGAGTCAGCCCTCCTCATGCCTGGGGCTCCTTCCACCATCCCCCTACATTGCCAGGAGATGGTCAGGGTAGATGAACTTGGACATCAGCAGGGAAAGAGACAATTAATACTAAGGAGGGGCAAAGGTGTAAGAACCGGAGGAAAGAAGCTGGAAAGGACCAGCTGTGCTGCTGGCACTAGCCAGCACTTTGATTTGGTCATCATCTCTGGAGGAAGGTTGACCTTAGGAGTCACAGAGGCCTGTAGGGGTGAAGGGAAGTGAACATGCCTCTCAAAAATGGCTGACACTATGGCCTGAAGTAATGACAGGTAACTAGGAGAATCCCCTGCTGTGCCAAGCAAGAGAGGATGATGGGAGAACATGATAGGGGTAAAGGAGGGTTCTATGCAGCGAACTGAATCTCCACTTCTCTGCCAACCCAGGAATGGTTTTTCAACACTCCACTGGCAAAAAAGAATATAAAATTTAGCAGGGACCAACAGGAGGCTGAGGAGGCCAGACTGGCAAAGGAGAAGAAGAAAAAGAAGTGATGGTATATTGTGGTGAATGAGTGGAGCCTCCAGGGCGAAGGGCAGGACAGATACATAAAGACCCAGGTGGCTGCTGAGGGCTTTCTTTTCTTGTTCATCATCTTTACGTCTTCCTGACCCTGGACCCTGCCTCCTTGAACACACCTCTGGCTGTCAGAGCCCCTCCTACCACATCTGTGACTTTATCTTGTCATTTCTCCTGTGCTGGCTCTCCACTTGCTCAAGGTATTTAAGGGAGAAGGATGAAAAAAAAAAAAGAGCAGGAAGGGAAGGGCAAAGGAGAGAAGATCCAAAGGGACAAATACCGTGTCTAGAAGGGAGTTAGTTGACTTTGCTTTAGCCCGCTGGCACTCATCCCCTGTATAACCGGTCTGTACCTTGGTTTCCTTCTTTACAAAGTGAGGAGATGTTGGACAGGACATCCTTCTTGACCTGAGACTCAGTTATGCTTGCCAAAGCATCGACAGAGTGAGGGCCTGAGGAAGGTGGGAGTGGGCCGTGGTGGATCATAGAAATGGCTGGGGGCAAGCCCACTACGGGGCCTTTCCCCTCTGTGGTGGTTAATGATTGACATTGATGGTCACCTTGACAGGATCTAGAATTTGGAGTCACCTTGGAGATAGTCTCTGGGTATATCCGGGAGAGAGTTTTATAGATTGGGGTGGGAAGGCCTAATCTAAGTGTGGATGGAACCATTTCACGGCGTGGGGTATTGGACTGAAATCAAAAGAGAATGTAAGCCAGGCACTGGTATTCTTCACTCTGTGCGTTCTGATGGCTGAAGCAATGTCCTCAGCTGTCTCCCGTTCCTGCTTCATTGCTGTCCCAACCTCATGGACTGTGTTCCCTTGTACTGTGAGCTAAAATAAATCTTGTATTTTTTAAGTTGTTTCTGTCAAGTTTGTTGTTGTTGTGTGAGGGTTGTTTGTTCTTTTTGTTTTGTTTTCAGTCAGGCAAGGCAAAAAGTACCTATTACAGCCTCTCTCCTCAAAGGTCCCTGCTAAGTGGGTAGCAAGCTCAAGAGGCCAGGACCATCTGTCAGCAAGGGCTGAAGAAGACACCGTGCTTTCTCAGAAGGCAGACTTGCCAACCTTGTAGAGAGGAAATGAGAAAAGCCCGTGGTTAAGAGTTAGTGTGAGGCCAGGTGGTGATGGCGCACGCCTTTAATCCCAGCACTTGGGAGGCAGAGGCAGCAGATCTCTATGAGCTCAAGGCCAGCCTGGTCTACAAATCGATTCCAGGACAGCCACAGCTAAACAGAGAAACCCTGTATTGAATAACAAAACAAAACAAAACAAAACAAAAAAAGAGCCAGTGTGAACCAGACCAGGGGAGAGCTCCAAAGCTAGAGCAACCCAGTCCCTGGGCCTGGCAGACACAATGGAGCTGAGCCCGCCGGCTTTACTTCAGTGTTCCCTTTTTCCATTCTTTGCCTTTTACCCCCACCTTCCTCAACCAGAGCAGTCTATCTTATGCTGACGACCAGGCAGAAAGGCTTGCCGCTTCCTGTATTGCTTCCAGCTAAGATGCCCATGCAAAGATGGCAGGATAGAGATGCCATGCAGGGGATGCTGGGGGTCACCCAGGGAGTGGAGTTAGCACCTGAGATGGGCAGAGGAGGTTGGCACCAAGAGTGGGTGGAAACCAGAATGTGGGATGGCCAGGGAGTTGGTACCTAGGATGGGAATGGAGGTCAGCACCTAGGATGAGCACTGAGGATCAGAGCAGTGTCAACGTCTGGGTTGGGCACAGGAGCGATTCTCTTGCTGCCTGAGGACCGAGCCCTGTTTTCCTGGACAGAAGCGGAGATGCCCTGAGGACGCCTCACACAGAGTCTCTGAGGCCCATCTCTACCAGGTTCCTTTGGCTGTGGCTCAGGAGTGGAAGGTTGTAATCGAGGAACAGGAACCAACAGCCTCCCTTGAGGTCACAGATGAGTCACCTGGAACTGACTTGATGATGGAACAAGTGACAGGCAAGAAAGAGCTTAGAATCCTGGCTCCAGTCCTGGCTCTGGGGCAAGTTACCTGTGTGGCTCTAGGCACACTTTTCCTTCTCTGGGATGTTTTCTTGTCTGAGAGGCAATGGCTAGAACAGAGCTTCAACCTTGGTGCCATTCCTCCATGGAAGTGAAGCTCTGAGTTGCTTCCTCCCCATTCTGTTCTTCCCCCTTCTCCCTTCTCTCCAGCAGGAACCTTTCATCTGGGTACTGACACCCCGGTGCTATTTACAGCTGGCCTGTGGCTCCCTGGCTCCTCCCATACCAGGCTGCTCTTGGCTGGGGCCCAGCACTGCCTGACAGTCCAGCTTCAGCGTGGCCCAAGTCTTGCTTCTTTGGCTCCCTCTCCTAGAAACCAGCCATGCCTTGGGGAAGGAGCTCCCCTCCCCACAGGAGACACAATCTGGGGTGCCTTCCCACTGCCCCTGCCTACCAGATCTGGAGATCTCAGTCCTGCCCAGCCCGGAGGACCTCTCGGTCATCACCGCTGCTGTGCCGTGACATGGCTCTGCAGAACGCCCTATACACCGGGGACCTGGCAAGGCTACGGGACCTGTTCCCCCCTCACAGCACAGCTGACTTGCTGCTGGAGAGCCGGGCAGCTGAGCCTCGCTGGAGCAGCCACGAGAGGGGTGAGAGGCAGTTGGGGGTTGGGAGGCCTGAGGTGGGAGCTGGGCTGGCTGCCTCAGGAACAGAGTTCCCAAGAACTGAAGGCAAGCCCAAGTCCCTAGCTGCTGTTCCCCTACACCAAACCTTCCCAACAACCTAGCCTTTGGCCCAAGATAGAAATCATGTGGAGCCTAGAATAGCTCCTGCTTGGACATCGTGGCCAGGTCAGGCTCCAGCGAGTGACACAGGGCCTCTGCCTTCTCTGCCTGCGTCTCTCTCCCTTCGTCCTCTCTGCCTATAATCTTTTCCTCTTTCCTTCTGACACTATCCCCTTCCCCATATGTCATGAGTTGGTCCCCAGAGGAGTGCAGGGGCCAAAGAGAGCCTCAGGGTGACAGGCACACCCTCTGTGCCCGGCTGGTGGAAAAGCCTGACAGAGGGTCTGAGGAGCACCTTGAGCCTGGCCTGGGACCTATCATCACCCGCACGGCTTCGGGACCTGCCCTGGCCTTCTGGCAGGCAGTTCTGGCTGGGGATGTGGGCTCTGTCTCTCGAATCCTCGCGGACTCCAGCACTGGCCTGGCTCCTGATTCTGTCTTTGATACCAGCGACCCAGAGCGATGGAGAGATTTCCGCTTCAACATCCGTGCTCTGAGTATGGGATGCGGGGTGTGAAAGGGTCTGAGTGGGAGAGGGGAGGCTGTAGACCGAGCTCTGGGTTCCTTCATTCTCCCTCTGTCAGCCTCATCCCCTTGACTGGCAGCTCTTTATCATCCATTAGGATCTGAGGCCTCTGTCTCTCCCTTCCTAGGACTCTGGTCTCTGACATACGAAGAGCAGCTGACCACTCCACTGCATGTGGCAGCCAGCCGTGGCCACACTGAAGTTCTTCGGTTGCTGCTGAGGCGTCGAGCAAGGCCAGACAGTGCTCCCGGGGGCCGCACTGCCCTGCATGAGGCCTGTACTGCAGGTCACACTGCCTGTGTTCATGTGCTGTTGGTGGCAGGAGCAGATCCCAACCTCCCTGATGAGGATGGGAAACGCCCTTTGCATCTCTGCCGGGGCCCCGGTATCCTTGAGTGAGTGACCTCTCATCCTGGACTCACTCTCAAGGGGACAAGGGCTGGTAGTATTGCTATGTAATCGTTCCTAAGATATCCATCCATTGGTCTTACTCGAGAAACTGCAGCAGCTTCAATCTGAGATGGTTTTTCTGCTCCTCTGGGGGAGAGTGGAGAGCTGGGGCAGGCATCCAGCCTCATGGCCTTCACTGAGGCCTCTTGCCAGCTCCAAAGTGGAGAAGACAGTATTGCTATGAAGTTTTTAATGTTTTCTGTGCTCCTCTGATGTTCCGGGCATTGTGTTAAGCATGGTCCTACCCTCAGAGAGCCTGCTGTTCTTTAGCCCCAACAGACTATAGAGGACTTGAGGAAGTCCCAGTGGGCAGAGTGGCAGACTGGATTCCAATATCACCAGGCCTGGCGGTGCACAGTCGTAAGACCAGCATCTTGAGAGATGGGGACAGGAGGGTTAGGAGTTTGCAGTCACCCGTGGCCGCATACTGAAGGGGAAAAGGACTAGGTTCAAGGGCTGGGAATATGGCTTGGTGGGAGTGCTTGCATAGTCTTCTCAGCGCCCCGGGTCCCATCCCAAGCACAACAGAATAGTAAACTTTAGTTCATAAGACACTGATTGACACATCCAAGTGTGTCTGTGATTCATCTTTTGTAGGGAAATATTCCTTTGCTTTGACCTACATAATTGTGACATGTGATTCAGGAGAGATGAGACCACACTTACCGTTGTGTAGTCAGCACGGAATCTGAGCAGAAGGGGCCTGGGAAACCATGAGGTCGAGCCCTCCCTCCACCACTGCATGCCTTGCAGAAAGGGGCAAGTCATCCGTTCTTGAGTCCCCTCCTAAGGACCTTGTCCCCTTGTTAAACTCACTCACCTCCAGAGGACTTCACGGGGCTAGTCGCATTACAGTTGAGATGTTCTGTGCCACCTCAGTCCAGTGAAAATCTAAAGCGAATCGGGGAGTAGTAGCATACACCTGTGATCCTAGCATAGGCAGGTGCAGGCAGGAGGATCCAGGTTCAAGGTCATCCCTGGCTACACAGTCACTTTTAGGACAGTGTAGGCTTCATAGCAAGTTTCAGGTCAGATCATGTCTCAAAGAACCAGAGACAGAGAGAAAGAGTGAACCATGCATGTAAGTTAAAGTTTCCTAAAAGCCCCCCCAAAAACAAACAAACAAACAAACAAACAAACAAACAAACCATGTAATTGCAATAAAATACATAGAATATAAAAGTTTCCATGCCGGGCATGGTAGAATGACATGGATACAGGAAAGCAAAGAAGGGTCCTTCGGGAAAGCAGCCAGCACTCGCTTTGCTAGGCCCCATCAGCTGCATCTGACTAGAGTCTAAACCTTTGCAAGATCCTCAGTTCTTGCAGCCCTGGTGTCCTCTGGGACGTGAGAGTGATGAGAGTACCAGGGACTGAAGCCGGGCCGTCAGCAGAACTGGCAACTGCTTGTGACTTGTCCTCTCATGAGGCTGTAGGGGATGATCCTGCAGGAAGAACTCAGGGCTGTGGGGTTTTGTTCTTTGGGTTTTTTAATTTAGTCTGTTTCATGTGTGTGAATGTTCTTCCTGCATAACATGTATGTGTCCCGTATGTGCCTAAGGAGGTCAGAAGGCTGCAGGATCTCCTAGAACTGGAGTTTGGATGGTTGTAAGCCACTGTATGGGTGCTGGGAATTGAACCTGGGTCCTCAGGAGGAGCAGCCAGTGCTCCTAACTGCTGAGCAGTCTCTTCAGCACTCGGTTTGTTTTTAAAGCTGCTGTGTTGGGGCTGAAGAGGTAGCTCAGCAGTTAAGAGCATGTACCGCTCTTTCAGAGACCTGAGTTCGGTTCCCAGCACCCACATCAAGCAGCTCATGACTGCCTATAACTCCAGCTTCAGGGAATCTAATGCTTTTGAGTTCTCTCTCTCTCTCTCTCTCCCTCTCTCTCTCTCTCTCTCTCTCTCTCATTAAAAATAACAAAAATAAATCTTTTAAAACAAAACCCAGAGAGGTGTCCCCATGGTCTGTAATGGCTGGTGCCTGTAATCCTAGAACTTTGGAGGCAGAGTCAAGAGGATCATTTGAGTTCACTAGTCAGAGAGCAAGTATAGGGCCTCCGCTGTGGGTTCTGCCTCACGTTCTGAGAAAGCCTGGATGGAAGGAGGGTGTAGAACCACGAGGTTCCCCAGAGCTCCCTGGGTGTTAGCTGTGCTCAGACCAGCAGAAAAGCAGGGTTGCTGCCCATTTTCCTCACCTCCCATCTCTCCCTGATCAGGTGTGTGGAGTTGCTCCTGAAGTTTGGGGCACAAGTGGATGGTCGGACTGAGGATGAAGAAGAGACCCCTTTACACATAGCTGCCCGGCTTGGCCACGTGGAGCTGGCAGACCTGCTGCTGAGATGGGGCGCCTGTCCTGACGCCCGCAATGCTGAAGGCTGGACGCCACTTCTGGCTGCCTGCGACGCCCGCGGTCAATCCCCCACGGATGCCGAGGCCACCGCCGACCGCTGTTTTCAGCTGTGCCGCCTGCTGATCTCAGTTGGGGCAGATGCGGACGCTGCCAACCAGGACCAGCAGCGGCCCTTGCACCTGGCCTGCCGCCACGGCCATTCGGCTGTCGTGGAGCTGCTCCTGTCCCGTGGCGTCAGCGCTAATGCCATGGATTATGGGGGTCACATGCCTCTGCACTGTGCTCTGCAAGGTCCGGCTACAGCCCTGGCCCACAGCCCTGAGCACACGGTGCGAGCTCTGCTCAACCATGGTGCTGTCCGAGTCTGGCCAGGGGCGCTCCCCAAGGTACAGGGGACATGGGGCTGGAGGCAGGGAGAAGGCCATTACCTGGGTCAGGTTTGCTTCTCAAAGCAACTTGGAGCAAGCTGAACAGATAGATGAGCTTCTTCTTTCATGCAACAAGTAAGCGAAAGCTTAAAAATAAGGAAAGAGATGAAGCAACAGGCGCGTGCAAACAGGTGTGAGGAAGGTAGACGGAGGGCAGAGTGGGACAGTTACAAAGGATCAGGAAGACAGAAGAACCAGGACCACTGAGGGCAACAGGGAGGGCTTAGGGGCCTTCTTCAGGCCCTGAGCTGAGGAAGATAGTTTGAAGACACCTGCCATGGCAGCAGAATCAGCGGAGCGAGATGTGCCCTGGGCGTGGGCAAGCCTCCCCGAGGGCAGAGCTTGAATCTGCTCCACAAGGCTCCAAGAGCCTTGCGCTTTGGGGAAAGGAACATAACCCTGCTTTCTGAAAGTTTAGGGCCCCCTCCTAAACACACACCCTGCTAGCTGTCACTACACTTTTTAAAAAGCTTTTCCCTGTCATCTTCCAGTTGCAATCATGAAGCGAGTTCTACTTGAGATGCGGGGCTGGGGTGTCCTGGGAAGGGGCTTTGTCCCATGCTAAGTTGAGCTACGTTACAACACGAGGCAGCTGGGCCTGGAGTGGAGACAGTTGTTTTCCAAGGGGAACAAAGCTAAACTGGCTTGTGGGAGGGTGGCGGCTGTAGGCAGGTCCCTGCTAACCCTGCCTCACTCCCCCAAGCCATCACCGCTGTCCTTGCTTTTCCCCTTTGCTCATAAACCTAGCAGCATCTGTCTGGATTCCTAAGCAAGACCAAATAATTAAACAGCCCGAGAGTTCGGCAGATTGGTCTCCCCTTTGGGAAAATACAAGAAAATCAACAATTAACACTAATTAATCTCCTATTAACACCAGATAATTAGGAGACGAGCAATTCCCTGTAATCTGACTGCGGTTCTGACAGCTAATGATTTCCCCGCCAGGCAGGGCCAGGAAGAGGACCTGGTACAGAAGATAGACATCTCCAGACCCCTCCCACCTCTGCCCCCAGCCTGCTCTGGCCCTTAGCTGTCCTGGGGAAAGGGGACAGAATAAAGGACAGAATAAAGAGACCATTTGTCTCTTTCTCACAGTCTGCAGCCCCTGTAGCCTTGGCTAGGATCCCAACTCTCCCAGCAAGGATGACTCTGAGACTCATGTATGGGGCCTGTGGTGGTGACACCGGCCTTTAATCCCAGCACTCAGGAGGCAGAGGCAGGTGGATCTCTGAGTTCCAAGCCAGCCTGGTCTAGAGAATGAGTTCCAGGACAGCCAGGGCTACACAAGAAACTGTCTGGAGAGAGAGAAAGTAGAAAGAGAGAGGAAGAGAGGGAAGGAGGAAGGGAAAGGGAGGGAGAGAGAGAGGAGAGAGAAGACAGAGTAGGTTCTGCCAGACACCTGTATGTGCCTGTTGCTTAACCTTCATGGACCTGCTCCCTCGTCTGTAAAACAGGGTTCTCTACATTCTAGGGTTAGTGTAGGTGTAACTTAGGATGGGGTGTGGCCTACGTGTGGTGCTCAGGGCGCCTTGGCTGGTGTTGTCAGGTGAAGTTGATGCAATGAGAAAGCTCTTGCCAGGCATACCAATATAAGGAGTGATCAGGCCAAAGAGAGGGCAAAGCTAGCTGGCACAGCCTTGGTGAGGGCTGGGGGACTGCCTGGGCTTCCAGGAGGCGGGACTTGGCATGGGGACTTTGAGAGAGGGAGGGAACAGAGCAGGCATTCCAGCAGAGATGTAACGCAAAGCCTGGGGCGGACTGAGCTGAGACAGTTCTGATAAGCACTTCTCAGGGACAGGACAAGAAATGCAGGCGTCGAGCACATAAAATGCTGGCTCCAGGAGCCCCTGTGCCCAAACGAGGTCCTTCCACCTGCTCCACTGCCCACTGGCACTATCCTGGGAAGCAGGTCCCTAGTGCGTGCGCTGGTGCCCATGATGGAGTAGGTGCAGGTTATATGCGGGAATCCTCCCTGGGGAGACAGCACACTGCAGGTCCACGGCCTCTGAATGCTGGGATTAAAGGGCCTGTGCCACCAGGCCCGAGGTTGTTTGTTTGTTTGTTTTAACGTACAACATTTAACATTTTTAGTCGTGTGGGTATTTTGCCTTCAGGCATATGGCTGGTGTCTACAGAAGCCAGGAGAGGGCGTTGGATTCCTTGGCACCATAGTTGTAATGGTTGTGAGCTGCCGTGTAGATGCTTGGTCCTCCTCAAGATCAGCGAGTACTTCTAACCACTGAGGCATCTTTGCAGTGAGGGCTTTTGTTTTTATGAGAAGGGTCTCATAAAGGTCTCATGTAGCCTAGACAGGTTTCCAACTCTCTATGTAGCCAAAGTTGACCTTGAACTTCCGATCTTCTGAGTCTATCCCCCCCCCCCCGCCCCATGCTAAGAAGAGCGGTCTGTAACCCACACCAAGTTTATGTGGCACTCACAGCTGAGTCAGAGGCTTCGTGTATGCAAGACAAGCTCTGAGCTGTCTCAAGCCCCAGCTCTGATGTTTTTAATCTGCTCAGGAGCCCACTTCCAGGCCAAGGGCTAACCTTTAGCCATCAGGAAAATCCAGGACAGAGCCCTGGAGAGGCACGGGAGAGGAGGGTGGCATGGTGGTTAGAAGCAGGGAGCCACCATGCCGGGTACGCCTGCTAACTCTGCAACCTGGCTAAGGTTCTTAACCTCTTTGTGCCTCAGTTTCCCTCGCTTATAAATTGGGGACAATAGCAGCCCATATCTGGTCGAGATGAGGATTAAGGGTTGGTGCCTGCAAACTGCTGGGAAAAGAATCTGGCACCAGCCGTGGGGAACACAAGAACCACAGTTGTTGATTCCTGGTGCTGCTCCAACAAAGTACCACACACTGGGCCACTTATAGTCATGGAAGCCCTCGGCTCCCAGGTTTGGCGCCTGGAGCTTGAAATAGAGGTGCTGGCAAGGCTTTTCCCACCAGCCTTGGTGATTCCTTAGTATTCCTTGGCTTGTGCCCATATCACTCTGATATTCTCATTGGGACACCTTTGTGATGGGCTCTGAACTTGGGCTACAACTAAGGATGACCTTGAACTTTTGATCTTCCTCTTTTCACCTCTCAGTTACTGGGCTTTCAGGTATTACATACTCGGTTTCTATGGTACTGGGGGTTGAGCCAGGGCCTCATGAACACTAGGCAAACTACTAAATTCTATCCAAGCCCTGTTATTCAGATAAGAATAACTGCCATCTTGGATCGAGACCATCCTAACGACTATCAGCTTGACTGAATCTGCAAAAGTCCTGTTTCCCAACTGAGCATGTGCAAATCTGTGATTCCAGCATTCCAGAATGATGGGGCTGCCATACTGGGTGGCTCACCGTAGCCTGTAACTCCAGCTCCACGGACTCTGACCCCCTGCTTCTGGCCTCTGCAGGCACCCACAAACCAGCATACACACACAGACACGTAGACACGTAATTTAAAAATATTTTGCAGTGCGTGGTGGCACACATCTTTAAGTCCAGTGCTTGGGAGGCAAAGGCAGGTGGTTCTCTGCGTGCTTGAGTCCGTCTTGATACATTTGTTGAGAGGAGCTAGAGAGATGGCTTGGCAGTTTAAAGGTCTTGCCACTCCTCCATGGGCCTCTGACATCCAGAAGAGCACGGCAATGTGGGTGTTGTGACTCAACCATCTCACAACCATCCCTCATTCCAGTTCCAGGGACTCTAATGCTCTCATCTGACCTCCACAGCACTGCACATATGTGATGCACAGCCATACATAGAGGCAAAACAAGCAAATTAAAAAAGAAAAAAAGAATCAAGTAAATTAAGCCTTATTTTCAAATGAGGTCACACACAAATCAGGTGTTGGAACTACAGACTCTCTGGGGACCCTACAGCTGCTGTTCTCATCATCCAGTCATCCAGGTGGCCTGACAGGGTCCCCTGTCTCTTGCTCTTGCAGGTGTTGGATCGCTGGTGCATGTCCCCACGGACCATCGAGGTCCTGATGAACACCTACTGTGTGGTGCAGCTTCCTGAGGAGGCCAAGGGCTCGGTACCATCTGAAATTCTACAGGTCAGCAGCATCCAGGGCCATGAACACATCACTCGGCTTGGCCCTGAGAGACATGATTCCCTAAGGGGCTGCCTTGTCAGGCCTCTATAGAAATTACCCAGCAGCCCACTCATGTCTAGAGAAATATACCCTCTTGGAGTGAGTTCTGGCAGTTTCTATGAGGCTCCCAGTGGTAGCCGTGAGTCGTGGGTACCAGTTTTCCAAGGCTGTCCTCACTGAGTCCCTCCTCCCGTCTGCAGAAACACCATCGCTTCTACTCTTCCCTCTTTGCCTTGGTGAGGCAGCCCCGCTCGCTGCAGCATCTCTGCCGATGTGCACTCCGAGCTCACCTGGAGGACTGCCTGCCTCTCGCGCTGCCACGGCTTCCCCTACCTTCCCGCCTGCTCCGCTTTCTGCAGCTGGACTTTGAGGATGTGCTCTACTAGGTGAGCTCTGGCTGCCGGGGGCAGTCCTGGCTGCCGGGGACAGTTGCTGTGCTTGGGGGGCAGGAGACAAGAGGAAGGTCTGGCCTGAACCAGCTTCTTCCAAGGCCACTGCAGTTGTCTGATGCCCCGGCTCTCTTTCCAGGTGTGCACTGCCTTGAGAACAAAGCAGGCTCCCCAAGGGCGCCTCTGTGCAACAAGTGTCTGAAGACAGGCCATCCTGCCAGCACAAGCCAGGAGTGGATGCCTTGATCCACACTTGAGGGAAGAGGCCAGGTCAGGAGCCAGCTGAGACTGATGGAGAGAGAGAGAGCAACTGTGCAAGCCTGTATGTGCACTGGACATCTCTAGGCTGAAGTCAAAACAGTGGTGCAGGGGTTATCTTAGCCCTTGGAAGGTAGAGGCAGGAGCGTGGAGAATGACCACACTGCACTGTGGTGAGACTTTCTCTTAACAAAACAAAAAAGCAAAACGAAACAAAACCTCTAAAGGTTGTGTGATTTAGAACTGTTGCCAACCCGCCTCCACCATCCTTGAGGCGACTTTCTCACATAGAATCAGGATGGGTTTCCCCTGTGCAAGCTAGCTTACCTCTCCCTTCAATAACCACCAGCAGGTCTCAGGCCAACCTGCTCCTCTCCTCACATGCAAAGGTAAATGGCCTCCAGAGTGAGAGCTTGTCAGAAGAGGTGGCCTGAAGGGTAGGCAAGGCAGGTGTGTGACAGGAAGCTGGTGGCCGGGGGCTGGAGATGAGAGAGGTCCTGGGAAAGGGCTTGTGTATGTGGGAGACAGAGCAGCTGTGGCTTGGGTAAGCACCAGGGGTCCGGGTGTAGAGAAATAATCATGCTTACCCACTGCCCGCCTAACTCTGTAGGTCCAGGGGCATGACTGGTTTCTGTGCTTTTTAACCGCTTTATTTTTTTTAACATAAGGATGTTTTACCTGAATATATGTGTGTTCATAGTGTATATTCCTGTAGTTCCTGGAGGCCAGAAGAGGGAGTCAAATCCCCTGGAACTAGAGTTACAGATGTTTGGTAGCTGCCATGTGGGTGCTGGGGACTGAACCTAGGTCCTTGGAAAGAGCATCCAGTGCTTTTAACTGCTGAAGCATCTCTTCCGCCCCTTTAGCCCACTTCTTTCAACGTAGTCTTGTCGTGGAAGAGTGTGAGCTGTCACCAGATCTGGGGTCTACCTTCAACTCTGCCATCAGCCTGTTGTGGAACAAAGGCCTCCTCCCCTAGACTCAGGTTTCCACATCTGTAAGAGGGTAGGGTGGAGTGCCACCGCCCGCCCTGCAGTGCCAGGGTGTTTCAAGCCAGGGAACAGAGCAACCTAAACGCATAGCGCTGAGCGAGTGCACTGTTGTCTGTGATGGCAAGGGCCACTGGACAGAGTTCCCAGGCTTCAGAGCACTTTTCCAGCCTGAGCTTCAGGTGCTATCCCGTGGCTTGAGGACTGGAGAGCGGCCTTTGGTACGACCAGAGGGTCCAGGGTTTGTCTATAGCCTTAGCCATGGAAAAGCCAGGCTGTCTGGTCCCAGCAGGCCTGCACCTCCCAAGGTGGAGGTCAGAAGACGATTTCCAGGTGTTGACGGGGCCCCTTTGCAGAAAGTACTTCTCCATCCGGAGTGGGTCTCTCTGGAGATGCTATCTTATCCCTGAGGTGAGGGCTTCTGGAGGATGTCACAAGTTCATTTATTTGTCCATAATTGCTGTGCCTCCTGCGTTTTAAGCTGAGCAAGCACAAGGCTGCAGGGGATGCTAGGGCCAGCCTTCTATCCCCCCTACTCTGCTGGAAAACGCTAGGCAAACAAGAAAAAGTTGCACACAGTAATAAGTATAGACAGATGCAAACAGCGATGAGACAGCAATGGGGAGTTGTTTTGGATTCTTTGAGGAAGTCTCAGCATTAACCTGACATCTGAATGACAAGGAGGAGCCAGCGTGTAAGTAGAATGTGGGGGAAAGCAGAAAAGTCCCTGGGCCAGTGTTCCTCAGGCTGCCTGGCTGAGAGTAGCTGGCTCGAGGAAGGGGTTGCACAGAGAATCCAGCTGGAGCCGTTTGCAGCCATCATGGGATGTGAGGGACACAGCAGTGGACTAGCTTTGGAATCTTGTGGGTGGTGGATGGGGAGTGCTTGCTGATGGGCTGCGTGTGGCAGGCACCCAGCGTGCCTCAGGGTTTTTGTTTTGTTTTGGCTTGAACAACTAGGTGGGCGGAAGTACTAAGATAAGGGATTTGGTGGGGTCTGTGTTAGCCAGAGTAACCTGTTAGACATCTCAGAGAAGACATGCTCACAACGGCCAGATGGACCGACGGGCTGGAAGTGCATGAGTTTAAGAGCCTATTCCAAGGGGACCTTGTTGCCCTGGACACAACTTTTCAGGCACCCTGTTAATGGGTTCTGAATGAGGTTCTGTTTGATTCCTTCCACACGGTTCGTTTTGTGCTTCCTAACTGCCGGGGTTAAGGCAGTAAGTGTAAGTCTGTGAGACATGGCCCTGCCCTCAGAGAAGTCACGCAGTCATCACGGAGCACACGTGGGCTAGTTAGACTACAAAGAGCGAGGTGTGAAGGGTGAGAGTGGTCTGGGCGACACTGGGTGTGGGGCTCCTTTTCAAGTGGCCGAGAAGGGAAGACAAAAAAAGGAGGTCCGGAGGAGTCGGTTTGAAGAGGCTGTACCTAACTTCACGCCTTGCCCCTTAAGGAAGCAGCATTAGGAAGGCCCTTTCTGGGGTTTAGACATCCAGACACTTGCAAGCCAGGGAGCTTCCTCCCCAGCCTCCTAGCTGATGGTCCCGCGGGCCCAGAACCTCTCCCTGGTAATTGCTTTCCGTAATGTGTTTGCTCCAAACCAATTTCACGCCTCCGTGAGGACTCCGCCCTGCACTGGAGGCGCAGACCTCCCTACTACCAACCTATCCGCCTCTGAACGGGTGGGCTCACACATACCACACACATTCGACACAACAGATAGCCAGAGTTCGAGAACCCTGCCGCCATAAAGGTGCAAAGCCTACATGCATGCACACTAGACTTCAAGATACTCGCGTACAACCCTCGCTCCGAACCCCGCACTCACAGTGGATCAAGAAGCCATCGGGTCTCTTGCCTGGTTCCAGTTCCTTTGCCCTCGGCGCCTGTCCTGACCAACGCCAGGGGGCGCTGCGGCACGCCGTGCCTCCCTCGAGTAACTGTAGTTGCGTTCCAGTGCCACCAGAGGGTACCCGCGGACAGACGCGGACGAGGCCCACAGTGGGAGGATACTCCGCCTCAGTGAGTCAGATATGGACCTGTTGGCCTTGGCTTTAAAGCACTTTGCTCATTCCTTGTGTCTAGGTGCAATGCCAGCATGTGAAGGAGAGGCCAGAAGATGAGGCCTGACATAGGACCAAGCAAAACAGGTAGATCAAATGATTCATCCAAGTGTAAGGGGAATCTGTGAGTTTGAGTCCAGTCTGGTCTACTGGTCTACACAGCAAGAACTAGGCCAGGCAGGCCACAAGGTGAGGCCCTGTTTAAAACAAACAAACAGATAAATAAGTAATCACATTTGAGACTCTATTTCCAACAAAGAAATGAAAACTGAAAAACATAAATTGCTGTGCAGGAACATTCCCCAAACCGTGAGAGGAGGCCACCACAGAGTACATGCGCAGCTCCATTTTATTGTTTTTAATCTTTTTAGATTCATGTGTGTGAGTGTTTTACCTTACACACACCACACATGCAGGCCTGGTGCCCAGGGACATCAGAAGAGAGATTTGGATTCCCCGAAACTGACGCCACAGGAAGTTGAGAGCCACCATGAGGGTGACGGGAACAGAACCCGTGTCCTCTGGAAGAGCAGCCAGTGCTCTTTAAGGCTGGACCGCCTCTCAAGCACCTTGGCTCCATTTTCGGAAAGGCCAGGTACTAGATGGTCAGGAGTTCAGCAGCAAAGACCCCATCTTTCCGCTGGTGAAGAGCCAGCTCTTCAGTGGTGCTGGGTTTGGCGGCAGCAGCCTCCGTCCTTGGTCCTGAAGTGCTGCTGACTGAGTCCCTTCTGATAGAGCAGGTATGATCTTCCTTTGCAGGAGAACGCCCATACGAGGAGATAGCCTCACACGCATGTAACTCTTGCTTTTTAACTAATCAGGGTAGGTCGTTTTCTCTCTCTCTCTTTCTCTCTCTCAAACTCAGAGAAGTCAAATCAAAGGCCATGGCCACACAGCTTGGGAGAGCCAGATCTTGCTTCCAAGTCTTCTTAAAGTCCCCAGCAAAGCCCCACCCCCACCCCACTTACTGTGTAGTCACAGCTTCACCCTGAATAAAAGGGACAGAAAGCAGGCTGCAGCAGTCACCCCTAAACAGGTGATACTAGCTACTGGACATCAAAGACGGAGACAGTCACCCTTCATGACCCCAGAGGGGCAAGGGGCTGATTGAAGGTATAGATGGGTTGCGGAGTTCAGTACCTGGCACGTATGCCCAGTCAACACAAAGCCCCCGAGCTCTCACTCGCCTCTTCATTTCCGAGCGGGCTGCCCCCTGGGATTTACTGGTACCAAACTATAAAACTGCACCTCTCTGCCAGCTTGAGTAGGGAGTCTACTGCTCTGAGTACAAGTGCCAGACCATAAGCTCTTGGCTTGAGGTGGGTGACATACATTTTTGAGCTCAGAAGGTCTTTCCTCTTGAGTCCCTGAGGTCGCACAGTCTGTTCTGGGCCACAGAGAAACGCAGGCTTGTGTAAGTGTGCATTTACTATCAGAACTTCGGGACAGAGATGGTGTAGCGTGTGTCCTTTTGGGCTTTGGAAATTTTGTTCCCTGTGATGTTATTACCTATGCAAAAAAAAAAAAATGAATGCAATTACTTTTAAAAAATGGCTCTTCTCCGTGTGTTATTTGATTGGTGCGGAAGCTGTTCATACAGCTTTAATTGCAGTAATTGTAGCTCAAAGTTCCCTCCATAATTCATCAAGTCAATAAGCCTCTATTATGTATCCAGCACCATAAAGCCATCAAACCAAGCACTTGACCTCTCCCTCCTTAAGGACAATACACTTTTGAAATCTGGTCTTCATTATCAGTACCGTGGAGGGCTTGGTGAACTTCACAAAGGCTGCTCGGAAGACCATCTTTATTACATTCTAGTTCTTCATTGTGTGTTGGGGGATCCCAGACCTAAGCTAAAGCACCTCTCTCTCTCTCTCTCTCTCTCTCTCTCTCTCTCAGATGGTGTCTTTTCCCCAGTCTTTTCACTGAGTGAATATAGTCCCCAAAGTGTATCAGGAGTACACAGAAATTACACCATCTTCCACTCACTTCTCTGATGAATTTTGAAGGCATGACCTCCCTCCCTCCCTTCTCCCCCCCCCCCAAAAGGGTCTCACTTCATAGACCCAACCGGCCTGGCCTCAGGTTCAGGCTGGCATAGAACTCACTAGGTAGCTGAAGATGACCTTGAATTTCTGATCCTCTTGACCCTGAGTACCAACATGGGCTACCACAAAACCAGCTCAAAGCGTGTCTCATTTAACCCTGCCCACTGTCTTGGTGCTACCCTGCTGACAGTATCTTTCAGGGCGCTGGTTTTGAGTACACCGGTCTGACAATAGCTCAGCTCACTAGCGAACGCAGCACTTCTGCCTGGGACATAGGAGATCCACCGAGATCCAGCACTCCCTTCTGCTGTGTTCTGTCCTCTGTGGGAGCTCCGGAGCTCTGCGTCGTGTAGGCTTTTCCTCTTGACTAGGATCATTCGCTCCCCTAAACTGCACCTTTTGAACTTGTCTGGCTTTGCTGTGCTCCTTTTAACTATTAGGCTTTTCCTGACCCCACCTGCGTAAGTCCCCGGTCCAAAGGCTGCACTTTTGTCGGTCGTGCTCTGCCTCGAGCTTGAGCCACTCCTCTGGCTTGTCTTGTTCTCGCTCTCTGACCCGAGGTGCTTATGCAGCCAAAAGCCAATGACTTCTGCCTCCACAACGACAAATCTGCTGCTGGGAATCGGAGGAGGGGGACAGTCAAGCCGTACGGGGGAGGTGAGCAGAGTCATCTACAATTAGCAGATAATTAGCACCGCTGACCCTTGGGGCTCATCAGCGCTCCTGGGGCCAGCCCCCAGCAATCAGCCAGGGCAGGTCGAGAGCGTCAGGCCCGACAATGAATAGGGCTCATCAGACGCGCTGGAGCCAGGGAGCCAATCAGGGAAATTAATGGAGAGAGAGAGAGAGAGAGAGAGAGAGAGAGAGAGAGAATACGGATAAAGGCAGGGAATGAGAAAATAGAGTAAGATGGACTGGGAGAGAGGAAAAAGGAAAAAAAAAAAAAAAGGAATCAGAATTTAGGAGGCCAAAAGGGAAGAAAGGGCGCGAGGAAGGGAAAGAATGGAAAGGGTTGGGGAGAGATGGAGGAGGAAAGGTGAAGGGAGGTTAAACACTTGGCCCAGTGTGGGCCCAGGGATCCCCGCGGAAGCGAGAAGTTGGAGACAGAGGAGAAGGGAAGGAAAAGAGTCGAGAGCCAATGCCTGGAGAATCGAGTCTGGGGCAGAGGGTGCTAAGGGGCTGGGCGCACAGTGGGAGAGCGGTCGCCCACGAGGGGCCCCGGGCGCGCAAGGAGCCCTGGGCGGAGAGCGCGCCCCCTGCCGTCTCCCGCCGCGGCCCGGCTCCCGGGGACCGCGGGGCCGTGCGCCCCGGGGCGGGATGCGGGCGGGTGTCGGTCCCCGCGGCACGCGCACCCCCTCCTCCCCGCCCCGCCGAGCCCCCCTCGCCCTCCGAGCCACGCCGAGCCCGAGCCTCGTGGGCCGAACCGGGAGCAGGTCCGGGCGCGGGGAGGGGCCCCGGGCCAGCTGCTGCCGCCCCCTCCTCCTCCTCCTGTTCGTCGTCGTCCTCCTCCTCCTCCTCGGCCGCCGCAAACTTTCACAAAGCGGCTGGCCCGGCCTCATCAATCTGCATTACTAATAGTTGGGTGGGCCGCGGGGGGGAGGGCGGGGGTCCCGGGCCGGCCGGGCGTCTGGGAAGGCGCGCGGGGGGCCCCGGGGCGCGGGAGCCGGGCGCGGCGGCGGGCGGGCGGGCGGAGGGAGCCAGCGAAGCGTAATTTGAGGAAGATGGATGAGTCCGGAGGGCGACACCCCCAGCCCGCCCGCCCGCCCCCTCCCTCCTTATGAGCGAGGGAGCGCGGCGCCGGAGCCACACCGCGCCGAGCCCGCGCCCCGCCGCCACCTCGGCCCGCGCGCCCGCGGCGAGCCCTGCGTGCCGGCGCGGGGCGCACGGCGGGGCCGGGGCAGCGCCATGCAGCGGGCGGCGGGCGCCGGCGGCCCCGGGGGCAGCGGCGGGGGCCCGGGCGCCGCCTTCTCCATCGACTCGCTCATCGGGCCGCCGCCCCCGCGCTCGGGCCACCTGCTCTACACCGGCTACCCCATGTTCGTGCCCTACCGGCCGCTCGTGCTGCCGCAGGCGCTGGCCCCCGCGCCGCTGCCCGCCGGCCTGCCCCCGCTGGCCCCGCTCGCCTCGTTCGCCGGCCGCCTGGGCAACACCTTCTGCGCGGGGCTGGGCCAGGCGGTGCCCTCCATGGTGGCCCTGACCACCGCGCTGCCCAGCTTCGCCGAGCCCCCGGACGCCTACTACGGGCCCCCGGAGCTGTCCGCCGCCGCCGCCGCCGCCCCCCGGGGCCACCCCGAGCCCGCCGCCCGGCGCGCCGACGGAGCGCTGGACTCGGACGAGCCGCTGCCGGCGCGCGACAAAGTGGCTGAGCCCCCGCCGCCCCAGCCTCCGCACTTCTCCGAGACTTTCCCGAGTCTGCCGGGTAAGTGCGGGGACCCGCCCGGGCCAGACCGTCAGGAACCCCCCAGACCCGGGAGCCGTCCGGAACTCCCGCCGCCCGCGCGGAGCCCTGGGGCGCCGGACCCCGGCTCGCACCTCCGGGTCCCAGCGCCCTGCCCTGGCCCCGGGGCGCCGGCAGCCTCGCCCGCTTCCCTTCCCGCCGCATTGTGGTCCGCAAGCCCTGCCCCGGCTCTCTTTCCGGATCCCTTCGTTTTTCTTCTCTCGAGGGATCCCCGAGGGCCCCAGCAGGACCTTAGGGTGACAGCGTGCTGGGGCAGCTGTCGGTTTAGGACGTGGGGGCGCGTTCTGGGTCGACCCCTCAGCACTCAAACGGTTGGGCGCGGGCTTTGTGGACGCAGGGCAAAAGGAGGGTCTGTTGAGCCTGTGGCTTCACCTTAGCAGAGGTCACTCTCCAGCTCTCGTTTAGACTAGATCTAAACGAAACAGGTTGGCTGTTGGACCAGGGCCGGCCAGGACTGGCGATGCCAAAAGGCTGAGCTGGGTGTGGCATAAAGACAAATTAAGAATCCCTCTAAGCTTCAGCCGACAGGTAATTCAAGAGCCCTGGGCTCTCCTAGGGAGGACGCCGTCCCCACAGAGACAGGGTGTAGTTAACAGACCCTGGTCAGAACCCATTCCCTTGAAGCCCTCTTGTCCTGACCTCGGTACCCTCAAGCCGAAAGGCTTTCTCCTATGCAGCCGGAGGCAGGTGCGCTGGGATCAAGGCTTATGCAATCTGGTGGGTTCTAATTAAGAAAGAGAGAAAGAAAAAAAGCCCGTGCAAGGATAGAGAGCTTAAACTTCTTCCACATTAGGACGAACCCACTTCTGCTCCACAATTCATGGCATCTGCTCAGCCGGTGGAAATGACCCAAAGCGTTCGGAGGCTGACCGTAGCAGAGGCAGAAACAGCGTCCCAGAGTCATTGGCTAGGACAGACAATTCCTGATAACAAGTTTCTGCCGTGAAACTGCCGCAGGCTGTTCACTCTTTCAGACGCCGGGGGTGCTGTCAAGAAGCCTTTTCTTCTGTTTTTTATTTGGTCCTGGACTTTTTGGCTGAGGGGATTCATCTGTTGTGAATTCCTTTTCCAAACTGGTTGGTCCAAGAGGATCGGAAGGCAGAGCAGCGGCCCCTCAGGAGGACCCTAAGCAGAACAGAAACATCTTGGAGACAGGAGGCAGTGTTCTCTGGACAAGAGGGAGGATGGAAACCAGAAGGAAGGGTCCGGATAGTTCCGGATTTTGAAGAGACGCTGTGGAGGCCACAGAGCCAGGGAGCAGAGCCAGACACAGAACTCAGCCTAGAGTTGAGGAAAAGTAAGAGGGAACCCACAGGTGGAACAGAACTGGGGGGCCCTCCCTTGCCATGGGAGAACACATTGCCAGGGCCCTCAGCCCTTCTCTCCACTGTGTGTGTAACGGGGGGTTGTTTTCTGAAACAAACCCAATACTGGTTATTCAACCAAATATATCGATAGAGGGGACGAGAAGAGAAGAGAATTCAGAGAAGAAAGAAATAAGGAAAGAGCTGTGACAAGTTGGTGGAGGGGTCTGGAGATTTCAAGCAGGGAACGGGCTGTCTGTGGGCAGAGGAACTCTGGGCTGAATGAAAAGTGAGAAACTTCACTGAAAAAATGTGTGAGGGAAAGAGTCCTGTCATTGGAGGACTGGGAGAGAAGGTGCCAGCCCACGCTGAGAGTGTCAGCACCAGGAGTATTGTTCTTTACAGGGCGTTTCAGGGCTGAGGGCGATGGGTGGCTGGGGACACAGAAAAAAGTGATGGAGAACAGATTTTCTGATCTTAAAAAAAAAAAAAAAGTGTTGTAATCCCCACATGCACACTCATACCAAAAAAAAAAAAAAAAAAGAAGAAGAAAAAAAAAGATTGAAAAACAGGAGAAGGTATGCTGGTGTTGGAGCACGGGGAAGGGGCTTTGTTGGCTATGTAACGGGAGGGTTCTGCAGTCTCTGTGTTGAAGCTCTTGCCCCACCGTGGGAAGACCTATCGTAGCATCACCTCAGGGGCTAGAGGAGCAATAAAGAAGGCAGGCTTCAGAGGAAACACCCGAGGGTCGCCGGGGCACGGTCCTGGCCTGGGACTGCAACCTGTCTTTTCCCTGCACAGCTGCCCCAGCCCTTTGTCAGCCTCTCATCCGCCTTTCTAGGTGTGAGTTTTCCCTGACACGGCTGCGGAAAGGAAAGTGCTGTTACCAAAATGTTGAGCATAAAATGCATCTGGAGAATAGCAGCACATGGCCACTGAGGATGATGGGAAATGGAACCTTCTATGGGTTCCATTTCAAACCTTCTATGGGAGGCTTGTCTTGGAGGGCTTGGGATGGATGGAGTGAGAGAGTTCTCTGCTGCATCTCATGAGACAGGAACCTCCACAGAAAGAGTCTGGGAAGAACATAGTTCTTCAAATGACAAGAGGAAGAGTTGCTGTCCTAGTGGGGACAGCTGGGTGGCCCTGGCTGAAGTCATTGCCCCTTCACACTTGTTGAATGCTTAATGTGTAATTGCTAGCCCCTTTAAGTGACCTATAGGATAGCTGGGCGTGCTGGCACCTCTAACTAGGAGGTGGAGGCTGACAGATGAGGAGTTCAAAGTCAAACATATTATGCTGGAAACCAGCCTGGGTTACTTGAAATCCTAGCTTTAAAGGGAAAAGGAAAGAAGAGGGGGGAAGCTTATAGTGAAGATAGGCCATTTTGGAGAATGAAAAAATTATATTCTTTGGGAAATACATGAAAAAAAATTTTTTTCAACTGGCTAAGAATTAAGAAAGATGTCACTCTTCATGAAAACAGAGGAAGAAAAAGCCCAGAACTTCAGTATAATTTGAGTGTGTGGGTAAAAGCTATGTTAGAAAGAAGAACTATGTGAAGAAATGACGGGTAGAAAAAGCACTAGGAATGGTAGATGGGAAAGAGCTTTAGGCTTAGAGTGTGGCTAGCTGGGGGCAGCCTTTTCATAGGCATGATAGAGAGGAGAGAATTTTGAGTGAGTGGTGGGGACTAAATATAGATCAACAGATCGGGGTGGTAGAATGCTTGCCCAGCATGGGCGAGATATTGAGTTCTACACACACACACACACACACATGCACGCACGCACATGGCTGCCTCCCACATGTGTGTGCCAACAGAAGACCCCAAAATAGTAATAACTGACTACTAGAAATGTCAAGGAAACCACATATTAACACGTGTATTCTAAAGGTTTTCACTTGTCAAATTAAGAAGATAAACGAAACTAGGGCAATGAATGATGACCATCGTATTGATCAAATATGTCCAAAATATCATCTCAGCATTAATCTATGTAAATATCTGAGTGGCATATTTTGTATCCTCTGTCCACACTCTTTGAAAGCCAGTTCATATTCTACCTCCCAGCTCAGCTCTCTTCAAACCAGCCGTGTCTCAGGTACCGATGGGGAGGTACCTCAGGCACCATATCAGCACATCCTAAGGATCTGTAAGCACAGACTCATGAGAGCGATGGAGGAAGGAGATGGCGTTGTAGGTCCTCAGCACCTCAGGAAACATGCAGAAGACTGTAGGGAGCTTCCAAGGAGAAGACCAGATTCAACGCCAACCTGGAGGTTCAGAGCTGGTCTTGGGGGGGTCTGAAAAAGCGTGTGAGCTCTGGCTGAAAGTAGACAGTCACAGCTGACCTGGGTGCCAGATATGGCAAGGCTGTTCAGCACTCAGCGGATTGCTGGAAAGGATGCTGTGTGCTGGGGAAAACACACACACACACACACACACACACACACACACACAC
>NW_026592118.1:13091035-13091633 GCF_907164565.1 Psammomys obesus
CACCAAAACAAACTGTCCTTTGGGGAAAACACAGAGCAAGACTTCAAAAGGAGAGTATCTGGAGAATTCCACTCGAAGGTTGGACTGCCTGAATGAAAAAGCTTAGACAGTGAGTGGGGTGGGTGATAAAAATGTAGGGAGACAGGAGACATGACGCTATGCTGAACAAATGAAACATTTGTAGCTATGGTGGTGTGAAGGATGACAGCGTGTGAGCGGCCACCCTGAGAGGTGGCAGTGAGTGAGCACTGTCTTTTAAAAACTGAACAGGTGAGGATTTGCTAATTTCCAAATGGAGATTGCAGTAATAATGGTAATCACGAAGGAGACCAAGAAATTTCAGAGGAGTGTGGTATTCAAGAGCTGATTGCCGTAAGCTAAGCTCCTGATTATAGCTAGGAAACATTTTTAGATGACCATTAATTCATTTCTGAATAGGTGCCCATTAGGACTGTCAAGATATGATATTTACTTATGAGAAGGAAATGGGAGATGACATGCTATAGAGCCAGAAACTTCTGCTGTTAAAAACAAGAGGGGATTTTATTTTATTTTATTTTATTTTATTTTATTTTATTTTATTTTATTTTATTTTATT
>NW_026592118.1:13091643-13104020 GCF_907164565.1 Psammomys obesus
TTTTATTTTATTTTATTTTATTTTATTTTATTTTATTTTATTTTATTTTATTTTTTGAGACAGGGTCTCTCTCCGTGTGTAGCCCTGGTTGTCCAGGAATCACTTTGCAGACCAGGCTGTCCTCGAACTCACAGAGATCCACCTGCCTCTGCCTCCCAAGTGCTGGGATTAAAGGCATGTGCCACCATCACCCAGCTGATGGGATTTTTTTTAAGTGACAGAGACCTAGAATACATCTTTCTAGAACATTTGAGAAAGTGCACAGAGAGAGTGATAGAGAGTGATTGTTCACCGACTTCTTGTTTATGTTAAAACAGTATATCATTCTGTTTCCCAGGCTGACCTCAGACTCACTGTGTAGCCCAGCCTGGTCTCAAACTCCCGGCATTCCATCTGCCTTAGCCTCCCAAGTGTTAGGACTGAAGGTGTGAACCACTCTGCTCCGCTTGCTCCACTGACTTCTTACATTTTATTTTTATTTTATATTTCTAAAATATTTTATTTTTAAATTATGTGCATATATGTGTACAGAAGCCAGAGGAGTGTTGGGTCCCCTGAAGCTGCAGCTACAGGCAGTTTGAGTCACCTGACATGAGTGCTGGGAAGAGGAGTATGTGCTCCTAACCACTGAGCCATCTCTCCAGCCATTTTTACTTTTGTCTGTCTATCTATCTATCTATCTATCTATCTATCTATCTATCTATCTATCTATCATCTATCTATCTATCTATCTATCTATCTATCTATCTATCTATCGTTTTTGTTTTTGTTTTTGTTTTTTTTTCAAGACAGGGTTTCTCTGTGTAGCCTTGGCTGTCCTGGACTTGCTTTGTAGACCAGGCTGGCCTCGAACTCACAGAGATCTACCTGCCTCTGCCTCCTCAGTGCTAGGACTAGAGATGTGCGCCTCCACACCCAGAACTCCATTAATTTTTAAAGATGAATTTGGGGTGGGAGAGCTGGTGTCAGCTGTTGCTGTCACGCCTGAAGACCCGAGTTCAGGCCCTGGGACCTGCACAGTGAAAGGAGAGAGCTGGACCCTCAAAAGTTGTCTGGTGACATTCATGCACATGCACACACAGACACCTAAATAAATCAGTCACAGAATTGTAAAAATGGAAAAAAGGCCAACGTTGCCTCTGCTTAATGTGATTGAAGGAACTACTTTTACTTAGCAGTTCTGACACAGGGAGTTGCCTCAGCTTTGTCACCGTTTCCCCGTGTTATTTTGCTAAGATGCCTGCTTCGATTAGAGAATATTTTATTGTCTGTTTGGTACAGACTAGGATGTTCAAGACACTTTGGGAGAGCCACTGTCACATAACTTCTTTAGGCTTTTCTTTCCTCATCTAGATCAAAAGTTTTCATTGACGTGCTTTTGTGCATGACTGTGTGTGTGTTGTTTGCCTGGGGTTTGTTTGTTTGTTGTGGTGATGGCGTTTTTTGTTGACATTTTGCTTTGTTTGTTAGTTTGTTTGTTTGTTTAACAGACTCATTATTCTGGCCTAGAATTCTGTAGCCCAGGCTGACTATGAAGCCACTCTCATCTATCTGCCTCTGGACAAAGTTATGTGCCATGCCCGGCCAGGGAGGGGACCTTTGCTGTCCCTTTCAATCCCTAGACCACATGTGTAAAGTAGGGATCTGAACTCTAAGGGCCTCCTGTCAGGAATCCGTAGACAGGACAGGGCAGTTACATATTAGCAGTACGAAGGTTTTTGTCATGGATAGAAACATATTTCATGAAAGTTTACATTCTTTGGAGAGACAATGCTTCTTGGATTAATAAAGAATGGAGATTTTTATGACAAGCTCTAGTTTAAATATTTGATAGCTATTTTTAAAGATTTTATATTTAATTAATTTTTTATTTAAATTTTTATTTTATACATGTGAATGTTTTGCATGTATGTATGTATGTATATATGTATGTATACCATGCGCATACCTGGTGCCCACAGAAGAGGGCATCTGATACCTTGGAAATGGAGTTACAGATGATTATGGGCTACCACGTGGATGCTAGGAACCCAGCCTGGGCTCTTAGATAGTGCTCTTGCCAGGCATGGTGGTGCATGCAAATAAATTTAAAAGATTGTTTTTAAAAAAAGATAGTGAGTTCTAGGCCAGCCAGAGCTACATGGTTGAGACCTTGCCTCAGACAACACCATCAAATTTATACAATAAAAATAAAAAGAAAGCTTTTTTATTTTTAATTATATGTATACATGTGTGACTGTGTGTGAGTATTTGCACATGAATACGGCCTCTGAGGTCAGAAGGAGGTAACGGATGCTCTGTACCTGGCTCCAGGTAGAGGCGAGGCTATAGGGATAGAACAGGGGCCTCTCCAAGAGGAGTTCACACTCTGAGCCTCTGATCACTGTGTTTCCGATGTCAGATTGTACTCTGCTGTGTCGCTGAGGCTGAGAAAGGGCTGGTGTGCCTTCTCCACCTGCCGGGGGAGTTCGTGGTACAGAGAACCCCTAAGGCCTGCAGTCCCACCCTTCTGGCAGCAGTGAAGACTTGTTGAGGGCTGGCAGTGCTGTGACGCCTTGACTTGTGTGGGGACAAGTAGCTTCTGTAGCCGCACATACAAGGGTGGAGGCGTTTACTACAGAAGATGAGGAAGAGGATTCTTTTTTTCTCTCTCTCTTTTCGGTTTTGAAAACGGTTTTTCTGTGTAGCCCTTGCTGTCCAGATCTACCAGGCCCTGCCTGGGATTAAAGGCGTCTGCCACCACTCCCAGTTTAGAAAGAAAATTCTTTCTCTCGGAGTAATAGGCAGGACGAATGTACTGGGGACAGTGAGGGAAAGGCAAGGACAGCTGGAGGAACCAGCCAGGAATAGAGGGAAGGAGTCAAGGCCTTTCTTCTTCTGAACAAGTTTAACATCAGCCTGGGTTACATGAGACCCTGTCTCAAAGGAGAGAGAGAGGGAGAGAGAGGGAGAAGGAGGAGAAAAATGAGAAGTGGAAGAGAAGAGGAAGAGGAAGAGGAAGAAGAAATACTAATGTAATAAGGCTGGGCATGGTGATGCATGCCTCTAATGCCAGCTCTCCACAGGCAGAGGCAGGTGGATCTCTGTGAGTTTGAGCCCAGCCTGGTTTACATAGAAAGTTCCCAGCTAGCCAGGGCTATACAGTGAGCCTTTGTCTCAATGCTGCTGCTGGTGGTGATGATGATGATGATGATGAAAATATTTCTGTTGGAAAGAAGAGGGCATGATAATACTGCGAGCAAAGTGCTTTGTGTTGCGCTAAAGGCCACTCTAAGGAGCTGCAGGCAAGGGCTCTCCCTCGAACGTAGTAGAAGAGTTGGGCCTTTTCCACGAGCTGACTTGACATTAGGAAATAGAAATCAGGTGTACAAAGAAAGAGACTTATATGGGCATGATGAGGGAAGAGTTGAGATGGAGGTGAGAGCGTCACTTGGAGGAGTTGGCGCTGAACGACCTTTCACACAGATGCCTAAGATTATCGGACTACGGACATTTACATTACAATTCACAACAGCAGCAAAGTCACAGTGATGAGGCAGCAACAGAAGTAACTTAATGGCTGGGTCACCACAACAGGAGGAGCTGCAGTAAAGGCTGTGGCATCCGGAAGATTGAGAAGCACTGACTTAGCGGCTAGGTGGGGAGAAGGAGCTGGGTGTGAGCGGGTGTTAGAGGTGGAGGCCTGCAGCAGCCCTCACACAGACACAGGGAAGGGGAACGAGTGGGGAGAGGTAGCGGCTTGGAGGAATTTGGAGGGGCCACTGGCTGCAGAGGCTGCGGGGGAAGGCAGGTTAAGGGAGAGAGGCAAGGCCTTACTGTGAGTGGACTGAGCAGGTTGAATTCAGATCCGTGCTGGTCAAAGCCATGAGTTAGGAATAGGGCTGTGCAAGCATGAGGCTGAGGGCTGGGAGCAGACAGCAAAACACTTCTGAGCTGGACAGCAGCAGAGGGTTTCTGAACTGAATGCAGAAGAGAGGGGTGAGAATAGGGGTCATGGCAAAGCTAGAACTTTCATGGGAAGCTGTAGGGAGAGACAGGGAAAAGCCCTGACGGCCGGAATCCTGTAAATTATGCACCTATGTGAAGAGGGCTGAGCTGGTTGGCCACATCGCCTCTCTTCTTCCTCATCGGTTAAATTAGGGGTTTGAATTAAGTTATCTTTAAGGTTGTTTCCAGCTGTGCAAGTGTTTTATTTTTAATGTGCTTGAGTTTATTGTTCATTTGTTTGCTTGTCTATTTGCTTATTTCTGTAAGAGCTCCAGGCTGGCCCAGAGTTCATGGTCCTCCTGTGTTAGCCTCTCTCTTAGCTGGAGTGAGAGGTGCGAACCATCAAGCCTGGTTTACGATTCTGCTGGATCTTTAAAGATACCTTTATTGAGGAGCTGTTCTTTTATTAAAAGGGGTTGGGGAGAGAGAAGGCTCAGCCACTAACAGCGCTTTCTGCTCTTACAGCAGACCTGGATTCGGTTCCCAGCATCCATGTGGTGGCTCACAACTGCCTGTAACTTCATTTCCAGGCAACCTAATGCCTCTTCTGATACCCACAAGCTCGTGTGTGTGTGTGTGTGTGTGTGTGTGTGTGTGTGTGTGTGTGATATTTAATATATATTCAAGGCACCCTGAACAAGGGGTCTGAGAGAATTCTGTGCCTCCCAATATGGAGTGGCCATGGAGAAGGGAGGGGCAGGCTGGCTATGTGCATGAAGTGGTGAGGTCAGGCCTGGGTCTAAGGCTGAGAGACTAGGGAGGAGGAACCAGGCTATGGCTGTGCGTAGCTATCAGAGCAAAGCTGTTGAAAAGGGGAGGTGGGTTCTTTGTGCCCCTGGTGTAGGTGGAGGGTTACAGCAAGAGCAGGAGAAGCCAGCTGGGCTGTGGAGTCTGTGGTTGCTTGTTCAGTTTGTCCTGTGTGTCAGCTAACACTGGAATGGAGTATTAGCAAGGGGAGGAGTGCCGGGACAGGAGGTGCCTGGCAACGGTAGGCACAGACCCAGTGTTGCTGCCTCTGTGAGGAAGATGGCCCAGCTAACCTGTAAAACCCCAGTGGCCTTTACAGGAAAATGAGGGTCATCTCAGAGTTACCAGGTAGACAGGAAGACCCTTACGCTGAGTCCTGGACTTAAAGGAAGTATCTCTGGAGGGCTAAGCAGCCAGCAGATTGCCTGCCTAGCAGTCCTGGACTTAAAGGAAATATCTCTGGAGGGCTAAGCGGCCAGCAGATTGCCTGCCTAGCATGTGTGAAGCCCCGAGCCAGATCTCCAGAACCAGGTGTGGTGGTGCATACTTTGAATCTAAGCACTGGGGTGGTAGAGGCAGGAGGATTAGAAGTTCAAGGTGTCATCCTTAACAAATGCTAAGTCTGAGGGTTTGAGGACAGCCCAGGACTATATGAACCTATAATAAAGGGGGAGCTGCTGGAGAGATGGCTCAGTAGTTAAGAGCACTGGGTTCTATTTCCATCACCCACATGATGGCTTACAACCTTTGGTAACTCCAGTACCAGGGGATCCAGCATTGTCTTCTGGCCTCCATGGACACCAGGCATACATGCCCAAAACAGACATTCATTCAGGCAAAACACCAACACACATAAAGATAGACAGACAGATGGACAGACAGAGAGATAGATAGATAGATAGATAGATAGATAGATAGATAGATAGATAGATAGATAGATAGAAGAAAAGACTTGTCATTGTCTTAGCTGTTAGCTAGTAGCTTTCCTCTTTCCTGGGGGTGGCATAGAAGAGGGAACAGTACTGATAAAAACAGATATCTCTGGGGTGATGATGGACACAGTCATCAGAGAACTTTGTAGGGCACAGGCAGCATGGAACGTCATGCTGACTCTAATGCAGGTTCCAATTTCCCCTTTTTGAGGGGGCAGACACAGTGACTTTATAGGCCAGTCTGGCCCTGAGCACAGTCCTCCTGCCTCAGGCTCTCAAATACTGGGATTACAGATGTGAGCCACCATGTCCGTGTCTGTATCTGGCTCTTTCTCTTTAACTTCCCTGTTTCTTATTTTGGCCTGGGCCTCTCCTGTGCTGGAGCCTGATCTCCCTTCCTCTCCGGCCTTTTCTCTCCATCAGAACCCCGACAGACAGGCTTATCTGCATGTTTCAGTTTGGTGCTAGGAGCAAAGCTGTTGATTGGATGATGCTAATCTTACTCTGCTGGATTACAGAGAGGGTTGGAGTTCAAATGAGTTCTGGACTAGGTGGCGCTCCAGGCCATGTTGCTGGATGGGGTGTTGTGAGTATGGGGTGGAGGGCCTCATGCCTCTGCGTCTGATTGTTGCTGTTTCTGCATTCACCCTCACCCCCAGACAAGTTTTCTCTTTGTAGCCCTGGCTGTCCTGAAACTCTCACTGTGGACCAGGCTGGCCTCGAACTCACAGAGATCTGCCTGCTTCTGCCTCTGCCTCCCGAGTGCTGGGAGTAAAGACTTATGGTAGCATTTATTTAACTATACCACATAGACTGCTTGTAATGGTAGCTCAACCTTAATTTTAAAAATTCATTTATTTATTTTTTATTTTACTATATGTGTGTGCACTTGAGTGTGTGTGTGTGTGTGTGTGAGAGAGAGAGAGAGAGAGAGAGTGTGTGTTCCACATGCCATCAGATCCCCTGGAACCAGAGTTGTGAGCCACCGGATGTGGGCGCTGGGAACCAAACATAGGGCCTCCGGAGGAGCAGCGTGTGCTCTTAACAGATGGGCATTTGTTGACTCGTGGAACTGCAAAGTACTGAGTACATCCCAAACTGCAGATGGAGTTAGGTCTTCAGTCTGGCTCCTCCTCACTTCTCTCTTTCAAGGCCCTCACTCTCTTCCATCTAAAGGGATGTGGAGAGGACACGGCACCAGCAGCTCTCAACTGTCACAATCCTACTCAAAAATTCCTGCGTGTGCAAGTCAGGATGGTGCGCACGCTCAGGGGATAATGAGTTGTTATTGGTGTCACCCAGCTACAAGCTAACCCGAGAGCAGAAGCATAGAGACATGTGGTTGACACGCTACCTGGTTCCAGGTAATCCAAGAGAGACAAGGCCCTAAAGGAAGGGTGTTGTCACTGAGCAAAAGGAGAAGGAAAAAGCACAGAGTCCAGTTGGCCCAGAAATGAGGCAGGAAGCAACCTCGAATCTAGTGTCTTTCAGGGTGGGGAAGAAGCGCAGTGGAGAGCCCAGGTTCCTCTAGGGCCAGCCGAGGACTGAGAAGAGCTCGGGGGCTGGGGGCTTCTGAGAGACAGACCTGCAAGGAGGAAGGCAGAGTTGGAAAACTTCTACCTCTCAACAAAGCTGTGACATTTTGTTCTGATTCTTACCTAAGGAAGCTCTGCTGGGGATGAGGCAGAAGAGAAAGCACAGAACTCTGATACTAAAGTGAAACTATTTTCATAGCTGGCCTTTAAATCTTTTTGATTTTATAGTGTGTGTGTGTGTGTGTGTGTGTGTGTGTGTATGAGTATGAGTGTGTGTCTGCAACATGAGTGTGGTTCTGAAAAAGGCCACAAGAGGGCATCAAATTCCCAGAAAGTAGTTTGTGAAGATTGTGAACCACCCAACATAGGAGCTGAGAACCAACCCAGATCCTCTGGATGAGCAGTGTTCGTCACTGTTGCTACACCCCGCAAGCTCCCCTTCCAAGACAGACCCATAAATTCCTGACTGGCTTTCAGTCCACTGTGCAGGTAAACACGCCAGCACATGTGGTTTTATGCAGTGCCGCCGATCCATCTCAGGGCTTCATGCACACTAGCCAAACTCTCCTAAGTAAGCTACAGCCCCAGTCCTCCACCTTCCTCCTTTCTTGGTCGTGAGCCCAGCCTTTAAGGGCTGAGCCATCTCTCCAGCCCAGCCCCTCCTCCTTTTTTTGAGACAGTCCTACCCTGTAGGCCAGGCTGGCCATCCTCCTGCCTCAACTTCCTTGATGCAGGGATTACAAGTGTGTACCACCATACTATTTTTCTCTTTTAAAAAAACTTTCTTTTAATTGTGTGGTTTTGTGTGCATCTCTACCTCTCTCTCTCTCTCTCTCTCTCTCTCTCTCTCTCTCTCTCTGTGTGTGTGAATGTGGGGGGAGGTATTTATATGTGTGAGTGTGTATGTCTGTATACGTGGGTGTGTGCATATGTTTGTGTGCCTGTGGGTACGTGCATGTGAACGAGATGCCCACAGGGGATCTCCCTGGAGTTATAGGCCATTGTGAGCTACCTGAAGTGGGTCCTGGGAACTGGACTCAGGACCTCTGCCAGAGAAGATTGTGCCTCTAGCCGCAGACTGACCTCTCCAGACCTTAAAAAGATATTTTCAAGGAAAAAGAACACCAACTGCTAAGATTCTATCACACACGCTAGCAAGGGCAGGAAAGACTCGGTGGGAATTTTGTCTTGGGAGGAATGGGAGCATTCACCTGCTAAAGATGATGCGACATCTAGCAACAGGCCCTTTTCTGTGGCAATTTCAGGAATCTTCTGTGAATGCATTAGGTGTAATTTAGTGATGAAATTAGAGTCTGTGTGTAAGTGAAAGAAATGAGGCTTTACCCTTGGATTTGATAAGAAGACTATTTAGGGCTGGAGAGATGGCTCAGCAGTTAAGAGCACTGGCGGCTTTTTCAGAGGACCTGGCTTCAATTCTCAGCACCCAGGTGGAGGATCTCAGCTGTCTGTTGCTCTGTTCCCAGGCGATGTTCTCTTGTGGTATCCTTGGGCACCAGGCATACATTTGGTACAAAGACATGGCTGCAGATAAGACACTCACACACATAAAATAAACAGCATTTTTACAGATTTGGGGGTGGAGGTGGCGGCGACTAGGAAAGAGCTGTTTCTTCAAGTGCGGGACAAAATTTGCTGGAAAGATTTGGATGAATTCTAGGATACTGAGGTGCTGGACAGTGTCCTGGGCTGAGGAACTTGGGAAAATCATTTGCTCTTTCTGCAATTCTATTTCCCTCACCGGAAGATAGGATTAGTGGCTCTGCCAGCTGTGCTGACTGAGTTGAGCAGCTGCACGTCAGCAAGTGGCTTAAGGTAAAAGAAACAAATACGGAGAAGCACCTGAAAAGTGCAAGGTTACACAAGGGCGTTCTGGGCAGTGGTGACAGTACAGTACCCTGGAAGGTTGCTGGGTCTGAAAAAGGGTGGTGTCCTAGTTTGCTTTGTGTTGTTGCAATAAAACATTCTGAGCAAAAGCAATTTGGGGTAGGAAAGGGTTTATATGGTTTTTTTTTTTTTTTTTTTTTTTTTTGTTCCAATCACAGTCCATCACCAAGGAGAGCCAGGACAGGAACCCAAGGCAGGAACTGAAGCAAAGGCCATGGAGAGTGCTGCTTCCTGGCTTGCTCCTCATGGCTTGCTCAGCCTGCTTTCTTATAAAATCCAAGACTGCCTGCCCAAGATGTGTGTGTGTGTGTGTGTGTGTGTGTGTGTGTGTGTGTATTTTCAAAGACATACACATAGGCCAATCTGATGGAGGAAATCTCTCCACTGGGAGTCCCTCTTCCCAGATGAGTCTGGCTTGTGTCAAGACAGAAAAACTAACTGGGTCACATGGGGACTTGGAACTACCCTGAGCTTGTCGCAAAGCTGGGAGAGGCAGGATGGCAATGAGTAGTGAAGATCCTCCTGTTTATGTGGAGCGAGGGGTGAAAGTCGTGGATGCCCCTATGGCATATCAAGAGGGACAGTGCCATGCTGCCCTTGCGCAAGTCAGAGGCATGAGCAAGGACGGAGCTGGCCCTCAAAGGAGGGGTTTAGTAACAGTACCTGGCAGGCTACGGACCCGAGGACTGCAAAATGCAGGGCTCTTTGGGGAAATGACCTGGGGTTTCTCCCACCTTTTGACCCCGCCTGTTGGGGAACGAACGAGTGGCTAGGAGGGAGGGTCTTTGTCTTGGGAACTAGGTAGGGAAGTGTGAGTGCTGTTGTTTTTCAAGAAGAGAGAAGTCAGAACTATGGGGCTCTTCCAGCCATGCAGACAGCTGCTTTCTGCTAAGCAACCACAGGGCTTTAGCTGGGACAGCTCTGCCTGGGAGTGTTCCTGAGGAGTGAGTCTAAAGTCATTCCTCCAGTGGCATACATCCTTGGTGACTCCAGGGCAGGGTTCCCCTCTTTAGCAGGCGAGTCTGGTGCTGCTCCAGGCTGGCCTCAAACTCGCCAC
Organism: Psammomys obesus; assembly: GCF_907164565.1. NCBI lineage: Eukaryota > Metazoa > Chordata > Mammalia > Rodentia > Muridae > Psammomys > Psammomys obesus. The sequence continues at coordinate 13,101,807 of NW_026592118.1, forward strand.
TGCCCAGCCTTGACCTCCTTGGTGCCGAGATTTCAGGCATGCACTGCCATGCTCAGTCTTGGTGCTGTGTATGCCCTCACCTCCCACAGACTCTGTGTGGCTGTTGCGTTCCTCTCCAGCTTGACTTACCCTTCTTTCGCTTTTGTTTTTGAGATTATAATATAATTACACCATGTCCCTTTCCTTTCCGTCCTCCAAAGCCTCTCATATTCCCCTCCTTGCCCTTTCTAATTCATGACCTCTTTTTTCATTAATTGTTATTAGATGTGTATATGCATATACACACATATTACTAAATACAACCTGCTTGGTCTGTATAATTTTACTCATATGTATGTTTTCAGGGCTGATCACTTGTTACTGGATAACCAATTGGCAGGCTCTTCTCTGGAGAAGACAGTCTCTCCCATGCTCAGCATTTCTTAGTTGCCCGCAGTTTAGTGGGTGGGGGAGGGAAAGCCCACTGAGGCCTCGGCACACTGGCCTTTTCCCTCCGAGGGGCTGCTCAGTCTCTGGAGCTGCCGTCCTTCCCCTGGGAAGCAGCCACTGTCCACATGTAGGTGCACAGCGCGGCCTGGGCACAGTCTCTGCCCTCAGTGGGGGTGGGGGGAAATCCCTCTTGCCATCAACTCTCGGAGTAAGCTTTGTGGAGTTCTGGTTCCCAGGACAATAACTCCGTGAGGAACAGTCCCACGAACTCTGCCTGTCTCCTAATTGTCCCGCCCCGCGGGACTCAGTTATTCGTGGGGGCGAAGGGGGTCAATCCTGAAAAAGATGGGGGAGAGAGAGAAAGGACACAAGCAGACGGTTGCCGGTCAAGTGTCTCTTTTATTGAACTTTGGTGTTTCTTTTAAAACGTGGTTTTGGCAGGGCGGGGGAGAGGGGCGAGAAAGGGAAGTAGTAGTGGAAAAATACCAAGGCCCTTGGTGGGAAGTTCCCAAGGCTAAGAAGGTGGGTTAAAGAGTTACAAGGCCGGAAGATAACATCGGTGGTCACATCGGTGGTCACGGATGTGTCCCAAAGCAAACAGTTTTGGGAACAATGGGTTGTAAGAAGCTATGGCCTGCTGGCGCCCAGTGCTAATCTGGCAGGTCAGGCCCTTAGGAAGGGTCCCAGGGCTTTGCTCCCAACACCTAATCAGCCTTCCTCGCTGTCTCCTACGCTGTCTGGAGACAGAGGGTTCTCCAAAGGTTCTGGATGCTCACAGAGCCTAGCACATGCTCTGGCGCCTGCCCTAACATTCTACATGTTGAGGTCAGGACTTTTCTGCCTTCTTGGCCACCTCCCTGGCACAGTCAGGTTACTTTCACTTTAAAACATTTTTTATTTTGTTGAAGATTTCCTCCACAGTATCATTATTTTCTACTATAAGATGATCAATGGAAGGTGGCCATGGTGGCGCACACCTTTAACCCCAGCACTGGGGAGGCAGAGGCAGGTGGATCTCTGTGAGTTTGAGTCCAGCCTGGTCTACAGAGTACCAGGACAGCCAGGGCTACCTAGAGAGACACCACCTCAAAAAGCAACAACAATCAAAATAATTTTTTAAATGTTCAACTAAGTCTATTTTCAACTGGAAACCTGCTTCTGTGGATCTGACATCTCTAAATCAAACTTTGCAAATAGAAAACGTATCAGAAAGGTTTGACAGCTAGGCATGGTCAGCCCAACCCATGCAATCTCTCAGGAGGCAGAAGCAGGAACTGCCACAAACTCAAGGCCAGCCTGAGTGCCAAGCACAGAGCTGCTTTGAGAGACTTGGTCTCAGTAAGCAACAGGCTTATTGCTTCTGCTAGTTTTGAGTCATTGGCAAAAATGTGTGATTTTTTTTTTTTGCTTGTTTTGACTCCTTTACCATTAACTCATTAATATTCATTATAAAGATAAATGAAAGTAGCTTGCATTTCTCTTCTTCTTTTCTTCTTCTTCTCCTTCTTCTTCTCCTCCTTCTGCCTGCCACTGTTTCCCAAGTACTAGGAGTAAAGGCATGCACGACTACCTGGCCTCCCTCCTTCTTTTTAAAAGCAGGGTTTTATTTTATAGTCCTGACCGAGTGTCTGTGTATAACAGACTAGCCCAGAATTCATGAAGATCTGCCTGCCTCTGCTTCCCAAGTGCTGACATTAAAGGTGTGTGCTGCCACACCCAGCTGCCTTTCCTTCCTTCCTTCCTTCCTTCCTTCCTTCCTTCCTTCCTTCCTTCCTTCCTTCCTTC